>NC_141016.1:7760021-8240021 GCF_052327205.1 Somniosus microcephalus
AGTCACGGCCGTCAATGGTGGAGCGAAAAGAAAGAGAATGAGAGAACTTGCATTTGCCATGTCGGTCAGGAGCATCTCTCAGTTTGTCACAATAAATGACTTTGAAGAACAAACTCAGCAGCTGTTTGGGATACGCCAAGACCCAACAGCAATGAAGTGAATGTGCTCTTCATGATATTGAGCTGAGGAAGGACATATGTGGGGGAAATCAGCCAGCCCTTTAAATCGTGCCGTGGGATCTTTCAGCATCCACTTGCAAAAAATCCTAAATACCTGCAGAATAAGGAAACGATTGTGGCCTATTTGCAATGTGTGAAAACCTGAAATCAGCTGGGATTCTCAAAACTGTGCAGTTTCTAAATCCATTGACAGTCCCCTGCTGAATCTGCAGCTAGCTCGCTCAGTGCATCTTACTGCTGAGAGATGTGCTGCCCCTGCTCTAATTTCTGTGAGCACCAATCTCTAGGATACTAAAACGCCAAACTCCAATACCTCAGGCTGTAATTTTTGCTGTGGAATATTCATGCTGTGAAATTTTCATACTCTGAAAAGGGGCTTACGGCACGGTATAGTTCCAAACACAGTATTTGGAGAGGCGTTTCAGCTGTGTGACAGGAGGGTAAAGTACAGGTGTGCACAGCTCTGTAAATGGTGGCAGTAATTTCAGGAGATTAAATCATCATTGAAAAACATTGAAGCATAACGACTGAAGTGGGATTTTTCCCTATTGCATATTGGTGCCAATATGCTAAATAAGCCCTGTGGCAACACGGAGCTCCTCAGCAACCCCACCCACGACCACCCACCATCTAGTCTCGTTTACCACCACACCCATTCACCGTCAGTGGGGGTGGGGGAGGGAGTCCCAATACGTTATTTATAGCACCTTTGTCATAATAAAAAAACGCCCCAAGGGGCTTCACAGGAACGTTATATAACAAAATTTGACACCGAGCCACATATGGAGATATTAGGATAGGTGATTAAAAGCTTGGTCGAAAAGTTAGGTTTTTAAGGAGCATGAGAGAGCTAGTGAGGTGGAGAGGTTTAGGGAGGGAATTCCAGAGCTTTGGGCCCAGGCAGCTGAAGGCACGGTCGCCAATGGTGGGGCGAAGGAAATCGGAAACGGGCAAGCGGCCCGAGCTGGAGGAACAATTGTTTTAGAAAACAAATCCGAAACGGGATAGGCAAAAGAGGAAACTACACACGGTGAAAGATCCTGCCTGGAAAAGCAGACAGCAATGCACAAGAACATAAGAAATCGGAGCAGGAGTCGGCCATTCAGCCCTTTGAGCTTGCTTCACCATTCACTAAGATCATGGCTGATCTTCAACCTCAACTCCACCTTCCCACCCGATCCCCATATCCCTTGATTCCCTTAGTATCCAAAAATCTATCGATCTCAGCCTTGAATATACTCAACGACCGAGCCTCCACAGCCCTCTGGGGTAGAGAATTCCAAAGATTCACAACCCTCCGAGTGAAGAAATTCCTCCTCCTCCTCTCAGTCCTAAATGGCCGACCCCTTAAGGCACAATCGTCAACAAGCCTAACATTGTCCATTCTGGGATTATCTTCCACAAATATAGACTTGGGTTTTTCACCGTGGAAAGGCAGTGTCTGAGAGATGATCTTACAAGGGGACGCAAGATAGTTCTATACTCTCTGGAGTTTAGAAGAATGAGAGGTGATCTCATTGAAACATATAAGATTCTGAGGGGGATTGACAGGGTAGATGCTGAGAGGTTGTTTCCCCTGGCTGGAGAGTCTAGAACTAGGGGGTCATAGTCTCAGGATAAGGGGTCAGCCATTTAGGACTGAGATGAGGAGGAATTTCTTCACTCAGAGGGTGGTGAATCTTTGGAATTCTCTACCCCAGAGGGCTGTGGAGGCTCAGTCGTTGAGTATATTCAAGGCTGAGCTCGATAGATGTTTGAACTCCAGAGGAATTAATGGATATGGGGATCGGGCAGGAAAGTGGAGTTGAAGTCAAAGATCAGCCATGATCTTAGTGAATGGCGGAGCAGGCTCAAGGGGCCGTATGGCCTACTCCTGCTCCTATTTCTTATGTTCCCCCAGTCACAAACACAAGGGCATAGCATTATCACACTCATTTACTTACCAACACACAGTAGCGAAAAAGATTCACTTGCCAATACTGTAATGCTGCATCAATGTATGCCTTCCATGACACTCTTCAAATTTATCACCTCACATTGCCCCCACCAGCAGGTGACACAGAGTCACCAGTACATCATCACAAGTTCTATAATACAAAAACCCTAGCACTGAACACAGTCCAAGTCTGGAAAAAAACAGATCAGTAAACTACATGCACTGATGGGTGCTTCTCCAAGTTGAAGTAGATATAGAATCATAGAACAGAGCAGCACAAAATGAGGCCATTCAGCCCATCAAGTCTGCGCCAGCTCTTTCGAAGAGCAATCCAGTTAGTCCTGCTCCCCCGCTCTTTTCCCCATATTTTTCTCCTTCAGGTACTTTGTCTCCTTCAATATCGTTCAAATATGTCACATTGCCACCATTACACTTAAAGAAAGAACAAAAGACTTGCATTTATGTAGCGCCTTTCACAACCTCAGGACATCCAAAGTGCTTTACAGACAATTAAGTACGTTTAAAGTGGAGTCACTGTTGTAATGTAGGAAACGCAGCAGCCAATTTGAGCACAGCAAGCTCCCACAAACAGCAATGAATGACCAGATAAGCAGTTTCAGGTGATGTTGATTGAGGGATATTAGCCCAGAGTGAGTAATTCAGAAGTAGAAAACCCAGCTGATTGTCCGCTTCCCACTCAAGGGCAGAGAGGCCCAAAGGTACGCAAGGGGGAGGGGGGGCTTGTTCTTATGGGGAAGAGAATGGGCACTCAGTACAGAGGCAGAAAGGAATATAGGTACTTGCGTGGATTTCTCAGGAGCTGGTTTGAGGTGATGGGATTCTGCCTGTGGCGAACATTCAGTTGATCCTTTAAATAAATAGCAGACTACCTGTCACCAGCGTGAGAAAGAAATGGGGGGAGGGGGAAGCGGTGGAGGAAAATAATCAAATCACTTTATCGTCACACTTCTGGGGCCCACAAGTGGCGGTGGAGCAGAAATACTGGAGAAACTGGATACATATATTGAATACGATGGCTTATACAGAAATACCCAAATGACTTGTCTGAAATCCTAGTGACAGCATGTCACAAGATACTAGAAAAAGCAAGAGGTCAGCACGTCACATTGATGTGCGACTGTGGGTTCATAGTAACCCCTCTGCTTTTCAATATTGTATACGTCAATACCACAGCCCCGTGGCTAGCTAATTATAAGCAGACAATACATTATCATCCATTCCCTGTGTAGATCACACACTAAACCCTTCTCAAACGCTGTATCTTGAAAGAAAAAAACTTTCATTTATATAGTGCCTCGCACGACCTCAGAACATCCCAACGCGCTTTACAGCCAATGAAGTACGTTTGACGTGTCATCGCTGTCGTAATGTAGGAAACGCGGCAGCCAACTCTTGCACGCATTAACCTTCTCGAATCCAGATGTGTGAACAGCTGTTGCCCAAGGACTCCTGGACTGGCAGCAGGACTGCCGTCCCTTGCCTCTCCCAGGAGGTGGGCAGAAAGAGATGGTTAGTGCACGGTGGGGGGGGGGGGGGGGGCGGGGGGAATGAATTGGCTAAAAGTCAGAGAGCCTGGAGGGGACCTCTTGGCCCTTGCGCATCTTAATATACAGAGTGACGTAAGAAAACTACCAGGCACTTGGTCTGAGTATTAAACAAAGCTTTAATCAACTGTTTTTCAACATGGAGATCTAGTTGTGTCCTTCACTAGTTCCTGTTAAAGAATGTCCTGAGCAAGCTGGGCCCGTGCCCGAGTATTTATACTCTCCCTGGACAGCGCCACCAGCAGGCCACCCAGTATTATTTCATAAGTTATTTCCACATGAATGACAAGATTCATGTCACAGAAATATTCATAAAAAGGTAAGCGCGAGGCCAGTGGCCAACATACTGATAAACCGCGTGTGACGTTATTGAGTTACTTAAAATATATGACATTTAGAGGGAATTTGAGAAAAACTTTTTCACCCAGAGGGTGGTTGGAATCTGGAACTCACTGCCTGAAAGGGTGGTAGAGGCAGGAACCCTCACAACATTCAAGACGCATTTAGATGAGCATTTGAAACGCCATAGCATACAAGGCTACGGACCAAGTGCTGGAAAATGGGATTAGAATAGACAGGGCTTGATGGCCGGCGTGGACACGATGGGCCTCTTTCTGTGCTGTATAACTCAATGATTCTATATCCCCCTTTAATTAAAAAATCAGCAGCCGTGAATTATTGCTCTGAATTATTGCTCTGTCGACTTGAAATATGAATCAGCACATTATGACTCACATTTCATGGCAATTTGTAGATGACAGCTGCAGCAAATAATAAATAAAAATACACGCGCACAGTGGGTAATTGCCTCGTACTGTGTAGTCCTGAGCCCCACAGACCAGGAAGGACTCAGATCTGATACCTGGTCTGTATTTAGTTAGTTGATCTCAGTCAGGGTGGCACCGAGAGGCCTATTTAGAGAGAGTGAGGAGGTAAATCACAAGCCGGGACAGAAGCGATGGCCCCGCTGTCAAACAGCCCGGGAGAGTCGCGATATAAAAGATGGTGAACTTGAACAAAATCCTGTAGCCACATTATGAATCGGCAGTTTCACGAGAAAAAGGAAGTGACTGGGGATTTTTTTTTTTTTTTAAAAAGCAGGAACAGAAGTAAAGTCACGAGCTGGAGAGGGAACAGCTGGGCTTTGTGGCAATGCAGAGGATTTATACACCGCCCTCGTTGCTAAAAAGAAAAGCAAGAACGTGGATTGCTAAAATTAAACAAGAGGCTACACCACTAACCTCGTTTCCACAAAGCTCGAAGATTCAATGGAAGACGAGATACGTGGAGAGCTCGGAGAAGCTGGGATTGTTCTCCTTCGAGCAGAGAAGGTTAAGGGGAGATTTAATAGAGATATTCAAAATTATATGAGGGGTTTTGACAGAGCACATAGGGATAAATTGTTTCCTCTGGCAAGTGGGTCGGTAACCAGAGGTCATAGATGTAAAATCATTGGCAAAAGATCTAGAGGGAAAATGAGGAGAAATTTCTTCACACAAGAGGGTTGTGAAGATGTGGAACATACTACCTGAGAGTGGTGGAATCAGATTCCATAGGAACTTTCAAAAGGCAATTGGACATGTAGAGGACTCATTTCAATTCAATCAATTCAATTTTATTTGTCATATACAGGAAACTTTGGTTTATCCGGAGGTTGTATGCCTGGAAACCTCGATCTAACAGCAGAAATCAGCAGCCGTTTTGGTTAGGTTTTTTTTCTTCTCCTAGCATTTTTTTTTTTTTTTTATAAAAACAGTCAGGCTCTGGAAAGCATCTCTGTAGCTTAGCAACAGCTTCAGAGACGCTTCCAAGGTACGGGCAGAGTGTTTACAAGCTGTTGCTAAGCAACAGTGTTTGTTGTCAGACACGGAGATGAAAACCTCCATATCCTTCAACATTAGCGCTGGTCTATCCGGAAGTTTTGATAAATCGGCAGCAGCTCGGTCCCGTCGGTGCCCCCCGGATATCAGAACTTTTCCTGTATGCAGCAGACATATGTACTGCACAATGAAATGTTGATTTTTTACGAGTCCTCCCAACATTGGAATAAATATGGCATAACAATGATAAAAATACTAATAGAAATACAGTAATAATAAATAAATGCAGGGCTTATGGGGAAAAAGCTGGGGTGTGGGACCAAATTGGACGGCTCTTTCAAAGAACCGGCACAGGTACGATGGCCCGAATGGCCTCCTCCTGTTCTGCAAGTTTCTCGGAGACCCTCGCTGCTGGTTGAATGAATAAGTAGACGGACTGGGAGTGGTACTGAGCCACACAGATCAGCCAAGACCCAGAATCAATGCCTAGTTTACCGATCTGGGGTTGGAGTCTTGCTGGTCTTGGGGCACAGACTCAAAAAAAACACTTCAAATTCCAACCCATATTTCAGATCTATTGCATGACATGGTGTTTGAATACTCAGCCTGGTGTGTGACTAATGCACGAAGTACGATGGAGGAATGTGGAGTTCAGGTGTCCTGCTGCCTAAGGCCAGATTGCAGCATTGGAACAGAAGGACTGATGTGGTTAATCTCAAATTAGTTGCTAATCCTTAACTTGAGATTCAGGTTAATCAACAAAGGCATGCATGGCAGATACATAGCATGCAGAGCAAGGTCAAGTAGCATAATACACCCAAAAGGACAGGAAATAAACCTCATATTAATACGCATTGGGCATCAGGATTGGTTCGAGTTGTGCTGATCTCAACGAGGGTGGCACAATTTAATTGATGCTCGTAGGGTCAGGACGGAGAAATCTATTGTCCCCCGCCGATCCCTGTCCAGCCTACCCTGCTGGACATCAAACTCAAGTGTGCATGTTAAGTGCAGATAGGACCAAGCTCAGCTGTGAAGCCCAGTACGGTTGAATGGCCCTCCGACACTCACTGTCTAGTCTCACACATGAAGAATGGCCCAAGTGTGCCAATGGAACCAAGATGGGGAGGTCATTGGATGTAATTTGGAGCTGCAGGCAGAGGGAGCCAGTATTTAGGTACCAAATATGTGATGGAATACTCGCCACTTGCCTGGATGAGTGCAGCTCCAACAACACTTAAGAAGTTCGACACCAGCCAGGGCAAAGCAGCCCGCTTGATTGGCACCCCGTCCACCACCTTAAAACATGCACTCCCACCACCATCGGCGTACCGTGGCTGCAGTGTGTACCATCCACAAGATGCACTGCAGCAACTTGCCAAGGCTTCTTCGACAGCACCTCCCAAACCTGCGACCTCGACTACCTAGAAGGACAAGGGCAGCAAGCGCATGGGAAGTTCCCCTCCAAATCAAACACCATTCTGACTTGGAAATATATCAGCCAATCCTTCATCATCACTGGGTCAAAATCCTGGAACTCCCTCCCTAGTTGTTGTTGTCTCTTACCGGGGTTGGGAAGAAAGCAGCTGCGTGCTTCTCGTCCTCGTACTTGTTCTCGGAGGAGCTGCTGGACTCCATGGTGCCCTTGGATGTGGTATTCTTGCCGATTCCCATCGATTCACAGGAGGAGGGGACCAAAATTAACAAGGGCAAACGGTCTGGTGGTCCCAATTCCTGGCGTCGTGGGGGGGGGGGGGGGGGGGGGGGAGGGTGAGGGGGTTGTTTGTGGGGCGGATGGCGTATTCTCAGGGTCTCTCGCACACTGGCCGCACAAACAAACACAGTCACATGCTGTTCAGGGTCATCATGATCTGGAGCTTCCACTGTGTGGGTGGCCTCTGCAAACAGGAAACAAAATTAAAATACATATTTTTAAAAATCCAGCACCAGTCCTAGCATGAAAGTGACCCCTGGGACAGGGGGAGGGATGTGGCTTCACACCGCTTTCAGTGCCCCCCCCCAGCACTGCTCTGCCTAGCCCAAAATGCATGCAGTCAGATCCCCATGTCAAAATCTCAGTTAGAGCAGGCAACATACCTGCTACATTGCTAATGATCAATCCTCAAATTCCATTCAAATGGATCTGTGCAATAATTATACATCTGTGCAATAATTATACAATGTCGTTACACAATAAAATCCCTGCGGTTGCAAAATGTGAAACCGATTGGCAAAGATTGGTTCTTTGCACCATCTGGGGGGGTGGGGGGGGGGGTTCAGTGGGGGAAACGGAGCTGTGATTTCCCCCTTCCCCCCCCCCAGACCAGGAACACTCCGGGATAAGCCATGTAAACAGGTTTTGCAGAGCGGGCGGGGGGATAACAGAGAGGAGACAGATACAATATTGCAACAGAAAATATTGGAAAAACTCAGCAGGTCAGGCAACATCCGTGGAGAGAAAATAGAGTCAACGTTTCGGGTCGAAACCCTTTGATACAATATTGCCTTGTTCTGTGTTACCCTCGCCGTTTTGTGTGTCTGTCTGTGTTTCAAGTCCATTGCCTTACGATCTTGCACCGTCACAAGTGGCTGGTGTCACGGGGCTTATTAAACAGGCAGCCGCTATGCTCGAAAATAAAATGAATACCCCTAAAATAATGCACACGCGGCGCCAGAAACTGCGGCAGAGATCTTAGGTCAAAGGCACTTTTCACCAGCAGATCATCGCCGTCGGCACTGGGTCTCGGAGCTGGCTCAGGAGAGAGCGAGCAAGTCCCGGAGATCAATGAATGGAAGGAATTGAGAGAATGTGGAGGTCACTGCCTCGGCTGCCATTGTCCTCTCTCTTCTCTCTCTCTCTCCCCCCCCCTCTCTCTTTCCATCGTTATCACGCACTGTCACTCCGCATTTTAACCAGTTGGAAACACATCCGTTCAATTAACACCTTCCGAGCCAGGCACCCAACGATTTCAATCCGCAATCCCTTCCTCTCCCCTCCCCTCAAATGGTTGCGATTCAATAAAACTGCAGTTCAAACCCAACAGAAGCTTGGTGTCAGGATCCACTTCCCTCGGAATAAAAAAAAATCACTGGGGAACGACCCCAATCTCTCTGCCAACAAACCTTACAAAGTTTCCATATCCTCCTCCCCACTACAACCAAAAAAAAACCCACCCACCCCTCTATTTCCCTCCTGGCTAGCCCGCTAAATTCACTGAAATGATCATGAGAAATGTGGCGGGCCGCCGCCGCCTGGAAACTGACACCAGCCTCTGATGAAACTGACTTGATGGCTTGCAATATCAACAAAAAGATAAATAAAGATCAATAACGCAGGCTTGTGTCCAGTGCACGCCGTGTGTCACAATAACAGGACATCAGACCGCACTGGTGCTGGCTCTTCCCGCTGGAGCTTGCAATGTGCACTGGAACACATTGTATCGGCTGTGTGTGTGTTTGCTACTTGTTTGTTACCTGTGTAGCGAGGCCTCTTGTTGCTCTGGAGGGGCCGCCACTGACTGGCGTTCCCCCGCCACCCCGCCGGAGATCCTGCTCCGCAACCACAGCCCCCTGCTCCACAATTGCTGCAATGGAGGAAGTGTTAACTCCGCCGAACCAACACCACCAAGGCTCAACCACACAGTAAAAGGGCCAGCCTCCAACACCGGAAGGAATCGCTCATTCCTTCCCTACGTCAGCCGCATATATAACTGTAACAAAAAAATGCTCCGCCAATAACATGGCAGCTCCTTTTTTGGGGGAAGTAATAGGTGCCCCCTGCAGTTATTCGCTGCGAAGTTGTGGTGCTGCTTCTTTGAAGTTAAGCAGATGCAAAGGGGCACAGCCGATACAAACCGGAACTTCAAAAATTAAAAGGAAACTCAACAAATTAAATTAAAATACTTATCCCCGGTGTCCTGGGGCCAATGTTTATCCCGCAATCGCAATCCCTGGCCCAAGACCGCACAAAGTGGAGGAGAAGCATCCGGGAAGGTGCCGAACGCCTCGAGTCTCTTCGCCGGGAGCAAGCGGAAGCCAAACGCAAGGAGCGCACGTCGACCCAAGCACCCCACCCACCCGCCCCTTCAACCATCGTCTGCCCCACCTGTGACAGAGACTGTAGGTCCCACATTGGACTCATCAGTCACCTGCGAACTCATTTTTAGTGTGGAAGCAAGTCATCCTCGGTCCCTAGGGACTGCCTAAGAAGAAGATTTATCCTCAATCGCCATCACTGAAACAGATTATCCGGTCATTATCACATTGCTGTTTGTGGGAGCTTGCTGTGCGCAATAATAACAATAATAATAATCAACTTTATTGTCATTGTTAGTGCACAAGTGCAGTACAACGAAATGTAGGCTTGCAGCTCCCGAGAGTGTACATTTAGATTAAGACATTTAAACATTCAACATTCATTTGGCTTGTAATACATTAACATAAACATAACCATAATAAAGTGCATTGGCAGATGTGCAGGCTTTAGAGTTTATTTGTGGAGTTCAGTAGGATGACAGCCCTGGTAAAGAAGCTGTTCCTAAATCTGGTCGCTCGGGTGCGAATGCATCTGTGGCTGCCGCGTTTCCTACATTACAACAGTGACTCCACTTCAAAAAGTACTTCATTGGCTGTGAAGTGCTTTGGGACGTCCGGTGGTCGTGAAAGGCGCTATAGAAATACAAGTCTTTCTTCATCTAACCCCAGCAATGGTGTAAAGGGCATTAAGGGATGGGCAATAAATGCTGGCCTTGCCAGCGATGTCCACATCCCGTGAATGAATTTTAAAAAACCATATCCTTCTATTCCTTTCTCCCTCGTGTGTTTATCTTGCTCTCCCTTAAATGCATCGATACCATTCGCCTCAACCACTCCCTGTGGCGGCGAGTTCCACATTCTAATTACCGCGAGCAGTTCTGACGAAAGGTCATCGACCTGAAACGCTAACTCTGTTTCTCTCTCCACAGATGCTGCCCTGACCTGCTGAGTTTCTCCAGCATTTTCTGTTATTATTTCTAATCACTCTCTGGGTAAAGAAGTTTCTCCTGAAGCTGCGCCCCGTTATAGCGCCCCCCACAGGAGGCGCAAAGGAGGGGAATTCCACCCCCCTTTAACTCTTATACTCCAATCCTCTTGTAATAAAGGCCAACATGCCATTTGCTTTCTTAATTGCTTGCTGTACCTGCCATGTTAATGTAGGAAACGTGGCAGCCAATTTGAGCACAGCAAGATCCCACAAACAGCAATTCGATAAATGACCCGATAATTTGTTTTTACCGATGTCAGTGGCGCAGCCGATCCGCAGGATGCAGGTGTGCTGGTGACCCATGAGGTGGGAGCATAATCCCTGACTTTTGTTTTAATATCGCGGTAATTAATGTAGCCTGATCTCGGGGGGTGGGGGGGCGCAGAACAAATTGGTCCTCCGTGTTTTATGTTGTGCAACGTCATTTTAAGAGGCACTGTGTTAAGCTGACAATGTCCGGCAGACTCTTATTCCATTTTTTTTTTGCAATTTTTTAAAAAATTCACTCACGGGATGTGGACGTCGCTAACAAGGCCGGCACTTATTGCCCTCGCGAAGGTGGTGGTGAGCCGCTGCATTCCGTGCGGTGTTTTTCCGTAGCGGTTTGAGGGCAGTGAAGAGCCAACCACATTGTCAAAGTGATAAAGAAAATGGCAGCGAAAGATTTCTGAGTGTTACCTCCACGTGACATCAATGGGGTGGAAATAAAAGAGCATTTCCCCCTCACCAAGAACAAATGCTTTGCCAAACAGTATCCCTTTAATAGCATATGACCCATAACGCATCAATCAATAACCACAAAGCAAGGCTGATTACTCATGATTTACAACCAACTAATGGCTAATTTGTGAAAAGATTTTCTCTTGAATTGCCATGGAAACACCGGGAATGGAGGCATGACCTGAAATCCAACAGGGAGGGGATAAAAAAGACCTGGAAGGAATGAGTACAGAGTTCCAAAGGTTACACAGGATATACGGCACAGAAACAGGCCATTCGGCCCAACCAGTCCATGCCGGCGTTTATGCTCCACTCGAGCCGCCTCCCGTCTTTCCTCATCTAAATCTATCAGTGTAACCCTCTATTCCCTTCTCCCTCATGTGTTTGTCTAGCCTCCCCTTAAATGCATCCATACTATTCGCCTCAACCACTCCCTGTGGTAGCGAGTTCCACATTCTCACCACTCTCTGGGTAAAGAAGTTTCTTCTGAATTCCCTATTGGATTTCTTGGTGACTATCTTATATTGGTGGCCTCTAGCTTTGCTCTTCCCCACAAGTGGAAACACTCTCTCTGGGCTGGATTTTATGAATGGAGACGTGTTGGAGGCGAGGCTGCTGCTTCCCGGGTTTCAGTCCCGCCTCCATCAGCTTCTGGCCAACCAGTGGGATTTTCCCCTGATTGACCTTGTTAAGCCCACCCAGCGGGCTCAGCAGGCCAATTAGGGGGTCGTCAGTGACAGAGCACGTCAATGTCTGACGTGTCACCTGTCGATAATTTTTGAAAGAAGAAATGTCATCATTTGACAGCTCTGTGAAGCTGTCAAACACTGACATTCTGTGTAGTTTGATGAGTCCTTGTGTTCAGGACTCATCAAACCTTTCTACTTTGCAGAAATCAGCTGGCTGTTGTATCTGTGATTTCTACAATGGAGATGTCGGGGACTCCGGCTCCACAGCGGCCGAAGGCTGTAGGCAGAAACAAAGGTAAGTTAACATTTTCTAAAACTTAACACTCACCTCACATACTTACCACTCCACACTTGCACCCATCACTCACCTCTACATTGCACTTTCAGACCCCTCTGACCTCCTACTCGCCTCCTACATGGCGGCATGGTTTCCCCAGGTCAGTAATCCCGCACTTCAGGGCAAAAAATGGGGATAATCCTATTTTCTGCCTGTTAACTACCTGTTAACAGGCAGCGAATAGGCTTTAATCCCTTCCCACCTCCAAGGAGACGGGACTCGGCACGGGACGTCAACCCGCCTCCATGCCATCTTCCCAGGAGGCGGGTTGCCACCCGCCCCCAAATTCTGCCACTTTCCCGGCAGTCCCGCCTCCATACCCGCCTCCTCGGGGCTGGTAAAATCCAGCCCTCTGTATCCACTCTGTCAAAGCCTTTCATAATTTAAATTTCATAATTAGAACACTCGTTCTAGGAATTGCAACTACCATGGCGGCTGGGATCCCATGACAGGCTGGGGCTCCTTTCTGTAGCAAAGAGAAGGCTTGAGAGGTGACCTGATAGAGGCCTTTAAGATTATGACAGGGTTTGATAGGGTAGAAGTAGAGAAGATGTTGCCACATGTAGGGGAGACCAGAACTAGCGGCCATAAATATAAGATAGTCAGTAATAAATCCAATCGGGAATTCAGGAGAAACTTCTTTACCCAGAGAGTGGTTGGAATGTGGAACTCGCTACCACAGGGAGTGGTTGAGGCGAATATCACAGATACATTTAAGGGGAAGTTAGAAAAACACATGAGGGAGAAAGGAATAGAAGGATATGCTGATAGTGTGAGATGAAGAAGAGTGGGAGGAGGCTCGTGTGGAGCATAAACACCAGCACGGACCAGTGGGGCCGAATGGCCTGTTTTTGTGCTGTACATACTAAGTAATGTCAAATCAAATGTAATGTTGACAGATTTCCCCAGCATTCAACAAAGTGCCACTTGGTATATCTGTGGCCACATCAACTGCGACCAGGTGACGCCCTGTGTTGTTAACCTGAAGGGTTATATTCAAGAAGGAGTTGGATATATTTCTTAAGGCTAAAGGGATCAAGGGATATGGGGAGAAGGCAGGAACAGGGTACTGAATTTGGATGATCAGCCATGATCGCATTGAATGGCGGAGCAGGCTCGAGGGGCCGAATGGCCTACTCCTGCTCCTATCTTCTATGTTTCTATGGGACACCGAGCCAAGATTTAACAGTGAAAACTGGCATCGGCCTTAAAAAGGAAATGGCTCCCTTAGCTCATTATCACAGTCACCTGTAAAGGTGCAAACTTCACCTGGGCTTGGCCCAGGTAGCTCATGCTATGTGCAGCAGAGTGTGACGCCCACTGGCAATGGTTTTCGAGCCCTGACTGAACGAAAGGTGCGCTCAGAGCTCGGGAATGTTTTGCAGGAAAAGTAAAACCAGTTAATCGAAAAAGAAATTTGTGTGTGTGCCAACATGAAAATACTCTGTAATTAGATCATTGCAGGAGATCTGGGCATGACAATGCATGATTGTGATCCAATACACACCACTACCCCACCTGAGCTCAGAATCGCACGCACACTTCTGTGGGGAACAGCACTGAACCTTGAACCTTGCTAAAAGTCCAGCTAAAGCCCAGGTGAGCTGCCAACATTTTCAACGGCCCATCCAATCAAGCTATTAAGTAAGCTGGCTGCTCTATCGACACAGGGGACTGGAAGGAGCGGACCTGGAGGGAGCACAGCGAGAGCGGAGCAGTTAAAAACCTCGGCAGCAACTCAACAGAGGCAGTTTTTGAAAAAGTGACGTCAGATTAAAAAAGGTGACATCGGCACAAGGGAAGGAGCTGATTGGTGAATAGCTGGGGAGTGTTTTTTTTTTAAGTTCACAAGTTTATTTCTGCTAAGTTAGTTAACAGCCTATTAAATGGAGGGAAAGAGCTGATTGGTGAGTAGCTGGGGAGTGTTTTTTGTTAAGTTTTAAGTTTATTTCTGCTGGGTTAGTTCTTAGTCTATTAAATAGAGGCATGGCAGGGCAGCTCGGTCCCATGGAGTGCACACCCTGTGCCATGTGGGAAGTCCTGGACGCTTCGCGTAGCCTGGACGACCACATGTGCGGGAAGTGTCGCCAGCTACAGCAACTCGCGCTCCGGGTTTCGGAGCTTGAGCGGCGGCTGGAGTCACTGCGGTGCATCCGCGAGGCTGAGAGTTACGTGGGTAGCACGTTTCCAGAGGTTCTCACCCCGCAGCTTAAGAGTATGGAGGCAGAGAGGGAATGGGTGACCGCCAGACAGAAGAGGAGGACCAGGCACGTAGTGTACAAACAATGAACTGCGAATTATAAGTGATGTAAGAAAACTATTAGGCACTTGGTCTAAGCGTTAAACAAAGCTTTAATCAACTGTTTTACAACATGGAGGTCTAGTTGTGTCCTTCACTAGTCCCTGTTAAGAATGTCCTGCGCAAGCTGGGCCCATGCCTGAGTATTTATCCTCTCCCTGGACAGTGCCACCCATAGGCCACTCAGTATTATTTCATAAGTCTTTCTTTCATGAATGACTGATTCATGTCAATAAGTAAATGAAAAAGAGACTTAAATCAAAATGCGGTTGTCCGTGTCAACGATGCCCTCCAGTCCCTCACGGTGGCCACCAGGGGTGGAAGGCCTCGAGCGTGCCGGTGGACACCGCGTGCCCCCTCTCCGGGGACACTTGGGTGCAAACGTAGCCGCGGAAGAGAGGCAGACAACACCCCCTCGACCGCGCACCTTGAAGCAGTTAAGAGTTCGAAAAGTTGACGAACCTGGAACCGCAGACTCTGGCTCCAGGTGCCACCGCCTAGCCGTCCGCTTGAGACAGCCCAACAACGGCCACAAGGCGCAGCGAGCTCCCTGGGCTATCACCTCTTGCTGTCACCCTGCAAGGGCACTCGGGAAGTATTTGAACCCAGAAGGCATTAAAAAGCGTTTTGAAAGACCATTAAATCCTATGTCAAAAAGAAAATACTGCAGATGTTGGAAATCTGAAATAAAAACAGAAAATGCTGGGGACACTCAGCAGGCCAGGCAGCGTCTGTGAAGAGAGAAACAGAGTTAACGTTTCAGGTCGATGACCTTTCGTCAGAACTGGAAAAAAGCAGGAAAAGGAACAGATTTTAAAGCAAGTTTAGGGGCTGGGAAATGGGGGAGGGGATGAAAGAACAAAGGGGAAGGTCTGTGATAGGATAGAAGGCAGGAGAGATTAAGAGACATTAAGAGGTATTCAAGGCGAGAGGAGATGGTAATGGGACAGGTTAAGAAACAAAAGATGGCTCGAGATGAAGTGTGAATTGCGCTGGCAGAATGAAGGACAGCTGCCATGTGGGGGAGAAGAAAACACAAACAAAAAGTGTGGATAAAAAATATAAATCTGATAGGGGCCGAGGTTATGATCTGAAATTGTTGAACTCTATGTTGAGTCCAGAAGGCTGTAAAGTGCCTAATCGAAAGATGAGGTGCTGTTCCTCGAGCTTACACTGAGCTTCCGTGGAACAATGCAGGAGGCCGAGGACGGTGAGGTCCGAGTGGGAATGGGGCGGTGAATTAAAGTGACAGGTCACCGGGAGCTCGGGGTCACCCTTACGGACTGAACGGAGGTGTTCCGCAAAGCGGTCACCCAATCTGCGTTTGGTCTCCCCAGTGTA
The DNA here is from genome assembly GCF_052327205.1 of Somniosus microcephalus. Classification (NCBI taxonomy): domain Eukaryota; kingdom Metazoa; phylum Chordata; class Chondrichthyes; order Squaliformes; family Somniosidae; genus Somniosus; species Somniosus microcephalus. Next base: position 7,775,931 of record NC_141016.1, read on the forward strand.
GAGGAGACCGCATCGTGAGCAGCGAATACAGTATATTAGATTGCGAGAAGTACAAGTAAATCACTGTTTCACCTGGAAGGGGTGTTTGGGGCCCTGGACAGTGGGAAGGGAGGAGGTATAAGGGCAGGTGTTGCATCTCCTGCGCTTGCACGGGAAGGTGCCGGGCGAAGGGGAAGGGGTGCTATGTGTTGACTTTCCCCTCCGTTTAGGGCACATTGAAGTGAGATGGGCAGCTGTGAGGCACACGGAAGGTCCCTGAGGGTGGGCATGACTGCGAGGTGGGTGTGGCTGTGATTGCAGGGCAATGGGGAAAGAGCAGGGGGGAGCGGGACTAATTGGAGAGCTCTTTCAAAGAGCCGGTACAGGCACGATGGGCCGAATGGCCTCCTCCTGTGCTGTATGATTCGATGATTGGCAGTCACACGCTGCTACAATCTATCCTTGGAGATGTAGAGGCTGAAGGCCGTTTTAAGTCACTGCCTGGAAAGGTTAGTGAAGTTTCAGACGGAGACATGCGACAATTGTACTTGCAACTCTTCAGGCAACAATGCAGCTGATGTGGCTCCCTCTGCTGGCTTGCTGGAAAATTGCACCGCATTTAGCGCTGGCTCAGACTGATCGGAAAGACCCCCAGATTGGGACTGCAGATCGTGACGTCGCTATTCCCGATCAGAATAGAGATGATTCAGTAATTCTCCCGTCAGTCACTGCTGTAAATGACTGGGGTTGATGTGACGCACACAGTTTGTATGATGTCAGAAATGGGGATGTTCGCTGATGACTGCACAGCGTTCGCCTCCGTCGCCTCCATTCCAGATCCAAGGTCGTCCCATCCTCTGTCGTCGAATTACAGTATGCAGACGAGGCTTGCGTCTGCGCTCACTCGGAGGTCGAACTCCAAACCACACGTCAACACCTTCACCGAAGTGTACGAGAGCATGGGCCTTACACTAAACATCCATAAGACAAAGGTCCTCTACCAACCTGCCCCCGCCACACAGTACTGCCCCCCGATTATCAAAATCCACAACAAGGCCTTGGACAACGTGGGCCACTTTCCATACCTCGGGAGCCTACTGTCAACAAGGGCAGACGTCGACGACGAAGTCCAGCACTGCCTTCAGTGTGCCAGTGCAGCCTTCGGTCGCCTGAGGAAGAGAGTGTTTGAAGACCAGGACCTCAAACCCGGCACTAAGCTCATGGTCTACAGAGCAGCAGTGATACCCGCCCTGCTGTATGCCTCAGAGACATGGACCATGTACAGCAGGCACCTCAAAGCACTGGAGAGGTACCACCATCGCTGCCTCCGCAAGATCCTGCAAATCCATTGGCAGGATAGGCGCACCAACGTCAGTGTTCTTGCTCAGGCCAACATCCCCAGCATCGAAGCTCTGACCACGCTCAATCAGCTCCGATGGACGGGTCACATTGTCCGCATGCCCGATACGAGACTCCCAAAACAAGCGCTCTACTCGGAGCTCCGGCACGGCAAGAGAGCCCCAGGTGGGCAGAGGAAATGCTTCAAGGACACCCTCAAAGCCTCCTTGAAAAAGTGCAACATCCTCATCGACGCCTGGGAATCCCTGGCCCAAGACCGCACAAAGTGGAGGAGAAGCATCCGGGAAGGTGCCGAACACCTCGAGTCTCTTCGCCGGGAGCAAGCAGAAGCCAAGCGCAAACAGTGGAAGGAGCGCACGTCAACCCAAGCACCCCACCCACCCGCCCCTTCAACCACCGTCTGCCCCACCTGTGACAGAGACTGTAGGTCCCGCATTGGGCTCATCAGTCACCAGAGAACTCATTTTTAGTGTGGAAGCAAGTCATCCTCGGTTCCGAGGGACTGGCTAAGAAGAGAAGAAGAAGTTCAGCACCATTCACAACTCCTCAGATAATGATGCAGTCCATGCCCGTATGAAACAAGACCTGGACGACTTTCAGGCTTGGGCTGATAAGTGGCAGGTAACATTCGCGCCACACAATGACTATCTCCAACAAGCGAGAGTCTGGGTTTGACAGTCACCTCGACAGCCGAGCATCGGCGGCCGATTTAAACAGAACCCAGGTCGCTCCTGTCCTCACAGGAGATCTGCCCGCGCGTCGCAGCAAGGGCGGGGGGGGGTTTGGGGGTGGGCTCACTGGATAGCAAGCGGGGGCAAGGAGGATCCCGTGCAAGTCTCCCGGCTCGAACCTGAAGCCAATGGCAGTGGGCCCAAGTACTGGGTGGGGTCGGCCCACTCACTGAAGGACAGGGCTGCAAACCCTGGTGTGTAGGGTTGAGGTGATGGGCTCTCACACAGCGAGTTGTGATGGTCTGGAATGCACTGCCTGCAAGGGTGGTGGAAGCAGATTCAATAAAAAAAAGACTTGCATTTCTATAGCGCCTTTCACGACCTTCGGACATCCCAAAGCGCTTTACAGCCAATGAAATACTTTTGAAGTGCAGTAATAACTTTCTACAGGGATTTGGATAAATGCTTGAAGAACTATGGGGAAAGAGCAGGGGGGAGTGGGACTAATTGGAGAGCCAGCACAGGCACGATGGGCCGAATGGCCTCCTTCTGTGCTGTATCATTCTATGACTTCTTACATTTGTCCACCCCAGCCCAACTCCGGCATCTCCACACCATGATAGGAGTCATCAGGGTCTATTTATTATCATTTACACCATCTACTCAAGAGTTTGAATCTGCCATTCCAAAAGGCAATGATTCTCAAGTAGGGCATGAGGCAGAGATGAAGGTGAATGTGCACAAACCACCACGGCAAGAGATATTGGGGGCTGGGACAGTGAGAAATCTTCCGACTAGAGTGGAATTTCAGCCGACACATTTGTGTCAGTTTATATTGTGCGTCACACACTGACGCTTTGCGGAGACTATCTGCAGCGGGACATTCCCTTTTGGGGCTTTCAATCGGACACTCTTCCCACTATCAAGCCCGTGAGATAAGGAGTATCGGAGATTGCAGCTTGGGCTGGCCTTACATGGAGGGGGCCAGTCCATTGAGGCCTGACACACAGAGGCCTTCGGGGGGGGGGTTGACTCAACACACCAGTTCTCATTGGCTGGGGACTGTTGCCACACACCATGCGGGTCTGTACAAGGACAACACTGTAGACCTACACAGAATGTACAGCACAGAAACAGGCCACTTGGCCCAACTGGTCTATGCCAGTGTTTCTGCTCCACATGAACCTCCTCCCACCCTATTTTATCTAAACCCTATTTTTTTTTTAGTCATTCACTGGATGTGGGCATCGCTGGCAAGGCCAGCATTTATTGCCCATCCCTAGTTGCCCTTTGAGAAGGTGGTGGTGAGCCGCCTTCTTGAACCGCTGCAGTCCGTGTGGTGAAGGTGCTCCCACAGTGATGTTAGGGAGGGAGTTCCAGGATTTTGACCCAGCGACGATGAAGGATCGGCCGATATACTTCTAAGTCAGGATGGTGGGTGACTTGGAGGGGAACTTGGAGGTGGTGGTGTTCCCATGCGCCTGCTGCCCTTGTCCTTCTAGGTGGAAGAGGTCGCGGGTTTGGGAGGTGCTGCCGAAGAAGCCTTGGTGAGTTGCTGCAGTGCATCTTGTAGATGGTGCACACTGCAGCCACGGTATGCCGGTGGTGGAGGGAGTGAATGTTTAAGGTGGTGGACGGGGTGCCAATCAAGCGGGCTGCTTTGTCCTGGATGGTGTCGAGCTTCTTGAGTGTTGTTGGAGCTGCACTCATCCAGGCAAGTGGAGAGTATTTCATCACACTCCTTACTTGTGCCTTGTAGATGATGGAAAGGCTTTGGGGAGTCAGGAGGTGAGACACTCACTGCAGAATACCCAGCCTCTGACCCGCTCTTGTTGCCACAGTATTTATGTGGCTGGTCAATGGTGACCCCCAGGATGTTGATGGTGGCGGATTCAGTGATGGTAATGCCGTTGAATGTCAAGGGGTGGTAGTTAGGCTCTCACTTGTTATCTTATCAACACATCCCCCTTCATGTGTTTATTTAGCTTTCCCTTAAATGCAACCAAGACCACCAAATACAGATGAACTGGTCAGGCATAATTTTTGTTGTAAAAAGCCTTGTATTTATACAACAACAACTTGTATTTATATAGCGCCTTTAACGTAGTAAAACGTCCCGAGGCACTGCACAGGAGTATTTTAAGACAAAAAATTTGACACCAATCCACATAAGGAGAAATTAGGGCAGGTGACCAAAAGCTTGGTCAAAGAGGTAGGTTTTAAGGAGCGTCTTAAAGGAGGAGAGAGAGGTAGCGAGGCGGAGAGGTTTAGGCAGGGAATTCCAGAGCTTAGGGCCTAGGCAACAGAAGGCACGGTCATCAAAGGTTGAGCGATTATAATCAGGGATGCTCTAGTGGGCAGATTTAGAGGAGCGCAGATATCTCGTTGGGGGTTGTGGGGCTGGAGGAGATTACAGAGATAGGGAGGGGCGAGGCCGTGGAGGGATTTGAAAACAAGGATGAGAATTTTGAAATCGAGGCGCTGCTTAACCGGGAGCCAATGTAGGTCAACGAGCACAGGGGTGATGGGCGAACGGGACTTGGTGCGAGTTAGGACACGGGCAGCCGAGTTTTGGATGACCTCAAGTTTACGTAGGGTGGAATGTGGGAGGCCAGCCAGGAGTGCATTGGAATAGTCAAGTCTAGAGGTAACAAAGGCATGGATGAGGGTTTCAGCAGCGGATGAGCTGAGGCAAGGGCGGAGATGGGCGATGTTACGGAGGTGGAAGTAGGTGGTCTTTGTTATGCTGCGGCTATGTGGCCGGAAGCTCATTTCAGGGTCAAATATGACACCAGGGTTGCGAACAGTGTGGTTCAGCCTCAGACAGCTGTTAGGGAGAGGGATGGAGTCAGTGGCTCGGGAACGGAGTTTGTGGCGGGAACCGAAAACAGTGGCTTCGGTCTTCCCAATATTTAATTGGAGAAAATTTCTGCTCACCCAGAACTGGAGCAGTCTGACAATTTAGAGACCGTGGAGGGGTCGAGAGAAGTGGTGGTGAGGTAGAGCTGGGTGTCGTCAGCGTACACGTGGAAACTGACGCTGTGTTTTCGGATGATGTCGCCAAGGGGCAGCATGTAGATGAGAAATAGGAGGGGGCCAAAGATAGATCCTTGGGGGACACCAGAGGTGCGAGAGTGGGAAGAGAAGCCATTGCAGGTGATTCTCTGGCTACGATTAGAGAGATAAGAATGGAACCAGGCGAGTGCAGTCACACCCAGCTGGACGACGGTGGAGAGGGGTTGGAGAAGGATGGAGTGGTCAACCATGTCAAAGGCTGCAGACAAGTCAAGAAGGACGAGGAGGGATAGTTTACCTTTGTCACAAAGGATGTCACTTGTGACTTTGATGAGAGCCGTTTCGGTACTGTGGCAGGGGTGGAAACCTGATTGGAGGGATTCAAACATGGAATTATACAGTGCCTTTCACCTGAGGATGTCGCAAAGTGCTTTACCGCCAGTGACAATACAGTGAGGCCTCTGCTGTAAAAATGCCAAGTCTCGCTTTCCATCCAACATTACTATTCATTGAAAAGAAAAAAACAGCAGCACGCTATCAACCCTGATAGTTTGACCGTGCGTAAGAAGGGGTTTGAAACAATTCTGCAATGTTTCGTTAGAATGTTGACCTGGAGCTGGGAGCATTCCCAGTACAGGCGGAAGATTGTCCGAGTTCATTTTCATACCTTCCGGTAGCTTGCTGGTTGGCGGTGAGCCGCCTTCTTGAACCGCTGCAGTCCGTGTGGTGAAGGTACTCCCACAGTGCTGTTAGGGAGGGAGTTCCAGGATTTTTGACCCAGCCACGAATAAAGCACAGGCAATATATTTCCACCTCGGGACGGTGTGAGACTTGGGACGGAAACTAGGAGGTGGCGGGATCCCTACAACATTGCTGCTCCCGTCCTTCCTGAAGGCAGAGGTCACAGGGGAGGGGAGGGGACTCGCTTTCTAAATTAAGCAATGTTTTCCAAACTTCCTGTTCAAGGTCTTTGTTGCACGATTGGATGGAATCCAAATCGAACTCCATTCTGCCTTGTGAACAAGCAGAGTTATGAAGTGGATCCTGCTGCTTCTGGTGGCTCAGTGTGTGAGTGCGCGCCGGGGCCGATTGTGTCCCAAAGCCAGTTTCAATCTGTGGTCGGTGCCGATCGGCTGGTCTCGGCCAATGGGGTCGCAGCTGGCCTCAGTACTCCTGCAAGGAGTAAAAAGTTTGCATTTTATCACTGCCTTGTGCCCACTTCGTGAGAAGTGCCCCCAAGTGGACATTGGGTGAAAGTGGGATGAGGCGAATCAGAATTAGAATCGTAGAATTAATACTGCACAGGAGGAGGCCAGTCGGCCCATCGTACCTGTGCCAGCTCTTTGAAAGAGCTCTCCAATTAGTCCCACTCCCCCCGGCTCTTTCCCCAGAGCCCTGTACATTTTTTCCCTTCAAGTATTTATCCAATTCTCTTTTGAAAGTTACTATTGAATCTGCGATTTACTCTTACCAAAACCATTCATGATTTTGAACACCTCTATCAAATCTCCTCTGCTCCAAGGAGAACAACCCCAACTGCTCCAGCCTCTCCACGTAACTGAAGACCCTCATCCCTGGAGCCATTCTGTAAATCTCCTCTGCACCCTCTCCAAGCACTTGACACCCTTCCTAAAGTGCGGTGCCCAGCATTGGGCACAATACTCCGGCTGAGGCCAAGCCAGTGTATTATGAAGCTGCCCTAGTTGAATAGCCAGCTCGCTGACACTGTCAAAGGTCACGTATACAGGTGAGCTACTGAAGGGCTGTCAGCAGCTGTGCAACTGGAGCCCAGTGTGTATTTACCTCCTTCGGGAAAGGAGGGAAATTGTGAAAAGACTTGCATTTATATAGCACCTTTCACGGCCACCAGACGTCTCAAAGCGCTTTACAGCCAATGAAGTACTTTTTTTGAAGTGTAGTCACTGTTGCAATGTGGGAAACGCGGCAGCCAATTTGCGCACAGCAAGCTCCCACTAGCAGCAATGTGATAATGGCCGGATAATCTGTACCAGGCTCGTTTCTGCTTTTGATGACAAAGCAAACACGAGAAGTAGATTAAATCAGTGATTATGTACAAAGAGAGTGAGCCAAAACAATCCGGTGTCAGAAGCCCAGCCTTGCAGCTGGTTTATGATGCTGAACTGTGTTGATTCATTCTCGACGCAGTTCACACATTCCAGGATAAGCAGAGTTATCATCTGCTGCCATCATGTGGCCAGAAAATGTATTGCTATAAAACTTAATCTGCTGGGTGAGTTGGTGAATCTCTGTAATGGGCCAATATTTACACCACCGAATCAGGCCATTCAGCCCAACGGGTCCATGTCGGTGTATATGCTCGACACGAGCCTCCTCCCACCCTAATTCATCTCACCCCATCAACACATCCTTCTATTCCTTTCTCCCTCGTGTGTTTATCCAGCTTCCCCTTAAATGCATCTGTACTATTCACCTTAACCACTCCCTGTGGTAGCGAGTTCCACATTCTCTGGGTAAAGAGGTTTCTCCTGAATTCCCCATTGGATTTATTAGTAATATATCTTGGATTTATTCGCCTTAGTTCTGGTCTCGTCTCACCTAACAGCACTGTGGGAGTACCTTCACCTCACGGACTGCAGCGGTTCAAGAAGGCGGCTCACCACCACTTTCTCAAGGGCGATTAGGGATGGGCAATAAACGCCGGCCTTGCCAGCGACGCCCACATCCCGTGAATGAATTTTAAAAAAAGAAGTGGATTGTTTTGCCGAGGTCTTTACTCTCTTCAGATTTCCAGCGTCCGCAGTATTTTGCTTTGGAACAAAAAAAACCCCATTGTCTAAATTCCCATCACAAAGTCCGTCCCCTCGCCGCCAATTCCGCCGCCCCCCCCCCCCCCCCAGCCACTGCCACAGGCTGGCCTCCCGTCCTCAGCACTCCGCAAACATCAGCGGGCGCGAAGCTCAGACCCCCTCCGTATCCCATCCCACACCAAGGCCTGCCCACCCACATCCCCTTTGACCCACCGTCTCCCAGAAACTCAGATCCAGCATGCTCATCCTCATGCCTTCATTTTTACTCCAGCTCTACAACCCCTGGAACTCTGTTCCCTTGACTCTGGCCTCTTGCGCGTCCCTCACTGCCTTCGCCCCACCATTGGCGGCCACGTCTTCAGCCACCTCTGGAATTCCCTCCCCGAACCCACCCTTTAAGAACCTCCAAACCTTTGGTCTCCTAATATCTCCATCTTTTTGTCTTGTGAAGTTACTTGGATTATTTTCCATATAAATACACTTAAAAAAAATTCATTCTTGGGATGTGGGCATCGCTGGGCAAGGCCGACATTTATTGCCCATCCCTAATTGCCCTGGAGGTGAGCCGCCTTCTTGAACCGCTGCAGTCCGTGTGGTGCTGTTACAGAGGGAGTTCCAGGATTTTGACCCAGATGACAGAACGGCAATGTATGTCTCGGTCGGGATGGTGTGCGACTTGTAGGTGCTTCACCAGGGTGTTGATGATGGCTCACTTTTCGAAGGTAACGTGAAGGGGAGATGGTTTGGCACTGTCTTGTTGCGGATGACCATTGCCTGGTACTTATCAGCCCAAATGTGGGTGCTGTTCAGATCTGGCTGCATGCGGGCAGGGATTGCTTTAGTTGAGGAGTTGCAAATGAAACTGAACGCTGCAATCAGCGAACAGCCCAACTTCTGACTTTATGATGGAGGGAAGGTCATTGATGAAGCAGGTGGGCCGAGGACACTGCCCTGAGGAACTCCTGCAGCGCTGTCCTGGGGCAGATGATTGCCCTCCAATCTGTTAATTAGCAACTCCAAACCGTGTGCTTAAAATGCCTGCGGGGGCCTGACAATTGGAACCTGGAATCATAGCTTCCTAACTGCATGCTTGCAACCATTTGACAATCCATTTAAAAAGCACACGAGCCAGGGCCAATATTACCTTGGGCTGCAACAGAACTGGGTGCTGCATTGGATGAACTCTGGCCCTTCACTTGTGTACAGCTAGTGTTCCCTCCTATGTGGAGTTCTTGTCTTCTCTTCCATTGCATTTGACAGCATTAGACCAAATCATTTAAAAACTGAATCGTGCTGTTGAGAAAGTTTCCCCTTCAGAGAATTTTTTGAGAAGGCAGAGTCTGTTCCTGGGAACATCACCATTTAACAGGCCAGGCTGTGGAGACATTCAGTTTTATAGACATTTTTTTTGTTAGAAACCTTGTTTTACGGCTTAAGATGTTTGCGAGAAATTGGCAGGTTTGGGAAATTTTGACGGGTTCCAGGTAAGATTGTTACGGTTTAATTTGACTCTCAATAAAATGGTCATTGTTCTGCAGTCGGCACTCCTGATTTTCTGATTGCAGCAAGATCACATGAAAGCAACTCAAAGTTTGCGCTGAGGGGCAAGCCGCGTATTACGTGCAGTGACATTCTTATAAAATGTACTGTAGGGCTGCTCATGGCAGGACATGCACTACAGCTTTAAGGACAGGACTGTTGCCGCATGCAATGCGATGGTCTCACATCTGCTGTGAAATTGGAGAAACTGTACCCGGTGCAGCTTTTCACACGAAGTCTGTGGAGGTGGCATGGCTGAGCACCAGCAAGATGTGGTGCCTGTAAACAGATCAAATCTCATGGTCAAAGAAAGATCGCATCAGTAGAAAGTCGTTTTGAGGGTTGGCGATTTCTTTTTTAAATTCGTTATGGGGAATGTGGGTGTCGCTGGCAAGGGCCAGCATTTCTTGCCCACCGCCATCAACAGATGTCTTAAGATTCACAAAGGGATGAGTAGACAGGCACTGGGGCCAGCCACGATCGAGGTAGTCCCAGACAGACTGTAGCAGGAGCTGGGTTGAAGGGCCGGGGGGGGGGGGGGGAAGAGGGGCCGCTTCGGAAACCAAACCCAAAGTTCTTATTCATCACTTCAGAGAATTGGCCAACATACTCACACAAAAATGTACCAGTTCAGATACTCTCAATAGTTGGGGTTTGTCTCATTTTCTGGGCCAAATATGCAGCACAAGGCAAATCACTCACTTGTCATTATCTGACAACAGCTTTTCAGCATAACCTGGTATTTTACCCAGGTCCATCTAGACTTGCTACAATTGTACAGGGTCTTGGTGAGACCACACCTGGAGTACTGGGCACAGTTTTGGTCTCCTTATCTAAGGAAGGATATACTTGCCTTGGAGGCGGTGCAACGAAGGTTCACTAGATTGATTCCTGGGATGAGAGGGTTGTCCTATGAGGAGAGATTGTGCAGAATGGGCCTAGACTCTCTGGAGTTTAGAAGAATGAGAGGTGATCTCATTGAAACATACAAGATTCTGAAGGGGATTGACAGGGTAGATGCTGGGAGGTTGTTTCCCCTGGCTGGAGTGTCTAGAACCAGGGGTCACAGTCTCAGGATAAGGGGTCGGCCATTTAAGAGCGAGATGAGGAAGAATTTATTCACTCAGAGGGTTGTGAATCTTTGGAATTCTCCGCCCCAGAGGGCTGTGGATGCTCAGTCGTTGAGTATATTCAAGACTGAGTTAAGATAGATGTTTGGACTCATGGGGAACCAAGGGATACGGAGATCGGGCAGGAAAGTAGAGATGAGGTCGATGATCAGCCATGATCTTATTGAATGGCGGAGCAGGCTCGAGGGGCCATATGGCCGACTCCCACTCTTACTTCTTATGTAGACCAGAACCTAACACCGCTCCCTCACTACCCCTCCCTCCACTACTGCCCCATCCTCTTTAGAGAAACAGGCCACCAGTACCAGGACACATTTTATTTTCTGCCTTTTCGCTGAACGCTCTGTATAACAAAAACAAAACTGAACGTTGGATAACATATTTACATAAAATATCTACAAAAACCTCAGAAGGGCAGGAACACAAGCATCTGTAAAAGAGGAACACGGAACCGAGTCAAAGTCAGTGACTGCCTTCCACAGAACCTCGAGTTATCTCTACTGATCGCATCTCAACCACGTCTGTCCCATGGTCATAGTCTTCATCGTCCAAGCTCCCGTCTTAAGAAGTCTCCTCATCTTCAATCTTGGGTGCCAAGTAATACTTGACGTGCCCCATGTCGGCAATCTTGTACTCCACCACTAGAAAGTCAAAATCAGGCATTAAGCACCGGTTCCTCAGGACCACAGACCAATACAGTTACTCAAGCCGCTCTCAACGGGTGCTGCTCTAGTTATCTGAAGGCTGGTACAGGAAACTCTTTGGTATCCGGCACCGAGATGGTGCCAGTTGATTAAAAATTCCGGATGACGGAGAGGGTTATCTACCAAGGCTATTTTTAACAAAATTTTTTTTTTAAATCAAGAAATGTGCAGTATACAGTAATTGGCGGATCGGAAGAGACTACCGGCAGCGCGGGAGAGTCGGACTCCTGTTATTGAGGTGTTAAGACTTCCGACAGCGCCAAGAAGCAGAGTAGCGGCAGTTTGGAGAACTACCCCCACTGACTAACTCGGCCACCGCGGGAGACTCGGACTCGGCAACATTGCCGGTTATTGAGGTGTTGTTTTTGGAGTGAGAATTTTGCCGGTTAATGGAGAATTCCGGATATTTAGGTGCCGTTTAAACGAGAGTTTCCTGTACTATGGTGTTGGCCGGCTCGCTGGTAGCTCAGCTCAAGCAGTCGGTTTCCATGCACGAGGCTGGAGAATGCACCGACGGGCTTATTCAACAGCAGGAAGGGTGCGCCACAGCCAAGCCCGATTCAGCCAGGAGCCAACACCCACCTCCCAGCAGGGGTCACCGGGCCGCCATTTGCAGCAACACCCTCCCTTCTTTACCCGCTCAGCCACTGGATGGTCAGAACCAATGGCCCCTCTAGTTTTATTTTGGGGCCGCACCGGCCCCTTTAACAGGCTGCGCGGGACCTCTAGAGCGTTGTGCGGCCACGCAGCTTCAAGGGAACATTGATCGAAACCCCCAAGCTGTGTAATTGGCAGAGACGTCACGGCACTTACTTTGCTCCAAAGGACACACCTCACCTCATTGGACAGCTCCACCAAAGAGCCGGCACCGGCACAACGGGCCGAATGGCCTCCTTTTGCGCTGTATCATTCTAAATGGTACCAAGAGCTCAGGAAGGGAGCTCAAGAACGCATGACAGGGGAGGTTCCTGCGTATCAGCATAGCGGAGGATAGCAAGACCAGTCAGCAACCGGCTCACCACGACAACCAGGATAAATCTTCTTGCCGGGACAGCCTTGAAATAAACCAGCGCAAAGCCACTGCACTGCTGTGGCCGGGAGGGAGTCAAGGCGGCCAGACTAAAAGGCCACATCTTACAAGTAACATTGCTTCAAGACAAACGCTTAATTTGACAAACGTTGCGCACGGGTGGGGGGGCAGAACGTGATTCGCCGGAACACATACCGAGAGGAATGTCTGCAGACATGCTGAGCGTGACTGTCGGGGAGAGAGGGGTGGCTTTGGTGAAGAAGTTCAGGTACCGCAGGGCAAAGGTCAGCTGCACGGGTTCGTTCATCTCGATGGTCACCTGCGAAGGGGAGAAAGTTTATTTTCCCCACAGTTGCTGCACAAAAAAAAGTCCCTCAAAACCCCACCATCACCCACAGCAGTCAGACCCGGATAGTTACAGCCACATACTCCCAGAGGACATCTTGAGCGAGGTGCTCCAATTTAATATAACAACAGAAAATGTTGGAAAAGCTCAGCAGGCCAGGCAACATCCGCGGAGAGAGAAATAGAGTCAATGTTTCAGGTCAAAACCCTTCGTCAGGACCAATCAAGCTCCAATTTAATTGTGGCTCTGGGCTGGGGGCGTCGAGGAATTGGGCTGAAGTTGATGGACCCCCCCCCCCCCACGGTCTGGACAGGGTGGATGTGGAGATGTTTCCTCTTAAAACATAGAAGCTAGGAGTAGGCCATTCGGCCCCTCGAGCCTGCTCCGCCATTCAATGCGATCATGGCTGATCATCCAAATTCAGTACCTTGTCCCTGCCTTCTCCCCAGATCCCTTTAGCCGTAAGAAATATATCTAACTCCTTCTTGAATATATTTAATGAATTGGCCTCTTTGGTAGAGAAGGCAGTAGAGGCCAATTGTGGGATAATCTGGAACTAGGGGGGTCACTGTTTAAAAATAGGGGGGTCGCCCATTTAAGACAGAGATGAGGAGAATTTTTTTTCCCCACAGGAGGGTCGTAAGTCTTTGGAACTCTCTTCCTCAGAGGGCGGTGGAAGCAGAGTCTTTGAATATTTTTAAGGCAGAGGTAGATAGATTCTTGATAAGCAAAGGGGGTGAAAGGTTATCGGGGGTAGGCGGGAATGTGGAGTCATCAGATCTGCCATGATCTTATTGAATGGCGGAGCAGGCTCGAGGGGCCGACTCCTGCTCCTAATTCGTGTGTTTGTATGAATCGACCCATAGCCATGGACGCAAGGGCAGGCAGAGGCCAGGAATGGATCCTCAGACACCACCTCTTGTGGACAAATAGGATTGACCCCCCACTTCCTTCCCAAGTTAAATGCAATTAACAGCCCACACTCAAGGCCTGAGCCTGCCCGAAATAAAAACCATCAACTCTAAAGGATTTCTGGCACAGTATCTGATGCAGTGGTGGGCACTCGATCGACAGACGGGGCCACGGGCGGGATCGATATATGTATCCTGGCACCGAATAGATTTATTAGGTGAATCATCTCGGTGAGCGGTCCGGTCTTGTGATACCCATTTTGCTCCCCAAGACACAGCAAGGAATGGAAGGCACTCACCGCTTCCTCCTCTTTGTCGACATTGCTGGTCTGGGACAGTTTAACGTTGCCCGTTCCCAGCTCTCCGCTAGCCGAGAACTTCACCCCATCTTTGGCGCAGGAAATCACCACGGCATCACCGATCTGGCTCAAGTCTCGACAGATCCGGGCAAATTCTCCAGACGGCATCTTCACCACACAGCTGTACTCCTGCTCCTGCACGGCACCAGGACAGAGCGAGCAATCAGATTGTGTCGGACAAATTAAAAAATTATCAATCTTTAACACTCACTGGATATGTTAATACCGACTTACTGGAATTCCAAGCTGTTCAACATCCAAATCCATCAGCTTCATCTCGTAGTCAGAGACTTTCTCCTGATCTGCAATAAGATAGAGTCAGCTGAACACACCAAAGCTCACTGCCCAGAACGTCAGCAATTTCAGAGTTATTCTATTGACAAAGAAAGGCAGCTCTGCCAAACCTTTAAACCCCCCCTCCCCCCCCTGGAGTATTCCAGGCACCACTTTAGGAAGGAGGTCAAGGCCTTGCAAAGGAGATTTACTGGAATGAGACCAGAGACTGGAGAAATTGGGAGCGTTCTCCTTCGAACAGAGAAGGTTAAGGTGAGATTTAATAGAGGCGTTCAAAACGATGACGGGCTTTGATGGCGTAGATGGGGAGAAACTAGCAGGAAGGTCGGTAACCAGAGGACACAGACTTAAGATAATTGGCAAAAGGAACCAGGGGGAAGATGAGATTTTTTTTTAAACGCAGCGAGTTGTTGTAATAGAAACATAGAAAAATAGGAGCAGGAGTCGGCCATTTGCCCTTCGAGCCTGCTCCGCCATTCAATATGATCAGGGCTGATCCTCTATCTCAATACCATATTCCCACTCTCTCCCCATACCCTGTGATCTGGAATGCGCTCCCTGAAAGGGAGGTGGAAGCAGATTCAATAGTAACTTTCAAAAGGGAATGGGATTAATACTTGAAGAGGAAATACTTGCTATGGGGAAAGAGCGGACTAGTGGGACTGATTGGAGAGTTCTTTCAAATCGTAAGAGCTGGCACAGGCAGGACAGGCCGAGCGACCTCCTGTGCTGTGACCCTAGTCTGTGACGGTGCACAGGATCGGGCAGAGGATTTCTTCCAATCTATTCGGTAGCCGAGACTACAACTTTCTGCATCAACAGAACGCAGTTTTGGCTCGTCAACCGGGTACAGCTCTGGCAAGTTAACCCGAGGAGCTAAACCGAATGTACTCGGCCTTCATACCCGCCGCGCCACGCTGTGACCGGCACAGTCCTGGTTTAACGCGCCGACCTATCCGGAGGAAAGGCACCGACAGTGCCAGGCCAACCTGGGCGCCCGCTACTCACTCTGCGACTCGAAGACCAGTGCCAGCGTGTCTGCATTGTCCTCCGCTCTCAGTGTGATGATGTCCTCGTTGCCGGCGCATTTGAGAATTTTGGACATGCTGCAATGGAAACCAGAATATTAGAAATCATGGCTATTGTTGAACCCAATGTCCTTACGAATTAACTGCGAACCGATTAAGTCCTCTGTTCTGGATAATTAGCAATGCATCAATTAAAAAGATTACCTTGCACCCCTGTCTATACAGGACAGCTCCAAGGGTCATTCTGTACTGGGGTTACCAATCCGTTCTGACGAAAGGTCATCGACCTGAAACATTAACTCTTGTTTCTCTCTCCAGTTGCTGCCTGACCTGCTGAGCATTTCCAGCATTTTCTTACATTTTTTTCAGATTTCCAGCATCCGCAGTATTTTGTTTTCTTAGTGCGGGCAACAGGATCAGGGAAGAAATAATCCATCAGGCAGGGCTACCACTCGTGTAACAGGATGCCCAGGATCTGTACACACCCCATAGTCCAATAGCACGGAGACACTCTGCCAAGGTGCAAGTGCGTAGAATCCTTTAAAGTCTTGCATTCATATAGCGCTGTCCTCGACCACAGAACCTCCCAAAGCGCTTTACAGACAACGAAGTGCTTGTGAAGAGCAGTCACTGTAGGAAACGCGGCAGCCAATCTGCGCACAGCAAGCTCCCACAAGCAGCAATGTGATAATGACCCGATAATCGGTTTTAGATGTCGATTGAGGGATAAACATTGGTGGCCGGGGTGAGGGAACCGGGGGGGATGGCAAGAATCGGGGTTGGCGAGGGGCTGCGCAAGACTCAGTAGAATTAGACCCCAGTGAGAGTTTGCAACTTCAGGAGTGGAGGAATTATGTAACATTTTTGAAAAAGGCACAGAGAGATAAATTAAATAAATGGGGGGGGGGGGGCAGATTTACTTTTACAGATCCACAAAAATTGAGTTCAATTAAAAATAAAAAGTACAACAGAATTAAAGGGATGCAGGTGGTTTAAGATCTTTTGCTGGTCTCTTTTTTTAAATCAAACAAAGAATTGCAACAAGTCTGGGCAGATTCCCGCCAACTCCGGCCTTTGTCCTTTCGCGCGCAAATGACGTCACGGCGGGGCCTGGTGGCGCCTTTTTTTTTGCAAAAAAGTGAAATCCGGAGGGAAACGGGAATCGGTGCAAAGCTGGTCCCCCCCCCACAGAATCCAGCCCCGGTTAAAATAAAGCCATCAAGCCGCTCAATGCACCGCAGAAATTAAGAACCGGCCGCACCCTCGGGTCTATTTCAAATGCGCAACATTAAAAGAATTGCAACATTGAAAAGTTGCAGATCACCAAGGCATGCATTTGACCCCTTATGTTGCATTTATGTTTCGCCCCCCCCCACAAATAAATGCATCGAAATGGACTATTTGCAAAATTTAGAGCTTGAAATAATAATTAGTTTTGGCTTGAAGATTGAATATCTCTCCCTAGTGTTAATTATTTCACACGCGGATTGCAAGTTCCTATTTTTTTGCAAATGCACCCACCTGCTGAGATTCACCCCCATGGCGAGGTTTCTGTCGCAGCGGTAGGTGTCGAAGCCATCGCTCCGCAGGGTGAGTTGCACCAGGGAGACATGCGAGCTGTCCATGGACTGCAGGCTGATGCCGGTCGAGCTGATGTCCCAACACGCCTCGGTGATCAGATCCTTCAGCGCCTCCAACACCTTCTTCAGGATGCTGCCCTGCACCAAGCGAGCCTCAAACATCTCTGCAACTGAATGTTTTCTTGCAAAAAGGGCTGCTTAAAAAAATATTATATAATAATAACAGATTGCAAAGATGTGGAGCGTCTGCACCCAACTGCAGCCAGTCTCACCACCAAATGAGAGGGCCTGAGCCTCGCTCACTTCCTGATATAAGGTTATGCAAATGATCACTGCCATATATGGTAACGGCGCGAACTTATTTCTAGTTTTAAAATAAAAACTCAAAAACTTAGCTTTTGCAACCTTTGTTAAAAGCCTGTGTTTGAATTGCAAGTTGTTCTTGGAGATAATGCAATATATTGTTGGATCACATTGACAGGCTTTGAAATTGACATATGCAAATTTATCTGTCATCCGGGCGCGTAAATAAGTGTTAGATTTTATACATTATTTTCCAATTTATCACATTGTTTTCCGCTGGAATTAACCTCTGTTATTACACAAAAAGTCATTCAACAAAACACACTTTGCAAAATTTTCCATTAGGGCAGAAGTTTCTTTAAAAATGTCGATTGTTTGCAATTTCTCTTATTCGAAAGGATTTTATAAAGACACTTTAAATATAAAATTCTGTTAAATGCATTATTGCCCAGACCCTTGAAACTGATAAAACCAAATGTCTTACTGGAATGATGCTAATTGTCAGGATGCAGCAATTTAATATTCTGGCAACATCAGGTCAATGAGATAATTGTCACATTTATATAAAGTATTTGCAAAAGAAATGATCGATTAGGGATCAGAAAAGAGAAATTGGAGCAGAAATACCAGGGGAAGGCTGAAAACCACTGGGCGCATGCGTGGGAGGACCTGTGTGCAGCCCTCTCCTGTGCCCCCTCGCGGTGGGAGGACCGTTGTGCCGCTCTCCTGCGCCACCCGGGGGTGGGAGGACCGTTATGCAGCGCTCTCCTCTGCCCCCTGGTGGTAGGAGGGCCGTTGTGCAGCCTTCTCCTGTGCCCCCTGGCGGTGGGAGGACCTTTGTGCCACGCTCTCCTGCGCCCCCTGGCGCTGGGAGGACAGTTGTGCCGCGCTCTCCTGCGCCCCCTGGCGGTGGGAGGACCTTTGTGCCGCGCTCTCCCCCGCCCCCTGGTGGTGGGAGGACCGTTGTGCAGCGCTCTCCTGCGCCCCCTGGCGGTGGGAGGACCGCTGTGCCGCGCTCTCCTGTGCCCCCTGGTGGTAGGAGGGCCGTTGTGCCGCGCTCTCCTGCGCCCCCTGGCGGTGGGAGGACCTTTGTGCCACGCTCTCCTGCGCCCCCTGGCGCTGGGAGGACAGTTGTGCCGCGTTCTCCTGCGCCCCCTGGTGGTGGGAGGACCGTTGTGCAGCGCTCTCCTGCGCCCCCTGGTGGTAGGAGGGCCGTTGTGCCGCGCTCTCCTGCGCCCCCTGGCGGTGGGGGGACCATTACGCAGCGCTCTCCTGCGCCCCCTGGCAGTGGGAGGACCGCTGTGCCGCGCTCTCCTGCGCCCCCCGGCGGTGGGAGGACCGTTGTGCCGCGCTCGCTGTGAGACAGTTGCTGAGGCGGTGTCGAGTGTCGGTGTCTCCCGGTTGCTGTCGGTGAGGGAATCAAGGCTGCAGGCCGTGCTCCCACAGTCCCCGGGTGAGGTTGGCAGGTGAAGGAGAGACCGAGCGGCCAAGAGATGGAGCGGCGGGGCGGTGACACGACCGAGCTGAGGCGCCGGGCCCGCGACGACGAAATGCTGGATGAGCGGGTGAGAGAGAGTCGGCGAAAACCCGCCGGGCCCGCGCTTTTAAATTCAAGGGATTGACTGAGGGGGTCCGGCCAGACACCCAGACACTCCTCCAGACAGACACATCCCCCCCCCCTCCACAAGACACCCCCTCCCCAGACAACCCCCCCACTGACCACGCCCCCCCAGACAACCCCCGCACTGACCACGCCCCCCCAGACACCCCCTCCCCAGACCCCCCCCACAAACACCCCCTCCCCAGACCCCCCCCACAAACACCCCCCCACAGACAGCCCCCCCCCGACGACCCCCCCCAGACGAACCCCCCCCAGACGACCCCACCCCCAGACAACCCCCCCCGCCCCCCCCAGACAACCCCCCCCCAGACAACCCACCCCGCCCCCCCCCCAGACAACCCACCCCGCCCCCCCCCCAGACAACCCACCCCGCCCCCCCCCAGACAACCCACCCCGCCCCCCCCCCAGACAACCCACCCCGCCCCCCCCCCCAGACAACCCACCCCGCCCCCCCCCCCAGACAACCCACCCCGCCCCCCCCCCCCCAGACAACCCACCCCGCCCCCCCCCCCCAGACAACCCACCCCGCCCCCCCCCCCAGACAACCCACCCCGCCCCCCCCCCCAGACAACCCACCCCGCCCCCCCCCCCAGACAACCCACCCCGCCCCCCCCCCCAGACAACCCACCCCGCCCCCCCCCCCAGACAACCCACCCCGCCCCCCCCCCAGACAACCCACCCCGCCCCCCCCCCAGACAACCCACCCCGCCCCCCCCCCAGACAACCCACCCCGCCCCCCCCCCAGACAACCCACCCCGCCCCCCCCCCAGACAACCCACCCCGCCCCCCCCCCCAGACAACCCACCCCGCCCCCCCCCCCCAGACAACCCACCCCGCCCCCCCCCCCCAGACAACCCACCCCGCCCCCCCCCCCAGACAACCCACCCCGCCCCCCCCCCAGACAACCCACCCCGCCCCCCCCCCCCAGACAACCCACCCCGCCCCCCCCCCCAGACAACCCACCCCGCCCCCCCCCCAGACAACCCACCCCGCCCCCCCCCCCAGACAACCCACCCCGCCCCCCCCCCCAGACAACCCACCCCGCCCCCCCCCCCAGACAACCCACCCCGCCCCCCCCCCCAGACAACCCACCCCGCCCCCCCCCCCCCAGACAACCCACCCCGCCCCGCCCCCCCCCAGACAACCCACCCCGCCCCCCCCCAGACAACCCACCCCGCCCCCCCCCAGACAACCCACCCCGCCCCCCCCCCCAGACAACCCACCCCGCCCCCCCCCCAGACAACCCACCCCGCCCCCCCCCCAGACAACCCACCCCGCCCCCCCCCCAGACAACCCACCCCGCCCCCCCCCCAGACAACCCACCCCGCCCCCCCCCCCAGACAACCCACCCCGCCCCCCCCCCCAGACAACCCACCCCGCCCCCCCCCAGACAACCCACCCCGCCCCCCCCCCAGACAACCCACCCCGCCCCCCCCCCCCCAGACAACCCACCCCGCCCCCCCCAGACAACCCACCCCGCCCCCCCCCAGACAACCCACCCCGCCCCCCCCAGACAACCCACCCCGCCCCCCCCAGACAACCCACCCCGCCCCCCCCCCAGACAACCCACCCCGCCCCCCCCCCCAGACAACCCACCCCGCCCCCCCCCCAGACAACCCACCCCGCCCCCCCCCCAGACAACCCACCCCGCCCCCCCCCAGACAACCCACCCCGCCCCCCCCCCCAGACAACCCACCCCGCCCCCCCCCCAGACAACCCACCCCGCCCCCCCCCAGACAACCCACCCCGCCCCCCCCCCAGACAACCCGCCCCCCCCCCAGACAACCCACCCCGCCCCCCCCCAGACAACCCACCCCGCCCTCCCCCCAGACAACCCACCCCGCCCTCCCCCAGACAACCCACCCCGCCCTGACACCTCCCAACCAGACCCACCCTTTGACCCTAGTGGGTGTAGTCTATAGGCCTCTGAACAGTTGCAACTCTGTTGGACGGAGTATTAATCAGGAAATAGTTGAGGCTTGTAATAAGGGAACAGCTATAATTATGGGGGATTTTAATTATCATATTAACTGGACAAATCAAATTGGGCAGAGCAGCCTTGAGGAAGAGTTCATTGAGTGTATTAGGGATGGGTTTCTTGAGCAGTATGTAACTGAACCGACCAGGGGGCAAGCAACCTTAGATTTGGTCCTGTGTAATGAGACAGGATTAATTAAAAATGTCCTAGTAAAGGATCCCCTTGGAATGAGTGACCATAACATGGTTGAGTTCCATATTCAATTAGAGTGTGAGAAGGTTGGATCTCAAACAAGCGTGCTGAGCTTGAATAAAGGAGACTATGAAGGTATGAGAGTGGACTGGGAAAATAGATTAAAGGGTAAGACGGTACATGACCAGTGGTGTACATTTAAGGAGTTATTTTACAACTTCCAAAAAAAATATATTCCACTGAGGAAAAAAGGGTGTAAAAGAAAAGATAGCCATCCGTGGCTAAGTAAAGTAATTAAGGATAGTATCCGACTAAAAACAAGGGCATATAAGGTAGCCAAATCTAGTGGGAGGATGGAAGATTGGGAAGTCTTTAAAAGACAGCAAAAAATAACAAAAAGATTGATTAAGAAAGGGAAGATAGATTATGAAAGTAAATTAGCAAAAAATATAAAAACAGACAGTAAAAGTTTCTATAGTTATATAAAAAGAAAAAGGGTGGCTAAAGTAAATGTTGGTCCCTTAGAGGATGAGACCGGGAAATTAATGGTGGGAAACATGGAGATGGCAAAAACACTGAATGAATATTGTGTATCAGTCTTTACAGTAGAGGACACTAAGAATATCCCAACACTGGACAAACAGGGGGCTCTAGGGGGGGAGGAACTAAATACAATTAAAATCACTAAGGAAGTGGTACTTGGTAAAATAATGGGACTCAAGGCGGATAAATCCCCTGGACCTGATGGCTTGCATCCCAGGGTCTTGAGGGAAGTAGCGGTAGGGATTGTGGATGCATTGGTAATAATTTTCCAAAACTCCCTGGACTCGGCAAAGGTCCCGGCAGATTGGAAAACTGCTAATGTAACACCATTATTTAAAAAGGGTAGTAGGCAGAAGGCTGGAAACTATAGACCTGTTAGCCTAACATCTGTGGTTGGTAAAATGTTAGAGTCCATTATTAAGGAGACAGTAACGGGACATTTGGATAAACATAATTTAATAGGGCAAACTCAGCATGGTTTCATGAAGGGGAAGTCATGTTTAACAAATTTGCTTGAGTTTTTTGAGGAAGTAACATACAGGGTGGATAAAGGGGAACCAGTGGACGTAGTGTATTTAGACTTCCAAAAGGCATTTGACAAGGTGCCACACAAAAGATTATTGCTCAAGATAAAAAATCACGGGATTGGGGGTAATATTCTGGCATGGGTGGAGGATTGGCTCTCTAACAGAAAGCAGAGAGTTGGGATAAATGGTTCGTTCTCAGATTGGCAACCAGTAACTAGTGGTGTTCCGCAGGGGTCAGTGCTGGGTCCCCAACTCTTTACAATCTATATTAACGATTTGGAGGAGGGGACCGAGTGTAACATATCAAAGTTTGCAGATGATACAAAGATGGGACGGAAAGTAGTGAGTGAGGAGGACATAAAAAACCTGCAAAGGGACATAGACAGGCTAAGTAAGTGGGCAGAGATTTGGCAGATGGAATACAATACTGGAAAGTGTGAAGTTATGCACTTTGGCAGGAAAAATCATAGAGCAAGTTATTATCTTAATGGCAAGAAATTGGAAAGTACTGTAGTACAAAGGGATCTGGGGGTCCTGGTGCACGAAACTCAAAAAGTTAGTATGCAGGTGCAGCAAGTGATCAAGAAGGCCAATGGAATGTTGGCTTTTATTGCTGGGGGTTGGAATATAAAAACAGGGAGGTATTGCTGCAGTTGTACAAGGTATTGGTGAGGCCGCACCTGGAATACTGCATACAGTTTTGGTGTCCATACTTAAGAAAAGACATACTTGCTCTCGAGTCAGTACAAAGAAGGTTCACTCGGTTAATCCCGGGGATGAGGGGGTGGTCATATGAGGAGAGGTTGAGTAGATTGGGACTCTACTCATTGGAGTTCAGAAGAATGAGAGGCGATCTTATTGAAACATATAAGATTGTGAAGGGGCTTGATCGGGTGGATGCGGTGAGGATGTTCCCAATGATGGGTGAAACTAGAACTAGGGGGCATAATCTTAAAATAAGGGGCTGCTCATTCAAAACTGAGATGAGGAGAAACTTCTTCACTCAGAGGGTGGTAGGTTTGTGGAATTTGCTGCCCCAGAAAGCTGTGGAAGCTACATCATTAAATAAATTTAAAACAGAAATAGATAGTTTCCTAGAAGTAAAGGGAATAAAGGGTTACGGGGAGCGGGCAGGAAATTGGACATGAGTCTGGGTTCGGAATGGTCATGGCCCTGTGGGTAGTGGAGCGGGCCCAGGGGCCGTGTAGCCTTGTTCTGCTCCTACTGTGTTCTAATTCTGTTAGATTTCAGGAGATGGTTTTATTCCTGTTCCTGGCTGGGGTGGAGATCGCCTTTACAGAAGGTAAGTACTGTAGAAAATATAGGGACAGAGTGATCTCCTGGAAGAATTTCGATCGCCTAGATGGGTCGGAGAGGAATTTCCCAGATTTTTTTCTCCCAAATTGGCCATTGGGTCTTTATCTGGTTTTTCGCCTCTCCCGGGAGATCACATGGGTTCGGGTGGATGCAGAGTGATAGAAGATTTGAGGTTAGGATCAGATCAGCCATGATCTTATTGAATGGTGGAGCAGGCTCGAGGGGCCGATTGGCCTACTCCTGCTCCTATTTCTTATGTTCTTATGACCCAGATCCCCCCAGCACCTCAGACATACCCCAGGACATGATTATAAGATTGGGGCATTGGATGGGATGTGACAGGAATCTAGGACGCGCCTGGGGCCAGTGAAGCTTTGGTCACTGCGACTCAAGGGAGATTCTCAAGCCCTGGAGGCGGTGGCGGAAGAGCGAGGCTGAACCGCAGTGTCAGAGGATCAAGTTCACGAGTAAAGACTGGTGAAGCTTGGCCCTTTCAGCCTTGACAGGTGGCAACTAAGAGGAGAGCGCGTAGAAGTGTAAATGTCAGTGAACATGTAGACACCGAAAATCTGGAACACTGCTTTAGTGCAAGGGGGTTGGCGTACAAGAGTAAGGAAGTCTACAGTTGTACCGGGCTTTGGTGAGACCACACCTGGAGTACTGGGCACTGTTTTGGTCTCTGTACCTAAGGAAGGACAGACTTGCCTTGGAGACGATGCAACAAAGGTTCACTGGATTGATTTCTGGGATGAGAGGGTTGTCCTGTGAGGAGATATTGTGCAGATTGGGCCGATACTCTCTGGTGTTTAGAAGAATGAGAGGTGATCTCATTGAAACATACAAGATTCTGAGGGGGATTGACAGGGTAGATGCAGGGAGGATGTTTCCCCTGGCTGGAGAGTCTAGAACCAGGGGTCACAGTCTCAGGATAAGGGGTCGGCCATTTAGGACTGAGATGAGGAGGAATTTCTTCACTCAGAGGGTTGTGAATCTTTGGAATTCTCTGCCCCAGAGGGCTGTGGAGGCTGAGTCGTTGAGTATATTCAAGGCTGAGATCGATAGATTTTTGGACTCAAGGGGAATCAAGGGATATGGCGATCGGGCGGGAAAGTGGAGTTGAGGTCGATGATCAGCCATGATCTTATTGAATGGCGGGGCAGGCTCGAGGGGCCGAATGGCCGACTCCCGTTCCTAGTTCTTATGCTTCAAACTAAGCCATGATCATAGGACAGAAGAGAACAGACTGAGGCCAGCAAAAGGCAAATTTAGATAAAGAATGATTAACTCGTGGGACAGATCGCTGGGTAGGACAGTGGAGGAAAAACCCTTGGAATTATTGAAGAAACAGATTGATGAGGGGACTGTAGTTATTTTTACAACGTATAATGGGCCAACATTTGCGATCGGAGGCTTCCCGCGAGCCGGCGCCTCCGACCTGCAAAAAATCTGCGCATGTACCTGGTGGCTCGGGAGATATGGAGCCTCGCGATCCTGGGCCTCTCCGGGTCCACACGGGCAGAGGTCCCCGTATCCCAGGGGCGCAGGCGGCTTGTAGGCACCCCTGGGGTCACGTGGGCCGGCCCAACCAATAAAAGAAGGGAAACCCCATTCATACTTATTGGAGTCACTTTAAAAAAATGAATTAATTTTTTTAATTACATATTTAAAATTAATTAAAATGCCATTTAATTAAATATTTTAAGCAAAAATTAAATTTTTGGAAAAAAATTATGTTTTTATGGGGCTAAAATTAAACTTACCTTATTGAAGAGTTTTTAATTTATAAATGAGTGTTAACATTTTATTTTTCTATTTTTTTAAAACTCTTTTGCTGGTAAAAGCAGGGCTTACGGCTGTTTTTACTATGCGTAAGAATTTGACAGGCATTCAGCGGACAGAAGTTGGGCAAATAGTGCAGCTCCCCACCCGCCGGTCGTCCAGCCAGATTGCCTGCCTCTCTTCCGCGGCCATGTTCGCGCCCGGGTGGCCCTGGAGATGGAGCACGCGGTGTCCGCCGGCGCGCTTGAGTATTTCCGCGACCGGTGGGCGCCGCGGGGACTGGAGTGCATTATCAACCCGGAAAACCAAATTTTAATTTGATTTGTTAAGTTTTAGTTGAACTTTTGTTTATTTACAGTCCAATTGGTTTTTTTTTGGGTCCAAACAAAAAGAGTCCCCACCCGCAGGGGCCCGTCTCCCGGGGATGCGGAGGATCTGTCGAAGAGAATTTTTGACATCGCAAGTGCCGGGTTTTCGTGCATGCGCTTCGCCTGCCTAAAGCGGCGCCTGCGCACCTCGTACGTACCCGTGGGGGTCGCAAAATACGGCCCAACAAAAACAGAAAATGCTGGAAGGACTCAGCAGGTCAGGCAGTATCTGAGGAGAGAGAAACAGAGTCAATGTTTCAGGTCGATGGCCTTTCATCAGAACCTTTTTATCCTGGCTCTACATGCACGGCTGGGTCGAGTAAGCTTTTTTCATCCGGGTTTTGTGTTGTAGAAATTTCTGAGGAGGATTTATTTTTTAGGGTGTACTGTGGAAAATGTCAATTTTCGGGTATTTAACTTGACCCATTTTGGCAGCAGTTGGGAGGATATAATTTGCTCCTCGTGATTAGTCTGGGATCAGGAGAACAGTCATGATGTTTAGCTGCAAAGTTGGAGGTGCGGTTTAAACTGGCCTGTCCCTTTAAGGCTGTTGGTCAGTGCGTCCCTTTGGGGAAAGTGGTCTAAACAGGTGAGTCCAGCTGCTTGTAACTCTGAGGTCACCTAGAGACTAATTGCATCTGCTTGTGTGTTTCTGGATCCTGGATCAGAAGAACCCAGCATTTAAAAAAAAAAAAGTTTTATATTGCATAGTATTTACCACACAGAAACAGGCCATTCGGCCCAACTGGTCCGTGCCAGTGTTTCTGCTCCACACGAGCCTCCTCCCACCCCTCTTCATCTCACCCCATCAACATATCCTATTCCTTTCCCCCCTCATATACTTAGCTAGCTTCCCCTTAAATGCATCTCTGCTGTTCGCCTCAACCACTCCCTGTGGTAGCGAGTTCCACATTCTC
The DNA here is from genome assembly GCF_052327205.1 of Somniosus microcephalus. Classification (NCBI taxonomy): domain Eukaryota; kingdom Metazoa; phylum Chordata; class Chondrichthyes; order Squaliformes; family Somniosidae; genus Somniosus; species Somniosus microcephalus. The sequence goes on from NC_141016.1 coordinate 7,802,210, forward strand.
ACCACTCTCTGGGTGAAGAAGTTAGTGACTATCTTATAGTTATGGCCTCTAGTCCTGGTCTCCCCCCGCAAGTGGAAACATTTTCTCTACGTCTACCCTATCAAACCCTTTTATAGTTTTAAGAGAAAAGGGCCCCAGCCTGTTCAATCTTTTCTGATAGGTGCAACCTCTCAGTTCTGGTATCATTCTAGTAAGTCTATTTTGCACCCTCTCCAGTGCCTCTCCATATCCTTTCTACAATATGGAGACCAGAACTGTTCACAGTGCTCCGAGTGTGGTCTAACCGAGGTTTGATACAAGTTTAACATCACGTCTCTGCTTTTCAATTCTCTCCCTCTAGAAGCTAACCCCCGTGCTTTGTTTGCTTTTTTTATGGCCTCATTAACCTGCGTGGCTACTTTTAGTGATCTGTGTATCTGTATCCCTCTGCTCCTCTACTCCATTTCGACACTCACTTTCCAAGGTACACTGGCAACTGAGCTAGATAGTATCTGTGACTAGACTTATAAATAAATGATACATATATTTTTTAAATGTGTAATGATGTGTGCCTGCTGCGTAGGGTGGTGCCTCTGCTACATTGTGTGAGTTGGGACCTATTGGGGGAAATCTCCCGTGTTATTTTTGGTCCAAATGTTTAGGCTGGTAATAATCACCAGCATTTTTATTTGTGACTATCCTCCATTTTTTAAAATATTCATTCACGGGATGTGGGCGTTGCTGGCAAGGCCGGCATTTATTGCCCATCCCTAATTGCCCTCGGGAAGGTGGTGGTGAGCCGCCTTCTTGAACCGCTGCAGTCCGTGTGGTGAAGGTGCTCCCACAGTGCTGTTAGGGAGGGAGTTCCAGGATTTTGACCCAGTGACGATGAAGGAACGGCCGATATATTTTGAAGTCGGGATGGTGTGTGATTGGAGGGGAACTTGGAGCTGGTGGTGTTCCCATTGCGCCTGCTGCCCTTGTCCTTCTCGGAGCTAGTGAGACAAGGGCAGCAGCCACATGGGAACACTGTTCCACGTCATTTTCACCACTGCCTTTAATAAAGTGGGGGGGTTGGTGGTGGTGCTTCTGCCCTTTTTACTGTCTGAGCACCATCGGGTAACGCGTATCTGAGTGCTTCAGGAAAACTGCCCCTTAGGGAGGGAGTTCCAGGATTTTGACCCAGTGACGATGAAGGAATGGCCGATATATTTCCAAGTCAGGACGGTGTGTGATTTGCCGGGGAACGTGGGATGTTAAAAAAATGGAGGATAATCACAAAGTGGCTGAGTGAATAATTAGGATAGATAATTCTCTCTTTAGTGGTCAGCCCAGGTGGGTAACGGGACAGTTCGGTTAATTGGAACAGCCGATTGTGGAATCGCTCCCAATTTTCTGCATTTACTGACGGTTTTCGCAGCGTTAAATAATTATCCACCCGGGGCACACGGCCAGGTGCAGCATCGTTTGGACAAGTGATGTTTGGAGGAACGGTTTTCCCACTGTGCATCTATCCAGTGAGATTGGCCTGCTGGCAAGGTGGTTCCTCATTTTTAAAAATATATATCCCTGTCCAGGTCAGGCAGAGAACACAGCGGAGAAGCCAGGTGGGTTTTTTTTTTGGTATTCCCCCTCCTCCCCTCAGAATCCAGTGTTAAACGCGCACAACGTTACATCGTCGATTGCAGCAGGAAATTGTGGAAATGTTTGCAGATGTTCGTACAGTGAGCGGCTCCATGTTGTAATTTGAAGTGATCGGCAGCAATCGATGAGCACAAGAACTGTGGCTTTAGTTGCCGGGTGGCTGTGGGCTTGGAGCAGCTGCTCACTGCTGCGCGCTGATAAAAAGGCCGAGAGGCCGATTGTGACGAGCCTGTGAAAAGCAGTGCCCCCCCCCCCCCCCCCCCCCCAGCCTGCCTCTTCATGAAATAAAGGCAACGCCAAAAGAATGTGGACACCAGAAGGATGGGTTGAACCTCGCAGACTGATCGCTTCTTAATTCATTGAACAGAGCAGGTGACCAAAGCGACTGGGTTTATAGAGATGAGTAATGTTTGTAAAGGAGATGCAGATAAATCCATTTCCCAAGAGAGACCGGTGAGGTTAACCTATGAGTGCTGGTGGGATTGCATTTCTATCAACTACTGACTGATCCCTGGGCTGGGGGGATTGTTCTTTGAGGAGGGATTGAGGAGACTAGGCCTGTATTCCCTAGAGTTTAGAAGAATGCGAGGTGATCTAATTGAAACGTATAAAACTCTTAAGAGGCTTGACAGAGCAGATACTGAGAGGTTGTTTCCTTGGCTGGAGTGTCTTGAACTAGAGGTCATAGTCTCAGGATAAGGGGTCGGCCATTTAGGACTGAGATGAGGAGGAATTTCTTCACTCAGAGGGTGGTGAACCTATGGAATTCTCTACCCCGGAGGGCTGTGGATGCTCAGTTGTTGAGTATATTTAAGGCTGAGATCGATAGTGTTTGGATATAAGTGAACCGAGGGATATGGGGCTAGTGCAGGAAAGTGGAGTTGAGGTCGAAGATCAGCCATGATCTTATTGAAGGGCGGACCAGACTCGAAGGGCCGAATGGCCAATTCTGCATCTATTTCTTATGACTGTTGTGAGGGTTCCTCTAATACTCCCTCACTCTCCCACATTCAGGTAGGGGCAATCACCAGCTCAAGCACTCTTTTCCACCAGCTCCCCCCCCCCCCCCACCTCAGTGGAAACTATTTAACGTTCTCGTTCCAATGCAGACGCCGCATGTTCCTCTCTTCACGTGGCAGCTCTTTCAAACGGGCCGTTCAGTGACTTGACATTAATAAGCTCGCGAGAGTTTGGATCTCGGGCGGTTGGCGTCATTGGTAACTTCCCCATATGTCCTGAATGGATTGAGGAAGGGTGGGATCACAGTGCTGCTTGCAGGATCATCCACAGCAGCATTATAGAAAGAAATATGGGAATGTCCCTGTCTATGAGCCATGACAGACCAGGAGCAGGAAAAGGAAGAATGTGAACACCTTATCACATTTTTGAACCATCCCAAAGTATTTTAAAAGAGAATTAATTACTTTTGAAGTGCAGACATCACTAGTTAGGCAAATAAGAACATAAGAAATTGGAGCAGGAGTCGGCCATTCAGCCCTTTGAGCCTGCTCCGCCATTCAATGAGATCATGGCTGATCTTCGACCTCAACTCTGCCTTCACGCCCGATCGCCATATCCCTTGATTCCCTTAGAGTCCAAAAATCTATCGATCTCTGTCTTGAAACTACAAATGTGAGCCATTTTGCACACGGCAATGTCTTACAAAGATCCATGAACAGAATGAGCCGCTAATCTAGTTTTGGTTGTGTTGGGTGAGGGCGGAATGTTGGCCAGGATATCAGAGGCGATCTTATCGAAACATATAAGATTATGAGGGGGCTTGATCGGGTGGCTGCGGTGAGGATGTTTCCACTGATGGGTGAGACTAGAACTAGGGGGCATAATCTTAGAATAAGGGGCTGCCCTTTCAAAACTGAGATGAGGAGAAACTTCTTCACTCAGAGGGTAGTAAATCTATGGAATTTGCTACCTCAGAGCTGTGGAAGCTGCGACATTAAATAAATTTAAAACGGAGATAGACAGTTTCCTAGCTGATAAGGGAATAAGGGGTTACGGGGAGAGGGCAGGGAAGTGGACGTGAGTCTAGGTTCGGATCAGCCATGATCCTATTGAGTGGCGGAGCAGGCCCGAGGGGCCGTATGGCCTACTCCTGCTCCTACTTCTTATGTTCTTATGTTAGGACAGCTCCCTGAACCTCTTTGAATAATGCCATGGGATCTGTAATGCCAGCCTGAACCAGAGGTTGGCTGACTGTCTCCTGTGAAGGAGAGCACCTTCTGCAATGCCGTACGCCCCTCAGTACTGCGCCAGAGTGTGTCACGCAGTCCCCGATTCAATCCCCCTGCTCTGTACTCAGTTAGCTGGTCTTAGCCATAGCAGTAGCTGGGGTGCGACAGGCGGCTGCACAACTATTGGCGAGGGTTGCTGCAACCCCTGTGCTGGAGAGTGTGCACTGTTGTACAAGGCTGAGGGCCGGATCGGCCTGGTCTGTGATGCACTCTACAGTCAAACAGCTGATGAACAAGCAAGTTCGCGAAGGTGGCCACTGCCTGCGGAATCATGACCCAACAAGGGAGCTGGGCGGCGAGGGGAAGAGAGAGAAAATGGAGAATCTAGAGAGAGGGGAAAAAACAGAAATGGAGTACGACTATGATGTAATTCTATACAGTATAAAGATAATGAAAGGTTTACTGACTTACAGTGACTCCATAACTTGTCCACTTACAGGACTGAGCTCTGTTGGACACTTCCATTTATCTCTAAAAATACATTTTCCAGTAAAGAGATTGCCCTGTCAGTGAAACTTCTCAATTACAATTTGTAATTACCTAATGGAGATTCTGAGGTGAAATATCCTCCCAGACACTAATTTCAACATCACTTGAATTCACATCCCGAAGGAAGTGACTAATATGCTAATATTTTACAGTGATTCACCGGTAAACAAATTATACGCTCTGAGTTGTATTGTTGGTAAGGCAGGACAATGAAGCAGTTTGCCTGGCACAGACTGAAGCACAGTTTCTTTGGGATTGGCTGATTCAGTGGGATCAGAACACCACAGTTTCACCCAGGTGCTGTGTTTCAGACGCCGCCTAGAAAGGAATCTCTCCCAGCTGCAGCTATCTGTCATCAGTGTTTGCTGCTGGTTATTGGGTGAGGGCAGGGTTGAGTTGTGGCTGTTACAGCCCTCTGTTGCCTAATAGCCTGCCAGGATTCACTAGGCTCGGGCTTGAGTAGTTGCTTGGACCGGGTACCAGAGGTTATGGAGGGGCATAAACCTTCAGCAGAGGGGAGACAACTGGGAGTGGTGGGAGTCAATCCAAGTGAGCAGTCTGTGTCCGCAATAGATTGTAATCTATGATACTGGCCTCTCTCTCCAGACTGCACAGTAGAGGTTCAAGTTAACTGGAGGCTAATCTAATGATTAATACATTGAAGAGAAATGATGGGCTCAATTCCTGTTAGCAGATTAATGCATGATGTGTTTGTGTGACATTCATCTGCCTGCTATTTTAACTAGAGGCATGAGTTTGTGTGTTTTAAAATAGTAGAGGGATGTCTCTCTGAACACATTCAGTGTTATTATCACCAGTGTTCCCTCTCGCCGTGCAGTAATGGGAAAGGTCCCACGCAGGGCGCTCGCCAGCTTTTACAGTGTAAATACCGCGCATGCACAGAAGTTTAACGGGCCCGCAGCATTAAAAGAAACCGGCTGCACAGAACAGAGAGCAGCTTACGGGGAACATTGATTATCACCGAGTAATTTTGAGCCTAATATCGTTCCACAACTTTAAAACAAAAACAATACACTCGTGCCCCACTTGTGATCAGTGATTCAGCTGTCGCACTGTCAGCAATACACGGTGAGGCAGGATGTCACCCGGCCCACTTGTGTCCAAAAAAAACCCCATTTTTTTTAAGCGGGTGCTGTTGTGATATGTTGCTGGGCTGAGGAGGAGTGAGTTCAGTTTTCTTGCCTGGGCGAGCCAAGTTCCATCAGAGGCAGCAAGTACACAGAGTTGGTATCGAGTTCATGAATGCAGAGTAGAAATCACAACAACCACTTGCGTTTATGTAGTGTCTTTAACGTGGTAGAACATCCCAAGGCGCTTCACAGGAGCGACTATCAAACAAAATTTGACACCGAGCCACATAAGGAGATAGTAGGACAGTTGACCAAAAGCTTGGTCAAAGCGGTAGGTTTTATGGAGCGACTTAAAGGAGGAGTGAGAGAGGCGGAGAGGGTTTAGGGAGGGAATTCCAGAGCTTAGGGCCCAGGCAGCTGAAGCACTGACCGCTCCACTCCAGTCTGACATTGCATCTCCCACGTGTTTCCTTTTTATAAAAACAACTTCTTATCCAGTCTCGTGCTCTTCCTGAATTCCTGTAACTTTAAATTTATTTTGGAGTCTTTCATATGGAACTTAGTGAAATGTTTAGGATCTGTGCTGCATCAGCTAACCGGTACTTGGCATAGTTGCGAAGCACTGAGAGGTCAAAGACATTAAGATGACAACAGAGGTTTTACTGCCTTGTAACAAACTTCAGAAACACTTGTATTGTTTACAGTAAGATGGGGACTGACACACGAGCACACTCAGCAAGGCATTGTACCTGAGAGACCAGGAATGTCAGGGGTTCAGTCCCTGCTCTGGGCTGAGTTGCTGGTCTCTGGACTCACTGGCCCACTTCTGATCACTATCCAGTGACCCCCCCCCCCTGTTGGGAGTGTTGCCCTGTGAACTTTGGATGAGGGCAGAGCCGCAGAGTCGCAAGATAAGGCAGGCAGGAAAAGCAACCTTCCGACTGGAAATGGGAAGAGACAAACAGAAGCTGAGTGGCGGTGGGAAACAGAGTGAAGCTGCTCAGAAGCTTGCCCGTTTCTTTACTTTCCATCTCAGCTGAAACTACCTTCTGACTTACATTCTCCCACACACTGTCAGACCACAAACACCTCTTTCCCTTCACGCTCGCAAGGCACTGTTAGCTGAGCTAACAAGTTCAGATTTAAAAAAAATAAAATGCATTTATTGTACCACAGCGCCTGTCGTTAAACACTTTAGTGTCATCAGCCCACAGAAGTGAGCTGCTAGTCAGTGTGGATTTGGGAATTAACTTCTTGCCTATAAACTAGAACAGCACTGAGACACAACTAACGTGCGGTGCCCATTTTAAATCTTGAGTTTCTGTGGCATCACACACTGAAGTTCAGCCATCTTGTGTCTTTAAGACTGTATGCAGCCAGCACGAAGTAGTGGAAAGGATGACGTCAAAGCCTTCGAGCCATTAAAGAGCATGAATTGACGCCATGCCCAATTGCTGCCCAGAGCCAATCTGTTGCCTGTTTTGGATGTCAGTGCCGGGTCAGTGCACAGCATCAGTCTCCCCTTGGACCAGTCCCTTGGTGCCCAGGATCTACTTTCAGCCAATTCCTGTGCAGTAAATATTTAACCTTGGATTAGATCAGGGTTGGCAACAAACAGATTTTGGATTCGATCTTCGTGGGGTTTTGTGGCCAGTTTCCGTCATGTCTCTGAATTCCCCCTCTCGCCGGAAGCTTTCGAACCTTTCCTTGGCCCACTGGCGGCTGGTTTCAAAGCAGCATTGGTCGTTCCCAAGAGTGGGCTTGCCGCACTCTTTGATTGTGGAAGGTGTACGGTACATGGAGATACAACTGGAGAAAGGGAGGGAATAAAGTAGGAGGGCCTGCCTCACCGGATATTCTCCTATTCACATGCTGTAAAAACCCAGCGCAGGAAATGTGCAGAAGCCCATGTTAAAATGTACTCCGTAGTACATCGGACGAGTCGCACTCCCGCTGTCCCTGGTCCCTTGAAAAATTAAGAAAGACTTGCATTTCTATAGCGCCTTTCACGACCACCCAACGCCCCAAAGCGCTTTACAGCCAATGAAATTCTTTCTGAAGTGTAGTCACTGTTGTAATGTAGGAAACGCAGCAGCCAATTTGTGCACAGCAAGCTCCCACAAACAGCAATGTGATAATGACCAGATAATCTGTTTTTAGTGATGTTGATTGAGGGATAGGCCAGGACACCGGGGAGAACTCCCTTGCTCTTCTTCGATATAGTGCCGTGGGATCTTTTACGTCCACCTGAGGGAGCAGACGGTTTAACGCCTCGTCCGAAAGACAGCACCTCCGACAGTGCTGCACTCCCTCAGCACTGCGTTGAAGTGTCAGCCTAGATTACGTGCTCAAGTCTCGAGTGGGACTTGAACCCTCAACCTTCTGACTCAGAGGCGAGGGTGCTACCCACTGAGCCATGGCTGGCACTCCTTGATCAATGTCTCAGTAAAGGGGAGCACGGTTTATTCCATGCTTTGATGAACCTTGGTGAACAACTTTTGGGTTTTCTGACCACTTCAGCCAGTTGTGAACTGGCACACGACAAGAAAGAAAATCCCCCAGAAGATGGTGGAAATGCACAGCAGTGTGATCAGCATCTGAAAATCTAAGGCGGGAGTCCCATGTCGAGTGGGCCCCTTCATCAGAAACACTAACTGCTTTCAGATGCTAAAAGAAAATACTACAGATGCTGGAAATCTGAAATAAAAACAAAAAATGCTGGAGACACTCAGCAGGTCAGGCAGCATCTGTGAAGAGAGAAACAGAGTTAACGTTTCAGGTCGATGACCTTTCATCAGAACTGGAAAATGCAGGAAATGGAACAGATTTTTAAGCAAGTGCAGGGGCTGGGAAATCTGTTCCCTTTCCTGCTTTTTTCCAGTTCTGATGGAAGGTCTTCGACCTGAAACGTTAACTTTGTTTCTCTCTCCACCGATGCTGCCTGACCTGCGGAGTGTCTCCAGCAGTTTCTCTTTCAGATGCTGCCCTGACCTGCTGTGCGTTTTCAGCATTTTCCTATAAATTCAGATTTTCAACGAATTGACCTGGTTTTGTGTTTTTTTTTTACATATATATTGTAGGAATCAGATTCGACGGCCTCTGGAAGCGAGGTGAAAGTAGACTCGGGCAATTTGGACATTCCTGCTTCAGTTGATAACACTCCAGAGGTGCTGAACAAGGCTCTGTCGGGCCTGTCTTCAAGGTGTAGTATTCTCAGCATTGGAAACTGTTTACGGCCTGCCTCCACCGTGGGTGCAATGCATGGCAGCACATTGCTGTTGGTCCCTTTTGACTAGAACGGGGTCGACTTGGGATTTGGGCTGAACAACCTGGAGACAGTATGGGGGGAATATTAACCCATCTCGCCTGTCGGGAAACTGATGCAAAGCTTGTTTTACACACCCAGTGAAGTCAACTGAGAATAATATTGGGCGGGGTGTGAAACCGGACTCGCACTTGGTCTCGTGGGTTTCCTGCTCAGCGAATTAGGTTAAAATTTCCTCCCCATGTCACCCTCGTCTTGAATCGAGGTGTGAGGAGCCAACAAATATTCCCAAGAAAAACACAACAGTTTTCACAAATCAAATACAGCACAGAAGGAGGCCATTCGGCCATAGAGAAACAGAAGATAGGAGCAGGAGTAGGCCATTCGGCCCCTCGAGCCTGCTCCGCCATTCAATGAGATCATGGCTGATCACCCAAATTCAGTACCCTGTCCCTGCTTTCGCCCCATATCCCTTGATCCCTTTAGCCTTAAGAAATATATCCAACTCCTTGAATATATTTATTGAATTGGCCTCAACTGCCTTCTGTGGTAGAGAATGCCACAGGTTCACCACGCTCTGGGTGAAGAAATTCCTCCTCCTCTCAGTCCTAAACGGCTTACCCCTTATCCTTAGACTGTGACCCGTGCACCCCAATCGTGCCTGTGTCTACCCTTTGAAAGAACTACCAATTAGACCCACTCCCCTGCTCTTTTTTTACCCCCCATAGCTCCACAAATCTCTCCTTTTTAAAGTACAGCCTGTATTCCAGCAACACTTGAACTTGTGGGACCTCCCTGGGGGTCCAACCCCTGGGTGTCTGCATCCTTTGGGCTTGTCACCCGTGGTGCTGTAGAAGGGGGAATGGAAGGTGTGATCACAGGTTGAGTTCTGTCGTATACTGATACTAAAAATTCGTCAGTGACTTTACCGGCATAGACCTGATGGGCTGAATGGCCTGTATCTGTGCTGTAAATATTACGCAACTTCAGCAACAAACTGCTCCACAATATGTGAGGTGGGAGGAGGACAGATAGGAGAAACAGACCTTTTGTTTAAAAAGAACAGACTTTTAGGGATGAAATTCCTTGTTAATAACAAATTCTATCACATTCCTGCGTGCATTACTTTAACAAAAACGAACAGGGCACTGACAGGAACTTGATGTGAACACTTTGTCCCCTCCCAGTCCGGTGTCTGGCTGACATCTCAGGACAGGGGAGAACTCCCCTGCTCTGCTTCGAATAATGCCGCGGGATCTTTTACGTCCACCTGAGAGAGCTAACTCGGTTTAAAGCCTCATCCAGAAGGCGACACCTCCGGCAGTGCAGCACTCCCTCAGCACTGCACTGGAGTGTCGGCCTAGATTATGGGCTCAAGTCTCTGGGTGGGGGGGATGGTGTTTAAACCCACGTGCTTGTGACTCACGAGGGGAGAGTGTTATCACAGAGCCAAGCTGACTCTTATCGGGGAATCGTGGCGATCATCAAGGTATAGAAATGGATTGACTAACCACATTTGTGATTTGGATTTAATCCTTGCTGGTGGAATTGTAAAAGCTGTTTCTCTTTCCTTTGACAGATGGAAGAACTGGTGGGTACGAGGAATCCTGACGCTGGCCATGATCGCTTTCTTTTTCTTAATCATCTACCTGGGACCCATGGTTCTGATGATGATAGTAGGTTACAGTGCTGCGCTTGTCCTTTGCTTCCCCCTGCTCTATGTACATTTATTCTGTGCCCCTGTTCTCTCGGCTTCCCAATTAAAACTGATTTCCATGAAGTTGTTTAGCAGCGAGCCACGGTCAAGCTCTTGTGCACCTTCGTGTGCAGGAAGTGCTTTTTATTCCTGTTGTCTCCCTTCCTTCCTCTCGGGCGCTTACTTATACTGGGGTTTGGTGCCTTGCATGCTGTTTGCTAGTCAGTACCTCACCCCAAAGAAAGCAAGAACTTGCATTTACGTAGCGGCGTTCACGCTACGTCCCAAAGCACTTTAAAAAAGACACTTAAGTACTTTTTGAAGTGTAGTCACTGTTGTAATGTTCCCCCCTAATTTTAAATTTGGGTGCGTGGTCCCTTTAATGGGCTGCACGGCCCATCCAAAGTTTCGCGCATGCGCCAAATTTCACGTTGGAACAGCCGGTCCCAGTGCGCGGCCGCGCAGCTTAGCAGGAACGTAGGTGGCAGCCAATTTGCGCACAGCAAGGTCCCACCAACAGAAATGAGATAAATGGCCAAATCATCTGTTTTTAGTTGTTGGCTGAGGGATAAATATTGGCCGGGACACCGGGAAGAACTCCCCTGCTCTTCTTCCAACAGTGGTTTGGAATCTTTTACGTCCACCTGAAGAGGGTAGACGGGGCCTCAGTTTAACGTCTCGTCCGAAAGACGGCACCTCCGGCAGTGCGGTGCTCCCTCAGCACTGCACTGGAGTGTCAGCCTGGATTATTGTGCTCAAGTCTCTGGAGTGGTACTTGAAACCCATAACCTTCTGACTCAGGCGAGGGTGCTGCCCACTGAGCCACGGGCTGACACCGTGACCATTCCTCAGACAGTCAGCCTTGGACTGTGGGAAGCATCACATTGGAGCCCAATGCTGTTCTTAACCTGATGTACATACGCACACACACTTTCAATCATGTCTCGGTGAATAGCGCGCAAGAGCAGGAATCCTGACTGATTTTGGCCCTCCCCAACCCAGATGCACCGAGTGTGATTTGTAGAACGCCCATCAATGCCCCAGCTGAAGACAGCTAACTCTGCACAGACCAGTGATTAAACTCAGGCCCATCTTGTACGTATAGTTTTGTGCTAGACTACTTGCTTGTAAGTTTGTGAACTCATTCCCAAAGTTGAAACTGATATCTTGGGATAAGACTGGGGCAGTAAATTCGGAAGGAGTGAAAATATGCACAGAAATAGTATGATCCTGTAAACATCTACTATTGCAAAATACTTTTACAAAGACTGTTACCCAGTTAAAAACAATTCTGTTACATAATGCTGGCGTTCTGCAAATGTGTAATTTCATCAGTAAAACAATCCCTTTGTGTCCTGGTGCAACTCTTATCTGATTTTTTTTTAAAACAACCTGTCTGTTGACATAAGAACAGACAGTAAACGTGGAAGTCATAATGAGATCACCGAAACAGTGCCAGAAAGTTCAGAACAGGATCAGCAAATAAACGCAAATATTGTATAATAGAGTAGCTGTGTCCTAAAAGAAGACAAAGTGAGGGAGGCCAGGACACACTAAGCCTTGAAGCGATGCTCAAATAGTAGTTGAGCTTTGTTCTTGGGAGGTTGAAGTGTACGAAACTATAGGCCAGTTAGCCGAATATCTGTCATTGGGGAAATGCTGGAATCCATTATTAAGGAAGTAATAGCAAGACATTTAGAAACTCATAATACAATCAAGCAGCGGTTTTATGAAAGGGAAATCGTGTTTGACAAATTTACTAGTTTTTTGAGGATGTAACGAGCAGGGTGGATAAAGGTGAACCAGTAGATGTAAACCAGACACTTTGGTGGGAAGAATAAAAAAGCAAATTATTATTTAAGTGGAGAGAGACTACAAAATGCTGCGGTACAGAGGGATCTGGGGGTCCTCGTATATGAAACACAAAAAGTTAGCATGCAAGTACAGCAAGTAATTAGGAAGGCAAATGGAATGTTGGCCTTTATTGCAAGGGGTATGGAGTATAAAAGTAGGGAAGTCTTGCTACAACTGTACAGGGCACTGGTGAGACCACACCTGGAGTACTGCGTACAGTTTTGGTCTCCATATTTAAGGAGGGATATACTTGCATTGGAGGCAGTTTAGAGAAGGTTCACTAGGTTGATTCCTGAGTTGAAGGGGTTGTCTTATGAAGAAATGTTGAGCAGGTTGGGCCTATACTCATTGGAGTTTAGAAGAACGAGAGGGGATCTTATTGAAACATGTAAGATTCTGTGGGGGCTTGACAGGGAGGATGTTTCCCCTCGTGGGGGAATCTAGAACGAGAGGGCATAGTTTCAGAATAAGAAGTCGCCCATTTAAGACAGAGATGAGGAGGAATTTCTTCACTCAGAGGGTGGTGAATCTTTGGAATTCTCTACCCCAGAGAGCTGTGGAGGCGGAGTTATTGAATATATTCAAGGCGGAGATCGATAGACATTTGAGCTACAGGGGAGTCGAGGGTTATGGGGAGCGGGCAGGAAAGTGGAGTTGAGGCCAAGATCAGATCAGCCATGATCTTATTGAATGGCGGAGCAGGCTCGAGGGGCCAAATGGCCGACTCCTGCTCCTAATTCTTATGTTCTTATGAATGTGCTTTGAGCTTTAAATATCTCCAGGAGTGTTTGTTGATTGTAACATGCAAGGAATAAAATTCAGCTGGCTGGGAACGGCATTGTGTGATTGTTATCATTGCACATTCTCCCCGTGTTTGCGTGGGTTTTCTCCGGGTGCTCCGGTTTCCTCCCACAGTCCAAAGATGTGCGGGTTAGGTTGATTGGCTATGATAAATTGACCCTTAGTGTTAGGGGGATTAAATACATGGGGTTACGGGGATAGGGTGGGATATGTGTTGGTGTAGGGGTTACGGGGATCGGGTGGGATATGTGTCGGTGCAGGCTCGATGGGCCGAAATGGCCTCTATCTGCACTGTGGGGTTTCTGTGATTCTGTGAAAGAGTTAATGGTGTGCAAAGCAAAGCTTTGTGCACAATTCTAAGGCAGGTGTTAACCCATGTATTTTAAATAGGTTAATGTCTCCGTGAAAGTAGCAGACAGACGGGTTCGATCTGAATGCATTAAGCTTCAGCACTATCATTTCACAGTGTGTCATTTCCAAGCTGATGCCCCACAATATATTACAGCAGCACTTGGTTTCCAACCAGAATTCAGTCAGGGATCCTGTGCGCTCCACGACTTGGATTTAACATTGCCCCACGACTCCACGTGTGTGTCTCGAGAACACTAATGCAGCGTGCTTCAAGGACGCTGGAGGTTTGTGGTCTGGGATGTTATGTCAAGCCTTTGTAATATACTTGGAACCAAAGTATTTCCCTCCGTGAAACAGATCCCCAGATACCCATCACATACGCTATATTGACAGAGTTTTTAGAGAAGTGCGTTGAATTTTCTCACTGAACGCATCGTCAAGTGTGACAAACGCCTGCTGTACTCGGGCTGGCGCGTACCTGGGAGCAAAAAGCAGAGATCGTCAGTTTGCTGTTTCTCTTTTTTTGATTCTCTAGGTTTTCGGTGTACAGATCAAATGCTTTCATGAGATTATTCTCATTGGATACAACGTTTATCACTCCTACCATCTGCCGTGGTTCCGGACTCTTAGCTGGTGAGCACATGACAGACATTTGGCACAAACACAGGCACAGTTGAAAAACCTCGCTGTAAGATTAAGCCCTCGGCGTCACGAGAAATTAAAATTTAGATGCACACATTCATTCGTGGAAACAGCCACAGGCTTTTATTTTATTTTTATCCAGAGTGCCACTCTATCTTACCCCTCCCAATTTTGTCTCCAGTTCTCCTGAGGAGGCCGACTCCTGTCGAGGTACAATTTCACTGGCACAGGCTGGCCTACAGTGCCTCACCCAAAATTCATTCCCCCCCCTCCCCCCCCCCCCGCAGCCTAATGTGTAGCAAGAGAGTAAGCAGTAGCAAGTTAATTGGTTGGGAGGGGGTGCATCACAACTGTGCTCAATCCTGTCCTCTCCCAATATCCACACCCTCTAACAGTAGTCACTGGATAATGATACAGCTCAGGAATTCTGGCTGAGTTCTCCCTTGTCTGTTATTTGGTAGCCCCCACCCTGTCATTGCACGGGTGAACGAGGGAACGTGCTACACTGAGGATTGCAGGGCTGCGCCAAGCCTATCTCTGCATAATAAAAAGATATTTCACCCCCACCTGAGCTGCAATGCTCTCCACGATGTTATCTTGTGATGTTCATGTTGGTCCTTGTAATGTAAATGTCAAAGACAGCATTTATATTCACTTCAGATAACTGGCAAAACAATTATCAATCTTTATGATAAATTAATTTGTGCCTGTCTGAATATTTGAATGTAAAGTTCTAACTTGCTTTCTGATTGCCTGCTGCTAGCCCCCCACCCCCGTGGTATTATCAGTCACGTGGTTAGCAGGGACTGCAGTCCCATTCCACAACAAACACAAAAGGCAGCCAATGCCCCCTCACCAAAAACGGATTCAATTCTTCCCATTGAAAAGCTGTAACTGAAAAGTTAACTGAGTAATAAGTTGAAGCTACTGTAAACATTCAGCTGCCAACAGTGTTTAAACTGGAGTAGAAAGCCTTGGTCTGCTCATGCTCTCTGGCCCCCTAGACGGACCTGGGACTGTGTTTATGATAAGCTACCCCAGTCAGAGCCACAACAGCTGCTGAAACACATTCAGTTCCAACGTGAAGTTGTTAATACCTGGCATTGCTGTTTACAGGTACATAAAAATACCCACTGAGGGCATTTTATTTCGAGACTTGGTGTCCTTGTCTTATTATTGGTTAATTAGCCACATCCGTTAATCCTCACTGTGTTGGCTCCCGATACCATTTTTGAGCAGGCAACAACAACTTGTATTTATATAGCGCCTTTAACATAGTAAAACGTCCCAAGGCGCTTCACAGGAGTGATTATCAAACAAAGTTAGACACCGAGCCACATGAGATATATTAGGACAGTTCAAAGCTGTAGGTTTTACGGAGCGTCTTAAAGGAGGAAAGAGAGGCGGAGAGGTTTAGGGAGGGAATTCCAGAGCTTAGAGCCTAGACAGCCGAAGGCACGGCCGCCAAAGGCGGAGTGATTATAATCGGGGATGCACAAGAACCATAGTTGGAGGAACGCAGAGATCTCGGAGGGCTGGTGGAGGTTGCAGAGATAGGGAGGGGGCGAGGCCATGGAGATATTTGAAAACAAGGATGAGAATTTTAAAATCGAAGCTTTGGCGGACCGGAAGCCAGTAGGGCAGCGAGTACCTAAGTGATGGGTGAACGGGACTTGGTGCGAGTTAGGATACAGGCAGCAGAGTTTTGGACGAACTCAAGTTTATGGAGGTTGGAAAATGGGAGGCTGGTCAGGAGAGCTTTGCAATAGGCAGATCGAGAGGTAACAAAGGCATGGATGAGGGTTTCAGCAGATGAGCTGAGGCAGGGGTTATGTAGGGAGGGCTCGGGTGACTTGACTCCATGGTTCCGCGCATGTTATTTCTTCGTTGATCATGAATGCAAAGGGTTTAATTTTTTCTACTAGAAGAGTTTTAAGATAAATTTTTCAACATATTTTTCTCTCTAAGGTATTTCTTGCTGTGCGCTAATTACTTCTTCTACGGGGAGACGGTAACGGACACGTTTTTCGCACTGGTTCAGAGAGAGGAGCCTCTGCGGATCCTGAGCAAATACCATCGCTTCATTTCCTTTGCTCTTTACCTGACAGGTACTGCTGCTTGCTTGTCCCAATCAGCTTGGCGAAATCAGTTAAAGTAACACTGGGCGGACCATTTAATCTCTCAGCAAGCGGACAACAACTCGCCAAACAATAGCAACACTTGGCATTTTTTGTCTATGCGCGCACAGGATTTGGTGGAAAATACATATTTTTAAACTTTTAATTGAACAGCCAAATATGTATTAAGCGCATCGAGTCGGCGAATAGGCTGAAGTATGACGGGAAGTAGCTTACAGGAAGTGCACACTGTACACAAGGCGCTGTGTGATTAGTCTTCAAGAGAGAGAAAGCCAGCCATTGACCGGGAGCTTGAAATTCACAAGCAACAAACGGTTGCGGTCTGCAGTGAACCTGTAGTTGCCGTTTTAGACATCTTTTTCACAGGAAGTACTTAAGCAACGGCTTTCAAGGGCCAGGTCAGATTGGCACTAAGCATCATACTTGTACGGCAGAGCCCCAGGCTGCCCGTGATTAATGTCACAGGAGATCCACTTGCATCTGAAAGGAAGAAGACAATTCCAGTGGCAATCCTTAAGTCAGAACTGGGAGAAGCACACGGACAGGACAGCCCCTTTATAGTCTTTTAGAGAGACTTCTCCAACCTGACGGAGCTGGTTTTGATGTAGGGTCTCCACTTGTAACATTAAACTCTCTTTCCAATGCTGACTGACCCGCCCTCTGACGTAATAAAACTCACTGCACACTTGGTTTGAGCATAGAGCAAGGCTTTAATCAACTTGTTTCAGAACATGGAGGTCTAGTTGTACTTCACTAGTTCCTTGTCTTACAAAATGTCCCTGGCAAGCTGGGCCCACGCCCAAGTATCTATACTCCTTGGACGGCGCCACCACCTGGCTGTCCAGTGTTATTTCATGAGTAGTTTCTTGATGATGATGAGATTTATAACACCCTCCATATCCAACATTTCCAACATGCACAGTTTGTCTTTGCTCTCAAATACTTAGGCTGTTGAATCGGTGACAGAGTTCTAACTGGAGCTGTCTCTCAGTAGGATTATATTAAATGCTTTTTTTTTGTACTGTAACATATCCAAACGTTGGGTGAAATGGTGCCGTTGCAGAAAATGCTGAAGATAATCCGAAGCGAATCTTATCTTGGGTTACAGATAACGCGCAGAAACTGCTCGGCTTGTATGCTGTGGTTTGAGGTCGTCTCAACTCTTGAATCAGATTACTGCCGTTTCACTCAGCTCTACCCTATCTCTGTGTACATAATAGGACAGGTTAACGGAGAAGGGGAGGGAAGAACGCAGCACAGACTTTTTACCGGAACAGAATGAGGTTTCACTTCCAGGAAAAGTGGCCAAAAATGAATTTGAATTTAAAGCGAAGTGGTTGTTGTGGACTGTCACAGTTTAGGGATGCAGGATAACGCAGAGCTGAACAAGACCATTGCAGCCGATCTGGCCAGCCCCAGATGTGAAGAGGACCCTGTCTTCAAAGTTTCTCTTTGCTCCTGCCCTCTCCTGATGCTGTTGCTGGTTGGGATAGTGTTCCACAGGCCCCAGCTGCTTCCTGTTACCCCAGCCAAGTGGCCAATTTTCAAGTGTGCGCTAGGGAATGTTAGCTGGCTCTTTGGCCAGAGAGGGAATTGCATCCAAGCCTGATCCTGGCTCCTCCCTCCCACTCTCAGCGTGGGTTGTGGGTAACAGTCGAGAATGGGAACCCTGGCTGATTTTGTTAAACAGTCCACCAATAAACCCAATAGGGAATCGAGGAAAAACCATTTTACCCAGAGAGTGGTTAGAATGTGAAACTCGCTTCCACAAGGAGAAGTTGAGGCAAGTAGCATAGATGCATTTAAGGGGAAGCTAGATAAACACATGAGGAAGAAAGAAATCGAGGGATATGTTGATGGGGTGAGATGAAGAGGGGTGGGAGGAGGCTCATGCAGAGTATAAACGCCAGCATTAGCCTGTTTCTGTGCTGTAGATTCTATGGTTCATTCACCCTCTCTCCAGTGCAGCATTACTGAACGTAATTGTCGCACCCAAATGCTGACTGAGCGGAGGTCGGTTAATTCATTACAGAGCAAGGATCAAACTCTGGACCTTCCTGGGTTGCGTGGAGCAGCTCCACAATGGGTGATGTAAGTATCAGTTGAACTATTGGGGAAGTGTGCATCAAAGGGACAACCACCGTAAGAACCAGCCTTCCCCGTTCATTGGAATGGGACCACGTTAGTTTCTGCAAGTACAGTTAAAGAGATGAGACGATGACTTTGCCCTTTGTTTTGTCCCTAGGGTTCTGCATGTTTGTCCTGAGCCTGGTGAAGAAGCATTACCGACTGCAGTTCTACATGGTACGTAACCCGCTGGCGGTCAGAATAAAACATAATGTGCATTTGCTTTTCAACTGGCACTGGTTCCTGGCTCAGCGATGCCCATTGTTATGAATCTTATGATCCATGAAGAAAGACTCATGAAATAACACTGGACGGCCAGCTGGTGGCGCCGTCCAAGGAGTATAAATACTCGGGCGTGGGCCCAGCTTGCCCAGGACATTTTGTAAACAGGAACTAGTGAAAGATAACTAGACCTCCGTGTTTATTACATCATCCCAATCTGGGATGGGTTTGGCCTTAAACTGGAGCATAATGGGGAGCCACTGGAGTTCTGCGGTGGGGTGGGGCAAGGGCTAACAGGACCTGTCTCGTCCTGTTGGATTTTGCTCTGCTGAGGTAATGGAATGGGGCGGAGTGAGAGGGGGAGAGTGATCACCCGCCAAGGCCAGTCTCTATTACACGTTGGGTGTTTATTTGGGCACGGCGCCGATCCTGATATCCATGCCAACTAGCCAACAGTGTCGGAAGACAAGACACAGCGGCCCAGTCCATCCTGCTTCCTGAGGTATGATACTCGCTCTATCCACTTCAGAAGGATGATCAGCCCTGCCAGGGTTTAGTCCCAATACCTGTAACAGCAAAATGCTGTGCTGTACCCTTGGAACCCCAATTCAAGACCAGTTGTCACCTTAAACATTCACTCCCTCCACCACCGGCGCACCGTGGCTGCAGTGTGTACCATCTACAAGATGCACTGCAGCAACTCGCCAAGGCTTCTTCGGCAGCACCTCCCAAACCCGCGGCCTCTTCCACCTAGAAGGACAAGGGCAGCAGGCGCATGGGAACACCACCACCTCCAAGTCACACCCCATCCTGACTTGGAAATATATCGGTCATTCCTTCATCGTCGCTGGGTCAAAATCCTGGAACTCCCTCCCTAACAGCACTGTGGGAGTACCTTCACCACACGGGCTGCAGCGGTTCAAGGCAGCGGCTCACCACCACCTTCTCAAGGGCAATTAGGGATGGGTAATAAATGTTGGCCTTGCCAGCGACTCCCACATCTCATGAATTAATAAAGAAATAAATTCTCAGTGGTTTAAATTTCAATTGGTTTAAAATGTTTGTAACCTGGTCTGATTTTACAACCCTCACCTGAGGTTTATCCGATGTCTATTGTTCCTTCACAGTTCGGCTGGACCCATGTGACGTTGCTGATTGTAGTCACTCAGTCTCATCTCATCATCCACAACCTCTTTGATGGAATGATTTGGTACGTGACAGCCCAGTACTTTGTTCCATTCTCCATTACTCTTAAAATTAGTTACGTTTACACGTGCAGTTTAAACAGTTGGCACAGTTGCTCACATAAGAACATAAGAAGTAGGAGCAGGAGTAGGCCATACGTCCCTCGGGCCTGCTCCGCCATTCAATAGGATCATGGCTGATCCGAACCTAGACTCGCGTCCACTTCCCTGCCCGCTCCCCGTAACCCCTAATTCCCTTATCAGGAAACTGTCTACGTTTTAAATTTATTTAATGTCGCAGCTTCCACAGCTCTCTGAGGTAGCAAATTCCATAGATTTACTACCCTCTGAGTGAAGAAGTTTCTCCTCATCTCAGTTTTGAAAGGGCAGCCCCTTATGCTAAGATTATGCCCCCTAGTTCTAGTCTCACCCATCAGTGGAAACATCCTCACCGCATCCACCCGATCAAGCCCCCTCACAATCTTTTATGTTTCGATAAGATCGCCTCTCATTCTTCTGAATTCCAATGAGTAGAGGCCCAACCTACTTAACCTTTCCTCATACGTCAACCCCCTCATCTCCAGAATCAACCGAGTGAACCTTCTCTGAACTGCCTCGAGAGCAAGTATATCTTTTCTTAAATATGGAAACCAAAACTACGCAGTATTCCAGGTGTGGCCTCACCAGTGCCCTGTATAACTGAAGCAAGACTTCCCTGCTTTTATACTCCATCCCCCTTGCAATAAAAGCCAAGATTCCATTGGCCTTCCTGATCACCTGCTGTACCTGCATACTAACCTTCTCGCACTTCTCTCAAGTCCAACCTTTCCCCATCACAGGATTCCTTTGCGTGGGATTTTTCAGCCCATGGATATCACCATCAATGTTATGAGAAACACGCATTTACATAGAGCTTTATGGCATTGTTGAGATCTCCGAGCCCTTCACACAATGAATTGTTTCTGAAGCCAGTGACTGTTACACGGCAAGTGTGGCAGCCATTTGGCACACAGCAAAGATCAGTGAGATGAACGATCAGCCATCCTGATTTTCGGTGATACTAGTTTTAGGTGTGAGGAAAATTCTCCTTTTACCTCTTTAGGGAATTGGCTGTCGCTGAGATTCCTGTTTAAAGCAGAAGCAGTAATGATGTTACCACCAGGTACCAATAGCCCATTTTGTTGTTAAATTGTCCTGTTATGTAGGGGCACCAAACCATCTCTCGGCACTTTCCCAACCGCACACGTGGGACTCCATGCTCGACAGATATTGAAGACTTTGTTTGTCCTATTATATGGGAGCACCAAACCATCTCTCAGCACCTTCTTTAAAGAAACTTCTTCGCCCAGAGAGTGGTGAGAATGTGGAACTCGCTACCACAGGGAGTAGTTGAAGCGAATAGTATAGATGCATTTAAGGGGAGGCTAGATAAGCACGAGGGAGAAAGGAATAGAGGGTTATGCTGATTGAGTTAGATGAGGAAAGGTGGGAGGAGGCTCGAGTGGAGCATAAACGCCGGCATAGGCTGGTTGGGCCGAATGGCCTGTTTCTGTGCTGTATTTCCCATGTAACCTTCCCAACAGCACATCCAGGGAATCCATAGCAAAATACTGCGGATGCTGGAAATCCGAAATAACAACAGAAAATGCTGGAAAAACTCAGCAGGCCAGGCAACATCCGTGGAGAGAGAAATAGAGTCAACGTTTCAGGTCAAAGACCCTTCGTCAGGACTGAGTCCTGATGAAGGGTCTTTGACCCGAAACGTTGACTCTATTTCTCTCTCCACGGATGTTGCCTGGCCTGCTGAGTTTTTCCAGCATTTATTGTTGTTATTCCAGGGAATCCATGCTTGACATACACTGAGGATTCTCTTTGGCCTTAGCAACTTACTGTTGGCATAACCCCATCTAAACCCAAACCCATCTTGCTCCCACCCCTGTCGGCATTCTTCAGTACAGGAAACTTTCGATTTACCGGCACCTAAATAACCGGAAATCTCGGTTAACCGGCAAAATTCAGGAGTAGGTTCAGGTAAGTTTTATTACTTGCCTTCCTCGATCTGTTGCTGTGCAAGGGTGTGGCTGCAGCTGTTGCTAAGCTACAGAGACGCTTGGAACTTGTGGCCATTGTTCTGAACCTGTTGCTAAGCAACAGGGTTTGTTGCTTTATACGGAGCTCTCAGCTCCGTATCTTTTACTATAGCTTTCGGTTATCCGGAATTTTTGATGAACCGGCACTACGTCGGTCCCGTCGGTGCCGGATAAAAAAAAAAGTTTCCTGTATAAAGCACGTGAACGCCATGCTTCCCATTGAACCTGAATTACTGTGGCTCCTAAGAGCTGTTGTCAAAGACAGCACAAATGCAGGCTTTTGTCCCTGTTGGTTCCCAGCAGGCCTACCTCTGAGCCGGCCCACTGCAGGGTAAACTGGGGACAGCAGAGCTCCTCGGTTGTGGGTCTCCACTTGAACAATGCAGCCCTGGCACCTGAAAGACAACATAAAAATGTCACGAGTTGCATTAACAGACTGCTGCATTTAACAGCACGGGACACAGCTTGACAGAGTGCTGTCTCATTCAGAGTAGAATTGTCAGCTGCTGGTTCTAGTGCCTGAAAAGGAATGGCTTTGGTTTCCATGTGGAATAAAGACCAGGAGCCCCCGATAGGTCTGTGCCTTTGTGTCTCCTGATATTGTTTTATCTTTGGCCATTCTTTCTTGCTCTCCTTCCCACATTACAACAGCGACTCCACTTCAAAAGCACTTCATTGGTTGTAAAGCGCTTTGAGACGTCTGGTGGTCGTGAAAGACGCTATAGAAATGCAAGTCTTTCTTTCTTGCTTCTAGGTTCATCGTGCCCATTTCCTGTGTGATCTGCAATGACATCATGGCCTACATGTTTGGATTCTTCTTTGGCCGAACTCCACTCATCAAGGTCAGTGGGGAGATGAAGAGTCGATATCCCACGTCGGAGAGAAACGTTAAAAAAAAACTCTACCAATAATAGAAGTCGCCAATTCAGCACTGGTTTGCATTGCATTGGCGACCTCACTCCGAGGAGGCTGCAGCACGGTTGGTGTGGGAAATGGAAAATGGCATCCAGGTCCAGAAGGAGTGCTCTTCTGCTGGAGGCTGAAGTACATTGTGGGGTAGAGTAGAGGGATCTTCATGCTAGACTTGTTCTCTATTTGACCCGGGAGTGCTTGATGCTGGCCCCGCACAGTACGTGGCACTGTGAAGCTTTCCTTTCCAACAAGTTTATGTGCAACTCACAATTACCCGAAAAATCCAGTGTGAAATTCACGCCCCAATGTGAATTTTCGTGACCCACTGATGCAACGTTAGTTAATCAAATTTGCAGACGCTAAACTGGTAGAGTCTGATGAAGCAGCGAAGGAGTAACAGAAGCACTTAAAGCAATATTTACAAGCGGACAGGTGAAATACAATAGGTGCGAGGCTTTACAGATTGAAAGAACAAAAGGCTAGCTAGAGGAGAGGGCATATTGCCAGATTAGTAGCATTGAAGTCCCAGACTGTCTTGTGCTTTGGTTAGGCTACACCATGTTCGATTCTAGTTACTGAGGCAGAGAAAGACCACAAGGCTGATCCCTTGTGTGAGAGAACTGTTATGGAACTTGCTACCACAAGGAGTAGTTGAGGCAAATTGCCTGCATGTATTAAGGGGAAGCTAGATAAGCAGATGAGGGAGAAAGGAATAGAAGGCTCTGTTGATGGGGTGAGATGAAGAGGGGCGGGAGGAGGCTCGTGTGGAGCATAAACACCGGCATGGAGCCGTTGGGCAGAATGGCCTGTCTCTGTGCTGTAAATACTTTGTAATGAGAAGAAGTTAGAAGAACTTAAACTCTTCTGCCTTGAGATGAGGTAACCTAGAGGCATATGCGATATTAAGTGGACTGAAACTGATTAATCCGGCACACTATTACAAGTTAAACCATGAGTGCAGGACCGAGGTACAAATTGGTAACAGCCAAGTTCAGGACTGATGCCGGGAAGCATTTCATCACGCACACAAAACAATGAATTCCTAGAATGGTTTTCAGATAGGGTGCTGAGGGCAAATACTCGAGTCACGTAAGAAGCATTGGATGGTGTTGTAGAGGGAATCACAGATTTCCTTGGAAGGGATGATGTAGATGGAGTGAATGGCCTCCACTTCTGTGCACTTTCTACAAATGAATTCAGGTTCCAACTGACCCAGATCGGGACCTAACAGGATGAGTCATGGGGGGGGGTCGGCGAGGGAAGGGACAGTCTTGCATCCCACCATTCTGTGACGCAGCTTGCTTGCGCATGGATGTGTGGCACAGTGGGATCACCTTCCCCTTTGTTGTAGATACTTCTATCCACTTACATTTGCAAAGCAGTTTTTAGTAAGCTATGGCAATTTTATCAAAGAATAAGTTATATAACAGCCACTTTTCTTTTTATAGCAAGAATGATCTGATTCTCAGTTGTGTCTGTGTTTTTACAGCTGTCGCCCAAGAAGACCTGGGAAGGATTTATCGGAGGATTCTTTTCGACTGTCTTATTTGGCGTTTTGGTGAGAGACAGTAAATGATCACTTGTACAGGGTCAGAATGAAAAGCACGGAGGCACTACCATTTGTTGATACAGTCGTACCTCTCGACTGTCCCTTTTTACTCAGGACGCTGCCACGTTGTACAGGGCGCCTGAGAAAAACAGCAGCAACAACACAAAATGCTGGAGCCAGTAAAACTGGTTTTGCAAGTTGTAAAAGAAAATGATGCTCCTGTCCCAAGCCCCAACCTGAATTTCACTCTTTCAGTTCGAGAGGATTAGGCACAAGTCGCTTACTCACCGAGGTAATGGATTGCACTTGGAAGGGGATTGCTGAAGACCGTTTCTTTTAATTTTATGGCAAAAAAAAAAAGGACTCAGAGAGGGCGCAGAGGAGATTTACTAGAATGGTACAGGAAACCTTGGTTTATCCGGAGGTTAACTGTCCGGAATGCTCGAGCCACCGGCAAAAATCAGGAGCCGTTTCGTTAGGTTTTTTTTCTTTTCATTGCTTTTTTTTCACCAGTCAGGCCTCTGCAAGGTCTCGCTGAAGCTGTTGCTAAGCTACAGAGACGCTTGCAAGGTACGGCCGACTGTTTAGAAGCTGTTGCTAAGCAACAGGGTTTGTTGCCAGATACAGAGCTCAAAATCTCCGTATGTTTCAACATTAGCGCTGGTTTGTCCGGCAGCTTTGATGGGACGGCAACAGCTCGGTCCCGTTGGTGCCAGATAGCACAAAGTTTCCTGTACCAGGGAATGCAGGACCTCAGTTACATAGAAGATAGGAGCAGGAGCAGGCCATTTGGCCCCTCGAGCCTGCTCCGCCATTTAATGAGATCATGGCTGATCATCCAAATTCAGTACCCTGTCCCTGCTTTCTCCCCATATCCCTTGATCCCTTTTGCCTTAAGAAATATATTTAACTCCTTCTTGAATATATTTAATGATTTGGCCTCCACTGCCTTCTGTGGTAGAGAATTCCACAGGTTCACCACTCACTGGGTGAAGAAATTCCTCCTCATCTCTGTCCTAAATGGCTTACCCCTTATCCTTAGACTGTGACCCCTGGTTCTGGACTCCCGGCCATCAGGAACATCCTTCCTGCATCTAGTCTGTCTAGTCCTGTTAGAATTTTATAAGTTTCAATGAGATCCCCTCTCATTCTTCTAAACTCCAGCGAATATAAGCCCAATCGACCCAATCTCTCCTCATACATCATTCCTGCCATCCCAGGTATCAGCCTGGTGAATCTTCGCTGCACTCCCTCCATGGCAAGAACATCCTCCCTCAGATAAGGCGACCAAAACTGCACACAATACTCAAGGTGTGGTCTCACCAAGGCCCTGTACAACTGCAGCAAGACATCCTTGCTCCTGTACTCGTATCCTCTCACTATAAAGGCCAACATACCATTTGCCTTCTTAACCGCCTGCTGCACCTGCATGCTTACCTTCAGCGACTGGTGCACAAGGACGCCCAGGTCTCGTTGCACTTCCCCTTCTCCCAATCTATTGCTGTTCAGATAATAATCTGCCTTCCTGTTTTTGACACCAAAGTGGATAACCTCGCATTTAACTACATTATACTGCATCTGCCATGCATCTGCCCAATCACCCAACGTGTCCAAATCATACTGGAGTTTCTTGGCATCCTCCTCACAGCACACACGCCCACCCAGCTTTGTGTCGTCTGCAAACTTGGAGCGACTAGAGAAGCTGGGGTTGTACTGCTGAGAGCAGAGAAGGATAATGTAGATTTAATAGAGGTGCTCAAAACCAGGAAGAGTTTTCATAGATTAAATAAGGAGAAACAGTTTCACGTGGCAGAAGGGTCAATAACCAGAGCACACAGATTTAAGGTCATTGACAAAAGAGCCAGAGTGGAGATCAGAATTTTTTTATGCAGTGAGTTGTTATGATCTGGAATGCACTGCCTGAAAGAGTGGTGGAAACAGATTCAATAGTAACTTTCAGAAGGGAATTGGAGGTATACGTGAAAAGAAAAAAATTGGTTGTGTGGGACTAATTGGATAGCTCTTGAAAGAGCCGGCATAGGCACGATGGGCCGAATGGCCTCTGTACTGCATAATTCCATGATTCTAAGAAAGTCTGTCTGGGTTGGGTGTGCAGTGAGACGATGTCAGAGCTTGGTCACTGTGCAATGACACTAGCCACAGGTTCGCGATCACTCCATCTATTGTTAACATTCCTGACCCAGGACAACTGGACCAGTGTTAAGTAGAAAAACAGGCTTGAAACTAACTGGATGCTATCACCAGGCAGGACAACATCTGGGGGACTTTCAGCTGAGCTGCTGGTATTGCAATACATCTGTGCACTGTCCTGTACTTCCGCGCTGGCCTGCGGTTTTCACTCGTTGCTTTCTCTTTCTTTGCAGCTGTCCTACGTGATGTCCGGGTACAAATACTTTGTCTGCCCGTTCGAGTTCAACAACGACGCAAACAGCTTCACCGTAGACTGTGAGCCACCGGAGCTGTTCCAGCTGCAGGTTTACACTATCCCCTCCGTCCTGCAGCCCATCTTGAGCTGGGTACGACGCTTTGCGAGTTCGCCGAGTTTTAAGGGCTGATTTTCCGGCTTAGTGCGTGCCGGGAAGTCGCAGGTTTTTCTGTCAACCCATTAAAGCAAGTGGACAGAAAATAACGTGCCCGCCCATTGCTCGGTGTATGTGTGGGGCTGGTGGACAAGGCTCAGAAAATCAGTCCTTCATAAAGCTAAGTGTTCAAAGGGGAATAATTGTTACCCATGAATTATTTGTGCTTTTTCTTGTCTCATTTCTGCAGCAAACGGTCCGGTTGTACCCTTTCCAGATTCACAGCATCGCCCTTTCCAGCTTTGCGTCGCTGATCAGCCCCTTTGGAGGATTCTTTGCCAGCGGCTTCAAGCGAGCGTTCAAGATCAAGGTATTTTTTCCTCCTCGGGTTGGGGCAAAGAGGAGAGATGGTTCAACGTTTGTGAGCAGGGGCTACAACTATCGACTCCTACAGCACACAAGCAGGCTGTGAGAGTCATGGAATCCTACAGCATGGAAGGAGGCCATTCGGCCCATCGTGCCTGTGCCGGCTCTTTGAAAGAGCTCTCCAATTTATTCCCACACCCCTGCAAATTAGTCCTCTTCAAGTACATGTCCAATTGCCTTTTGAAAGCTCCTATGGAATCTGATTCCTCTGCCCATTCAGGTAGTGTGTTCCAGATCTCAACAACCTTCTGTATGAAGCAATTTCTCCTTGTTTCCCCTCTAGTTCCTCTGG
Source organism: Somniosus microcephalus (assembly GCF_052327205.1). Lineage (NCBI taxonomy): Eukaryota > Metazoa > Chordata > Chondrichthyes > Squaliformes > Somniosidae > Somniosus > Somniosus microcephalus. Next base: position 7,829,751 of record NC_141016.1, read on the forward strand.
CAATTATTTAAAATCTATGATCTCTGGTTATTAACCCACTTGCCAGAGGAACTAGTTTCTCTCTACTTTCTTTATCAAAACCCCTCATAATTTTGATCCCCTCTATTAGCTCTCCCCTTAACCGTCTCTGCTCTAAGGAGAACAATCCCAGCTTCTCCGATCTCGCCACATAAACTGAACACCCTCATCCCTTTCAGCCCATCGCGCCTGTGCCGGCTCTGTTGAAAGAGCTAGCCAATTAGCCCCACTCTTTTTCCCCCCCCCCCCTACTCTTTTCCCCGCAGCTCTGCAAATTTTTCCTTTTCAAAATATTCCAACTCCGTGGCATGGGAGGCAGGGCAAGAGAGAGAAAATGAGGGGGTTGTTCCTGGACTGCCATCGTGCCCCTACTAACAGCATCAGCAGAGATCGGGATTAAGTCAGCCACTTGCCCGCCTGGTACAGATGCCAATCAACAGGGAAGATGAGGGGAAGGGGAGGAGAAATGAATGTCACCGTGACATGATGCCGCTTATTTTTAATGAGGTGTTCAAATCGGAAACGACTTGAGGAGTGAAATCCCTCCTGTCGATCGGTGCAAAAGTTGGCCCAAGTACAAAATAGGATTTGCTGTTTTGTAATCTTCTGACGTTTGGTAAAATTAGCAGTGGGAAGAATTTCACCTCCTTAGTGTTTATAATCTTTCCAGTAAAGACAAATAAAATGACTTGCTTATCGCGTGAGTTCTCACAGCTCTGCTCAGTAGTTTTTGATCAGCACTTTTTACATTATCTCCATTATACTCGACCCTCACTTGTGCTGGTTACTGACCTTGAGAAGACTTTTATCATAGATGTGTCTGTAACAGCTATGCTGAACCAGACACTGTTCTATTGCAACTCCCTTCCTGTTCTCGGGCGATCGCGAAACATTTTATAAACTCTCTGGAGTTTAGAAGAATGAGAGGTGATCTCGTTGAAACATATAAAATTCTTAGAGGGCTCGACAGGGTGGATGCTGAGAAGATGGCTGGCGAGTCTAGAACTAGGAGTCATAGTCTCAGGATATTTAGGACTGAGATGAGGAGAAATCACTTCACTCAGAGGGTAGTGAATCATTGGAATTCTTTACCCCAGAGGACTGTGGATGCTCAGTCGTTGAGTATATTCAAGATTGAGATCGCTAGATTTTTTTTTTAACACTAAGTGAATCGAGGGAAATGGGGATCGGGCGGAAAAGTGGAGTGGAGGTTGAAGACCAGCCATGATCTTATTGAATGGCGGAGCAGGCTCGAGGGGCCGAATGGCCGACTCCTGCTCCTAGTTCTTACGTTCTTCAAAGCGCCTTGGGTGTGTTTATCTCGGCACTGAGAGCACCTTCCCTCGAGACTGTTGCTAAAAACTGCTCCGCTAATTCCTCCCCAGTATCCGGGGTGGAGTGGCCATGTGGAAAACCAGGAGATTTACAAAGCGCCCGGTGAATGGTTCCATAGCGCTGTATTATCAACGACCCACTTTCCCCAAGAATCCCGCACCCGTTTGGGGGAGCTGGTCCATCTCAGCTTAGATGGCTGAAGGCACAGCTGCAGGAAGGGGGTCTCGCAAAGGTCTCCCTAGTTAGAAGTCCTTGGTTTAGTTAGCGACTGTGATGACTGCTGTAGCAATTTTTATTGTTACAGATCAACGTATTTTTAAAGCTAGTTCGCTATTTAAAAAGGAGATTGAGACATTTGCTGTAGCGCTCAGTCTTTGCACAATTCCACTCGGGGCCGGCTCTTACTGTTCCAGCAGATGGCCAACAGCAAGGAAAAGGTGGAATTCCCATCAACTAATTGGCCTTTTTTCTTCCCAGGACTTTGCCGACACCATACCTGGACACGGTGGGATTATGGATCGCTTCGATTGTCAGTTTCTCATGGCGACCTTTGTCAACGTCTACATTGCCAGCTTTATAAGGTAAAAGCCTCTCAGCGATTCCGAAGCTCCATCTCCTTCTCGTGACTATGAGCACTCTACACCTGTTTGAATTCTCTTCCCCAGAGAGCTGTGGAGGCTGGGTCATTGAGTATATTTAAGGTGGAGATAGACAGATTTTTGAACGGTAAGGGAGTCGAGAGTTATGGGGAGCGGGCAGGGAAGTAGAGTTGAGGCCAAGATCAGATCAGCCATGATCTCATTGAATGGCGGAGCAGGCTCGAGGGGCCGAATGGCCGACTCCTGCTCCTATTTCTTATGTTCTTACGAGAGTAGGAAGGCTCAACCTTCCAAAAGGAGTTCACTGGCTGTGAGGCGTTTTGGGATAAGGCACTATATAACTTGCATTTTATAGAACACCTTTAACATAGTAAAACGTCCCGATGCTCAAACTGACCTGATTGCCGTGTAGAACCAAAGCATCGTTTGACCACGATGTGCTGAAAGAAAGGACCACTTTCTTTCAGTGCTGTAAATTGAATGCTTGTGGGTGTTATGAATAAGTCGAAACAACTCTTTTATTTGTCACCCCTGCCTATCTCGGTAACCTCCTCCAGCCTTATAACCCTCCGAGAACTCTGCATTCCTGCAACTCTGGCCTCCGATTCTTCGCCTCGCCATTTGAGTCGGTGCCTTCAGCCATCTCGGCCCTCGGCTCAGGAATTCCATTCCCTAAACCCCTCCGCTTCAGCACTTCTCTCTCCTCCTTTCAAACCCAGGTACCGCTCCTAATATCTCTTTCGTTGCCTTGGTGTCAATTATTTTGTCTGTTAACGTTCCTGTGACGCGCCTTGGGACTTTTCCATACGTTAAAGGTGCTACATAAATGCAAGTTGTTGTTTCTGCACTGTGCAGTTTGCCTGGATAAACTGGAGGGTAAATTTTCCGATAGCGCACTCCTTGCGCTGAGCCTTGCCCATCAAAAAGCACCTATCGGAATTGTGCATCTGTAGCCCATGCCCATCAATGGATGGAAAATCATGGGCTGCGCCCGTGGGCAGTTTCCCAGTGGGAGCTCCCACGGTGTCAGCCGTGGCTCAGTGGGTAGCGCTCTCTCACCCCTGAGTCAGAAGGTTGTGGGTTCAAGTCCCCACTCTAGAGACTTGAGCACAAAAATCTAGGCTGACACTCCCAGTGCGGTGCTGAGGGAGTGCTGCACTGCCAGAGGTGCTGACTTTCGGATGAGACGTTAAACCGAGGCCCTGTCTGCCCTCTCGGGTGGACGTAAAAGATCCCACGGCCGCTATTTCGCAGAAGAGCAGGGGGAGTTCTCCCCGGTGTCCTGGTCAATATTTATCCCTCAATCAACATCGCTAAAACAGATGATCTGGTCATTATCACATTGCTGTTTGTGGGAGCTTGCTGTGCGCAAATTGGCTGCCGCATTTCCAACATTACAACAGTGACTACACTCCAAAAGTACCTCATTGGCTGTGAAGCGCTTTGGGACGTCCTGAGGTCGTGAAAGGCGCTGTAGAAATGCAAGTCTTTCACTTTTCTCCCAGCGGGCCATGCTGTCCCACCGGGAAAGTGCAGCCGGAAAGATTTCCTTTGGAAGTGGAGTTTAGAATGGGTCCATTTTTGAATTGTCTCTCTCTCTCTCTCATTGTTCCTAGGGGCCCGAATCCCAGTAAACTGCTGCAGCAGTTGCTGGCCCTCCGCCTGGACCAGCAGCTCCAGATATTCAAGAGCCTGAAGGCCAATCTGATCGAGAAGGGCATGCTGCCGGCTGGGGCGTAGGACTGAAGAGTTGAGTGACGTGGTGGCAGCGAAACAGCCTGGGGAAAGAGTCCAGCCTGTGACCTTGCCCTCAAACACAGTGCATCCAAGCGAGTATCCTACCAGCAATTTCCCTATGTAACCGAGAGGTCCAAATCCCTTCAGACACCAAGCAAAGTATTCTTCTTGTACTAGCTGATGCAATAATTAATATGTAGGCATGTGTCTAATCATGGGGTCTTAGCCCATTAGTAAGACGGTTAAAAGCTGTAATGTGCCTGAGCCCATGATTAACCATCAAACCCGCACACACACACACAAATTGTTTTTCTCTTTTATAAATGATTCACCATTGCTGTTTACGATGCAAAGCAAATGAAGGGGCTGTGAGGCTGAATCTGAACTACGCATAAATCATGGATTTTAGCCCAGTTGAGGACCAATCCGACCGAGCCTGTTCTGCACCAATGCAGGAGCCTCGCGTTCAAGGTCTGACTGATTTTCCACGATTACTTGTTCTTTAACCCGAATGTACGCTTTAGGGTGGAGTAGATGTAGAATTTGGTGTAGCACGGACCATGTAGTTTTGAAAAACGTGCAGTTTTACATTTGCATTCTTCGTAGGGCTTCTTGAGCCAGCTGAAGGAACTTCAAACACAATGTTTGCATTGGCTGTATTCTAGTAGATAGAGGAGTCTCGTAGAAACAAGTAGAGCTTGCAACAGGGAGAGAGGAGGTACCAGAACGGTGGGGTGTCCAAGGACAGACTTATAGAGGGACAGAATTCCCCAGATGCATGTCACATATCTGGCATGGTGACCTTACGACCTGAATGAAGTCATACCACTGCTAAAAGCATTGTCTGCTGCTTTTGAAATTTCCACGGTCCCTTTAACAGAACATGGTATCCCCGTCAATTAGTAAAGTGTTAGCTTTTACAAAACTATAATAAATATATATATATCTCTAAAAAGAATATGTGCACTTGAGCAGTATTTAGTTATTACCTGTAATCTTAACTAAGGTGTCATGTAAGGAATTTCAAGAGAATCGCTGCACGGTGATTTCAGTCTAATTCTGGAGTTTTTGGGGGGTGGTTTCAAGGGCTGCAGGTGTTCTCTGGTACCTCAGCCAGGTGGCCATTCGTCACATGCAAGCCTAGACGGCGTCTGCAGCCTATTCTGCTACAGAGGGCATCACCGTGAAGGCCAATCCCCCCCCCCCTCTTCCAGTGTCTATACAAACACGCTGGATAGTAATCGGGAGCCCTGACTGAGTTACTCCTTCCTAACCCAAGGACAGCGGGATTAGTCATAGCGCCCCTATTGCAGCCTGGGGGAGATCAGTTAACTCGGTGCAGAGTTTCTACAATTGGCCTGTATCTGTGCTCAGTAAACTTAATACATTGTCAGTTAGATAAACTACATATTACGAACAGGGAGGTTTGGATTAACAATGCTCCACTGAAGGTGGGCAGGGAGACTCTCGGGCTTGCGAGAGTGTTGCTCTTCGGCTGGTCACCGGGACAAGCTGCAGAGCCCCCGGTGCGAACGTGCCGTCAGATTTACTCTTCCCTAGTCCATGAAGTGGCAGGGTTGGGGCCTGAAACCAGGCCCACCTCTGCTTGGCAGTACCCACGACAACACCCTTGACAGTGGGAAGTCACGGTGGCGTGGGTGGGGAATTGTATCCATTTCTTAGGAGCATCTAAAGGACTGCAAGGTGCCAAAAGATGGGTACTGCCATATTTTTCTAATGAGGCTAGCACGCATGGAGAATCCCACTTAACAAACAGGACAGCAAAATGTCACTTGGCTGACGATAGTACGAAACATTGAGAGACAGTGGAATGCTAAATAGTCCAAGGAGATTGTGCAGATGATTGTTTTATCAATATTCCAACAAAACTTGGATTAGATAAACGTTCAGTTCTTCAGAAGTGATATTTTTACGTTAGCTGCCCTGCCGCCTTGCTCCTCTTGATAAAGTCCCCCCGCCCGTTGATCCAGTGCTCAGGATTTAAAGTACCCCAACTTCTGTCAATTCCCAGTATTTGGTTTCATCAAAAAGACATTGCCGTCAAAGGTAGTTCACGCCAAAAAAATTCCACGGGCAAAATGCTGTATCGACAGTCCTTGTGTAAACCGGGGAGGAGACACTCCTTAACAATGTGCACACACCTTAGGAGCAAAGATTTGACCTGCTGTGGAGTCTCCTTCAGTGCGCAGGTCATGCACTGTGCTATATTTAGTGGGCAATGAAAGGAGACCAACATGTTTAAGTTGTCGTATACTGCCCCACTAATTAGCATCTTTTGCTTGTGTTATTTTCTCTCTCTATTCAACCTTCACTCCAATACCCTTTTTATTTAGTTCTGTATTATTAGTTGTCCTGCTATGTTGTGGAAGCGATGAAGAAGAGAGTGGATTTTGTGTGTGTGCAGAAAAATACTGCAAATTGTTGTGTGCAGCTGTCTGCAGAATCAGCAGATACTTTGCCAGAGTTGGGACCTTCCTTCAGCGTTGCTTCCTCTGAGGTGGGCCAAGGTAGGGTTGGGCGCTGTTGAGGAGGGACTGGCTATGGGAGGTGGTGACGGGACAGGACGAGTGAGAACAACTCGGGAATTGCCTCAGGCTGGTGCGACTTTCTTTCGGGCGCAGCTGGTTTTTCTAGTTTAGTTTCAGTCACTTGAGGGACTTGCGTGAGAAAGATAGCCACTGTAACTTCATTCATTCGGAGGGGGTCCCGCTTTGAAATCGATGCATTATCGAACTGAATAAACTACTTTAGGTCATTGCAACAGTGATGGCACGTTTAGTGAAAGAGGTGACTGATTATTGGCAGGGCCAGTAAACCAATGGACTTGCTTCTTGGGTTTTAAAGAAAGGGGGACCAACATCACACAGCATTACTTTGGGAAATAAGGAGCAATTGAAGCAAAGCACATACCTGATGCACCTCACCATCTTTAAACCACGCTGCAGTGTGTGTGAGCAGGAAGGGTGGATCGGCCCACACATTGGCAGTGTCCATCCAGTTCTCGAGCTCAGCTTTCAATCTACCCCGGACTGATGTGACTTGCCATTGTCGAGTGGCGGGTATCCTGCTGCGTACAGTTAGTGCAGGGGAGGTGTTGACTCTGATCCTGGTGGACAGGAGCTGACAATTCAGCAGCAACTCGGCAATTTCACTGAAAATAAAAACAGGGCCTGGCTGGTAAAGTATTTCCCAGACTTTTTCATGGTAGTTCCGCTGAAGATATAAATTAATTATGTCTGGTTAGAACTGATAGAAAAATTAACATGTATTTTTACAAAAATGGTTTTGGCATCAAATTGGCAAGCTTAACCAGTTCCTTGTATTTTCTGAATGAGACCAGTTCAATGTTTGACAGACTGCCTGTATATCATTTTAATAAATGCTCTGATCAAGCAAAGGTCAAGTTTCTAAAATTCCCTCAAGATTGCCGAACCCGTCAAAAGGGAATTCTTGAGATCTGCAACCTGGAGAATCATACAGCGCAGAAGGAGGCCATTCGGCCCATCGTGCCCGTGCCGGCTCTTTGGTAGGGCCCCCGCTCCCCCTGCTCTTTCCCCATAGTCCTGCAGTTTTTTTTCCCCCATTCAAGTACTTGGGGCTCCCGCGCTGAAATCGGAAGCCGCTTGCCCACCCCACGCAGGACTGGGCAACGCCCCCCTTACCCCGGACTACCGAGAACAGTCAGTCATTCATTCTCGGGAGTCACTTCTCCTTCCCTCGGAACAGTTCATCGCCCCCTCACTAATTCATACGGGCGGAAGCTGCTGGTCGAGGGGTGGTGGGGGGGAGGCGAGGCAAAAGCGGGGGAGAGGGGGCAATATTACTGCCTTGTGCCTCTTCGAGTTGGATGTCATGCTGTGCCAGCCTGTGTGCTCACAGAATGTTACAAGACCTGAGAATGCACCCTCGCTCCGCACTGCTGCCGAGTGACTCGGGAAGATCGGTGTACGAATGCTTGTGGGGTAGGGGTGGGGTGGGGGAATGCCCAAGGAATTGGTGCAGGCCGGGTAATCTGTCGGCGTTGCCGATGCTGATCGGAGCAAGGACAGGATAGGTACAACAAATTCCGAGTTCGTAGCTTCTCTTGTGGTATGTGAAATGGTACAGGGCTCCAGGTTTTCTGTATGAATCAGTTAATCTGTGCCACGCTGAATCCCTTTACAACCCCACATGCATTGCAGTAACCTTCCCTTGAATCCTTTTCGCCTGTCTTGCTGTAGCCCTCGTTAACCCTGTGAGCAGGACTTCCGCATTACAACACAAATATATTCCGCATAAAACCTTTTTTTTTTTAAGTATTTTTTGTACACTGTGAATTAAGAATGTTTCTGTCGTCCGATTGAGTATTCATTGTTAAAAGCCTACGGAAATTAGTTTTACAGAGTTGTGTGTTTAATTCAAGAGCAGGAGCTTATGTGAAGAGGTGACCAGCGGCTGCACGTTTATAGATCAGAAAATTCTGCAGCGTCCCTGTGATAAAATTGAACCTTTCTTTATATATATACAAAAAACTGAAAGCAACTTTAAGAGGTCTGCTGAAAAATCAGTTCCTGAAAGACATGGTTTTTTTGTGAGCTTGATGAAGGACAAAGTTGTTGCAATGTTTAGGATTTGTTCTGTTAACAAAAAAACTGGTATAAGTTTACCACCTTGTGTTTTTTAAAATAAAATTCCCCCTTACATTTGAACTGAAGTCCTCGTTTGATGACTGAAATGCCACGGCACTGCGAGCTTCAAGCTATATTTCATACTGTTTGCAATGGCTGTGCAGCTTATGTGTGTATATAATCAACTGCTCCGACCTTACATACAGAAAGTCAGCTGCAGAATATCTGGGACATATTAATCCCTCAGACCCAATAATGTTCTGAAAGCCAGCCTGTGGCAGCTGCCTTGCTGGAGTACTGGTCCTTCCAGCATCAGAAAAATCAACGTGCTAAAGCTGCCTTCTGTCACATGGGCTGTTACTGTAGGATAAGTTGCATTAAGATGATACCAAAAGCCTTTGGGATAATGACAATGCAATACGCTATGCTTTACTTTATTAAAAAAAAACAATTAAAAACTCTCTGCAGAATGGTTGCCTGGCATTACACTGAGGCATTGCTGTCTGTTTTAATGAAGTATATTTTGTGCCAAAGTGTCGGCACCTTCTGCCTTTGCACGAGGCTTCTGAATAATCCTGCACAAACGCTGAATACATTTGCATGAAAATTCTTGCCTGCACTGGCTTAAGACAAATGGGCACTGCCCTCTGGTGAAGCAGCAAAGAAGAATTTTGTATAAACCTGGTGCACAAGCTTCATTTCAAAGCATTGTGAGTAACTTAAAAATGTCTTTTTGTCAGAGGATTTGGTTGAAAGCTGAGTTGTGTAGTTGCACAGGTATGATACCTGGTGAGAATTACCAGTAATATAGTTGTGTTTCACTGAGCCACACGTGGGGCTTATCCCAAGAGAGTGCATTCAATGTTCACACTGTAACTCCTTTGTAATGAGGGATATTTACTCGAGCCATGCGGTGAAATGTACACAAGTGGTCCACTGGCCTGCAATAAATAAGACAGGTGGCGTGTGGGTGTGTATAAGCACAACACCTGAAACCCCTCTGCTTCCTCATTGCTGCCTGTGGTGCCTGCAGACGAGGCCTTGCAGTAATGTGATTTTCTTTCCTCCAGTGCACTGCTCCTGCCCCCCAACACAGACACCGAGTCAGTGCGGCAGCAGTGAATGGCTTTGTTTTTTTTTAAATTCGATTGGGGGGGGGGGTATTTCTTTAAAAAAAAAAGCTGAAGCTAAAAAAGTGTGTAGGGAGCTTTCGAGGATTGTGTTAATTCAATTTTGGAATGCAATGTTCTTTTCTGTTTTTGTGGAAACTCTGTGACATGTTTCAATTCCTTAATGTCCATGCACTGTTGTACGACATTCATTCGAGTAAATGCTGTATCTGCCTGACATAGAGGAAGTTCAACATTCTGCTCGTTGTCAGGATCAAGTAGCACAAAGTACAGCTAACTGCAACCCCTAACATTCTGACACTCTGGGGATGCAATGATATTTAATTCCCCATGTCTGCTATTTTTGGTCTATTGGATGCTACACTCTTATTAAAATTCCTGTTTGCAATATTCTAATGCTGCTGTGAAGCCACTTAAAATAAATGAGTTAACATAGTACGGCCACAAATTTAACAAAACATGTTTAACTAGTGCTCCAAGGACAGGGAGTGACACTTGTTAAGTCTCAGGAACAGAGGGGAAGGTTACAGAGAGAGGCCTTTGTGCAGCAGTTGGAGGTCGTGTTTAAAAAATAAAAAAAAATACCTCTGATTTGAGACAGTCTCACACCCGGGAGAGGACACACGGACAGCAGGTGTGGGAAATAGTAACGCAGCTGCGGTATAATGTGAAGTGCTCTTCTGAGTTTGGGGTTAAGATGCAGTGTTAAGGGATATCTTGCTTCGCATCTGGGCCAGGTCTGTGAGACGCTGACACTGAATGCATGTCCCAGCTCTGACTCCCAAACTTACTTGCAGTTTATAAAACTTATTTCCAAACAAACTTGAATGCTTTGTGGTGAAAAATAAAATAAGTAAGAGGTATACGCAAATATATATATATATGTGTGCATAAGCAAAATAGTGTTCTCAAATTTCTGAACTTTTTGTTTCAAAAATGGCGTGCATTTATCTACTTAGTTACTTAAAAATGTTGGTGCAGATTTTTTCTTAACTTCCCTATTATCTGGGGATATTTTTGGCTATGAATGCCTCTGTTAATTTTAACTGCCCGGACTGTCCCCTCTGAAGCCAAGTCCTGCTTCAATGCCCTTTACAGCTGGTCACTAGAAGGTGAAAAGTAGTACAGGAAACTTTGTGATATCCGGCACCGACGGGACCGAGCTGTTGCCGTCCCATCAAAACTGCCGGACAAACCAGCGCTAATGTTAAAACATACGGAAGCTTTTGAGCTCCGTATCTAGCAACAAACCCTGTTGCTTAGCAACAGCTTCTAAACAGTGGCCGTAGCTTGCAAGCGTCTCTGTAGCTAAGCAACAGCTTTAGCTAGACCTTGCAGAGCCTGACTAGTGGAAAAAAAAGCAACGAAAAGAAAAAAAACTTACTGAACTGACTCCTGAATTTTGCCGGTGGCTCGAGCATTCCGGACAGTTAACCTCCGGATAAACCAAAGTTTCCTGTACTCTGCTCTTTGCTCCTTCCTGCTGGGAGACGCCTCAGCTTCTGCTTAGTGTCTTCCTGCTTGAAGTGGCTCAGATTGGGAACTGAACAGAGCAGAATTCTAACTCATTCTGTGGTACTAAACGTGTGTGAGCACCAAACAGTGCCGCTTCTTACAAACACACAGCATCAAATTCGACAAAATTCGTGCAATTTAGAACATTTTACAAGCTGCTCGTCCAAATTAAAAAAAACTCTTCTATTACCAAACTAAACAAAAACACATTTCTTGTATCAATCACATTTGTTATGTATTACTACATTTTTGGGATGCTATGACTGATATCACGGAGACAAAAAAAATGGAGAGTATTATGTATATTCGTGTATAATGTGCACCCCTGCTTTTCAAACAGTAAAATCGGTGGCACAAGTATAAGACACTCACTCCATCAGTCATCATGGCACCCCAGAGAGTAGAACATTTGATTGCAACGTACACTGACTGTATCACAAGTGCTGCCCCACGGAGTGGGAGCCCGGGAGAGGTAGTTCGGGGACAGGTGTAGGGAGGCCAGGAGCTGGGAAAGGGGGAGACCAGAACCCCCGAGAGACCAGGAGAGTCTAGAATAAACAGGACAGAGCAGGTGAGTGCACTTCCCAGAGTGAGCCGTGATACTTAAGATGACCGCTTGACTTTCAACCCTCCGAACAATAAGCTAGTCTGATAACGTGAGTTATACACTGTAGCCCAAGAGAAGCACATTCAGAACTGTAACCGTTCTGCTTATTTATCGTGTCAAAATGAAGGAAACTGCAATAATGTTGAAACCTCTCGTAGGCCAGGCATAGCATTTCTTTAGCACTAGTTAAATTACAGAACAGATCTTTATTTAGGTAAAGTGCTTGAGTAAATTGCTTATTTTATTAATGCTTCTCCATGTGTGTCTGCGTGAAGTATGAAACATTCAGTTCAAGTGAAACCTGCTGCCATGTGTTACTGTATATGTGCCTGTTTTTGTATTGAATATTTCAACTTTAGTGTGTGTGTGTGTGTATGTATAGTATACACATAATATATACATATATATATATTTGATGGTGTTAAAGAGTACACATTTATATATGTTCCAAATAAAAAGAATCTTATTAAATGACAAAGCAGTTGCCTATTCCTTCAGTGACAGTGAAAGCTGTATTCTTGTCGTAAAACTGGTTCTTACCCGGTCTGGCCTCCATGTGACTCCAGTCCCACAGCAATGCGGTTAATGCATCTCACTGTCCTTTCAAGTGGCCGAGCAAGTTACTGAGTTGTATCAAACCGCCACAAAGAAGTGCAGCGGTTCAATCAGCCACCACCACCACCACCTTTTCAGGGCAGGTAGGGATGGGCACTAAATGCCGGCCTTGCCAGCGACGCCCGCATCCTGAGAATTTTCTTTTAAAGGTTGGAAAAGGATGCTGCGTTACAATGGATTTTGGGAGGGGGCATTAACAATAATGAAGAGGGGGGCAACTGCCGAATGGATTTCAGAGCAGATACTGCTGGAAGTACAGGACAATCTGGAAGAGAAAGGGTAATTAGCATTTTTGGGGGTTGGTGGGAGCTCAACATTTCTTCTCCTTTACTTGTTGATGGACCTGATCCGCGGGTTAAACATTTTTTGTTTGTTTCAGATTTCCCCGCAATTGGAGTTTTCTCTTTACCTCTTCATCCTTGACGTGGTCATTCACTGTAGAAAGATTGCATTGCTGTTGAATGTGAAGAAAAGTTTGAGGTTCGCCTTCTGCCCCCTCACTTTAGAACCTGTGCCCATCACCTTATGCAACGGAAAGGGCCAGCGTGTTGGATTCGTGGACTGGCCATATGCCCCCCCCCACCCCTCTCCGGTCACACGGCTGCCTGTTGCTCAAACAGGGTTGCCAACTGGGCTTGGACATATTCCTGGAGGCGTCATCACATGAGCTCCAGCCGGCCAGCCCCCACACTCCCACCATGGGTCACCCAACATGTCCACTACAAGCAGCGACTGGACTCTTCATTACCCAATTGGATTATTTTTGACAGTCAAACAGCTTTTTTTTCCACGTCTCTTTTTTTATAACTAATTTTTTTTTTTTAAAGCACAATTTTTAACCCCCCTATGATTTTTCTCCAGGGTAGCTCATACCAGTGTCCTGTAAATTAGGTCTTCAATTCCTGGAGACTCCAGGGCAATCCTGGAGGGTTGGCACAGAGCCGCTAAATTGTAGTTGGCTCTGAATCCTCCTTCAGTTGGGTTCTGTTGTAGCTCTGAAGTAGGCAGGCTTGGTGATGGAGAGGATATGGGGGTCGGATGCTCAACTCGGGGTTAAATAGGACGCCAAGCTTGTGAGCTAAAAGATAAATCCCTCTCTCAACTCTAACCTCCAAGCCGTTTCCCTCTATTGCAATCTTTTTGTCTCTAAATTCTCTCACTACTACTTGCTTCTGAACTTTCCTCTCTCGCGCCCCCTAAGCTGAATTTTTAAAAAATTCGTTCCTGGGATGTGGGCGTCGCTGGCATAGCCAGCATTTATTGCCCATCCCTAATTGCCTTGGAGAAGGTGGTGGTGAGCCGCCGCCTTGAACCGCTGCAGTCCGTGTGGTGAAGGTACTCCCACAGTGCTGTTAGAGAGTTCCAGGATTTTAGCTCAACGACGATGAAGGAACAGCGATATACTTCTAAGTCAGGATGGTGTGTGACTTGGAGAGGAACTTGCAGGTGATATTGTTCCCATGCGTCTGCTGCCCTTGTCCTTCTACATAGAAACATAGAAGATAGGAGCAGGAGTAGGCCCTTCGAGCCTGCTCCGCCATTCAATGAGATCATGGCTGATCATCCAAATTCAGTACCCTGTCCCTGCCTTCTCCCCATATCCCTTGATCCCTTTAGCCTTAAGAAATATATCCAACTCCTTCTTGAATGTATTTAATGAACTGGCCTCCACCGCCCTCTGTGGCAGAGAATTCCACAGGTTCACCACTCTCTGGGTGAAGAAATTCCTTCTCATTTCAGTCCTAAATGGCTTACCCCTTATCCTTAGACTATGACCCCTGGTTCTGGACTCCCCGGCCATCAGAAACATCCTTCCTGCATCTAGTCTGTCCAGGCCTGACAGAATTTTATAGGTTTCGATGAGATCCCCTCTCAATCTTCTAAACTCCAGTGAGTATAAGCCCAATCGACACAATCTCTCCTCATACGTCATTCCTGCCATCCCAGGTATCAGCCTGGTGAATCTTCGCTGCACTCCTTCCATGGTAAGAACGTCCTTCCTCAGGTAAGGCGACCAAAACTGCACACAATACTCAAGATGTGGTCTCACCAAGGCCCTGTACAACTGCAGCAAGACATCCTTGTTCTTGTACTCGAACCCTCTTGCTACGAAGGCCAACACACCATTTGCCTTCTTAACCGCCTGCTGCACCTGCATGCCTTCAGCGACTGGTGCACAAGAACACCCAGGTCTCTTTGCACTTCCCCTTCTCCCAATCTATTGCCATTCAAATAATAATCTGCCTTCCTGTTTTTGCCACCAAAGTGGATAACCTCACATTTATCCACATTATAGTGCATTTGCCATGTTTCTGCCCAATCACCCAACCTGTCCAAATCGTACTGGAGTTTCACGACATCCTCCTCACAGCATACCCTCCCACCCAGCTTTGTGTCGTCTGCAAATTTGGAGATATTACATCCAATTCCCTCGTCCAGATCATTAATATATATTGTGAACAGCTGGGGTCCTAGGACCGATCCTTGCGGTACCCCACTAGTCACTGCCTGCCACTTGGAAAACGACCCGTTTATTCCAACTCTTTGCTTTCTGTCTGCCAACCAGCTCTCTATCCAAGTCAATACCTTGCCCCCAATCCCATGTGCCTTAATTTTGCACGCTAATCTCTTATGCGGGACCTTATCGAAAGCCTTCTGAAAGGTGGCGGGTTTGGGAGGTACTGCCGAAGAAGCCTTGGTGAGTTGCTGCAGTGCATCTTGTAGATAGTACACACTGCAGCCACGGTACGCCGGTGGTGGAGGGAGTGAATGTTTAAGGTGGTGGATAGGGTGCCAATCAAGCGGGTTGCTTTGTCCTGGATGTTGTTGAGCTTCTTGAGTGTTGTTGGAGCTGCACTCATCCAGATAAGTGGAGAGTATTCCATCACACTCCTGACTTGTGCCTTGTAGATGGTGGAATGGCTTTGGGGTGTCAGCAGGTGAGACACTCGCCACAGAATACCCAGCCTCTGACCTGCTCTTGTTGCCACAGTATGTGGCTGGTCCAGTTAAGTTTCTGGTCAATGGTGACGCCCCAGGATGTTGATGGTGGGGAATTTGGCAATGGTAATGCCGTTGAATGTCATGGGGCGGTGGTTAGACTCTCGCTTGTTGGAAATAGTCATTGCCTGGCACTTGTGTGGCGTGAATGTTACCTGCCACTTATCGGCCCAAGCCTGAATGTCATCCAGGTCTTGCTGCATTCGGACATGGACTACTTCATTATCTGAGGAGTTCCAACTGGAACTGAACACTCTGCAATTATCAGCGAACATCCCCACTTCTGACCTTATGATGGTGGGAAGGTCATTGATGAAGCAGCTGAAGATGGTTTGGCCTAGGACACTGCCCTGAGGAGCTCCTGCAGTGATGTCCTGGGGCTGAGATGATTGACCTCCAACAACTACAACCATCTTCCTTTGTGCTAGGTATGACTCCAGCCAGTGGAGAGTTTTCCCCCTAATTCCCATTGACTTCAATTTTACTAGGACTCCTTGATTTCAAATGCTGCCTTGATATCAAGGGCAGTCACTCTCACCTCACCTCTGGAATTCAGCTCTTTTGTCCATGTTTGGACCAAAGCGGTAATGAGGTCTGGAGCCGAGTGGTCCTGGCGGAACCAAAACTGAGCATCGGTGAGCAGGTTATTGGTGAGTAAGTGCTGCTTGATAACACTGTCGACGACACCTTCCATCACTTTGCTGATGATTGAGAGTAGACTTATGGGGTGGTAATGGGCCGGATTGGATTTGTCCTGCTTTTTGTGGACAGGACATACCTGGGCAGTTTTCCACATTGTCAGGTAGATGCCAGTGTTGCAGCTGTACTGGAACAGCTTGGCTAGAGGCACAGCTAGTTCTGGAGCACAAGTCTTCAGTACAACAGCCGGGATGTTGTCAGGGCCCATAGCCTTTGCTATATCCAGTGTGCTCAGCCGTTTCTTGATATCACGTGGAGTGAATCGAATTGGCTAAAGACTGGCTTCTGTGATGGTGGGGACCTCAGGAGGAGGCCGATATGGATCATCCACTCGGCACTTCTAGCTGAAGATGGTTGCAAACGCTTCAGCCTTGTCTTTTACACTCGCGTGCTGGGCTCTGCCATCATTTCGGATGGGGTTTTCATGGAACCTCCTCCCGTTAGTTGTTTAATTGCCCACCACCATTTACGACTGGATGTGGCAGGACTGCAGAGCTTTGATCTGATACGTTGATTGTGGGATCGCTTAGCCCTGTCTATAGCATGCTGCTTCTGCTATTTAGCACGTATGTAGTCCTGTGTTGCAGCTTCTCCAGGTTTGCACCTCATTTTTAGGTACACCTGGTGCTGCTCCTGGCATGCTCTTCTGCACTCCTCATTTACCCAGGGTTGGTCCCCTGGCTTGATGGTAATGGTAGAGTGAGGGATATGCCAGGCCATGAGGTTACAGATTGTGGTGGAATACAATTCTGCTGCTGCTGCTGATGGCCCACAGCGCCTCATGGATGCCCAGTTTTGAGCTGTTAGATCTGTTCTGAATCTATCCCATTTAGCACAGCGGTAGTGCCACACAACACGATGGAGGGTGTCCTCAGTGTGAAGATGAGATTTCGTCTCCAGAAGGACTGTGCAGTGGTCATTGCTACCAATAGTGTCATGGACAGATGCATCTGTGACAGGTAGATTGGTGAGGACGAGGTCAAGTAGGTTTTTCCCCTCGTGTTGGTTCTCTCACCACTTGCCACAGACTGGCAGCTATGTCCTTCAGGACTCGACCAGCTCGGTCAGCAGTGGTGCTACTGAGCCACTCTTGATGATGGACATTGAAGTCCCCCACCCAGAGTACATTCTGTGCCCTTGCTACCCTCATTGCTCCCAAGTGGTGTGCAACATGGAGGCGTACTGATTCATCAGCTGAGGGAGGGCGGTAGGTGGTAATCAGCAGGAGGTTTCCTTGCCCATGTTTAACCTGAAGCCATGAGACTTCATGGGGTCTGGAGTCAATGTTGAGGACTCCCAGGGCCACTCCCTCCCAACTCTATACCACTGTGCCGCCACCTCTAGTGGCTCTGTCCTGCCGGTGGGACAGGACATACCCAGGGCTGGTAATGGAGGAATCTGGGACATTGGCTGAAAGGTATGATTCTGTGAGTATGACTATGTCAGGCTGTTGCTTGACTGGTCTGTGGGACAGCTCTCCCAATTTTGGCACAAGTCCCCAGATGTTAGTGAGGAGGACTATGCAGCGTTGACTGGGCTGGGTGTGCCGTTGTTGTGTCCGAAGCCGGTGCCGAGGTCGATGCCGGGTGGTCCGTCTGGTTTTATTCTTATTATTGTTTTTCGTAGCAGTTCCATACAACTGAGTGGCTCGCTGGGCCATTTCAGACGGCAGTTAAGAGTCAACCACATTGCCGTGGGTCTGGAGTCACATATCGGCCAGACCAGGTAAGGATGGCAGATTTCCTTCCCTAAAGGACATTAGTTGAACTATACATCGTGCTCGCTCAGGTGGACGTAAAAAGAGCAGGGGGCATTACCCCGGTGTCCCGGGGCCAATATTTATCCCTCAATCAACATAACAAAAACAGATTATCCAGTCATTATCACATTGATGTTTGTGGAAGCTTGCTGTGCGCAATTGGCTGCCACATTTCCTACATTACAACAGCAACTACACTTCAAAAAGTATTTCATTGGCTGTAAAGCGCTTTGGGACGTCTTGAGGTAGTGAAAGGCGCTATATAAATGCAAGTCTTACTTTTACACACTGTTGTACCTGACACTGTTGGAATCGCTTTTCCAAAACCTCAAAACTGTGAGACTTCTCCTTTCCTTCAACAATCTTTTAAAATTCAGGCTTGGCATCACCGAACTGGTATTTCTCTCCAACTTGCTTGGGTTCTTTGCCCTTCCCCTGGGTTTCTCAATGAGGAGCTAGGCTGTCTGAAGCAATTGGAATGCACTGCAATGTGGAACTAGAAAAGCACCACTAGATGGTGCCAACCGATAAATAAATGTGAAATGGAGCTGGAAATAAGAAAGCAACCACCTTCCCTGAAAACAAGGGATTTTGTTTTCCATTGCAATGATACTACAAATGATATTTTGTTGTTGCAGTTTTGGGAGGCGTTTTGAAGGGACATCTCATTGCCATCACACCACCAGAAAACACAACAGTTAACGTGACACCCAGCGCCAAATTCATGGTCTACAGAGCAGTAGTGATACCCGCCCTCCTGTATGCTTCAGAGACATGGACCATGTACAGCAGACACCTCAAAGCTCTGGAGAGGTACCACCAACGCTGCCTCCGCAAGATCCTGCAAATCCATTGGCAGGATAGGCGCACCAACGTCAGTGTTCTCGCTCAGGCCAACATCCCCAGCATCGAAGCTTTGACCATGCTCGATCAGCTCCGATGGACGGGCCACATCGTCCACATGCCCGATACGAGACTCCCAAAAAAAGTGCTCTACTCAGAGCTCCAACACGGCAAGAGAGCCCCAGGTGGGCAGAGGAAACGCTTCAAGGACACCCTCAAAGCCTCCTTGAAAAAGTGCAACATCCCCACCGACACCTGGGAATCCCTGGCCCAAGACCGCACAAAGTGGAGGAGAAGCATCCGGGAAGGCGCCGAACACCTCAAGTCTCTTCGCCGGGAGCAAGCGGAAGCCAAGCGCAAACAGGGAAAGGAGCGCACGTCAACCCAAGCACCCCACCCACCCACCCCTTCAACCACCGTCTGCCCCACCTGTGACAGAGACTGTAGGTCCCGCATTGGACTCATCAGTCACCTGAGAACTCATTTTTAATGTGGAAGCAAGTCATCCTTGGTTCCGAGGAACTGCCTAAGAGTATGGCCACAGAGTGAGAACTATGGTATAGCTACAAGTTACTTAGGCTGGGGTGGAACTTTTAACAAGAGAACAACTTTTTAAGATGGTGTGGAGATGCCGGAGTTGGACTGGGGTGGACAAATGTAAGAAATCACAACACCAGGTTATAGTCCAACAGCTTTATTTGAAATCACAAGCTTTCGGAGCGCTGCTCCTTCTTCAGGTGAAGTGGAGAAATGCATAAAGACACTGTCGGCCTCTTCCATTGTTCCACGGAAGCTCAGTGTAAGCTCGAGGAACAGCACCTCATCTTTCGATTAGGCACTTTACAGCCTTCTGGACTCAACATAGAATTCAACAATTTCAGATCATAACCTCGGCCCCCATCATATTAAATTATATCATATTTTTTAATCCACTTTCGTCTGGCCTTTTTTCTTCCCTCCCACATGGCAGCTGTCCATCATTCTACCAGCACCATTCACACTTCATCTCGAGCCATCCCTTGTTCCGACAGTGGTTCCCAGTCCGCCGACGCCTCAATTTGAAAATTCTCCTCCACGTGTTCAAATCCTTCCAGGGCATCGCCCCTCGCTCTCTGTGTAACCTTCTCCAGCCCTGCAACCCTCTGAGATCTCTGCGCTCCTCCAACTCTGGCCTCTTGTGCATCCCCCACTTCCTTCGCCCCACCATTGGCGGCCGTGCCTTCAGCTGCCTCGGCCCTAAGCTCTGGAATTCCCTCCCTAAACCTCTCCGCCTCTCTCTCCTCCTTTTAAGACGCTCCTTAAAACTGACCTCTTTGAGCTTTTAGTCTTAATATCTCCTTGTGTGGCTCGGTGTCAACTTTTGTGAAGCGCCGTGGGACGGTTAAAGGGATTGATGTAGTAACACATGGCGCTGTTCAGATGTGTGGGGTGAGGAGATTGTCAGTCAGTAGGTTGCCCCCGAAGGCATTGCCCAGGCCTCTGTTGATTCTGACTGTCCTGCTGCTTTCCAAGAGTCTGAAGCAGAACGCTCTGCCATCCCTTGTCTCGCTGCAGATCTTGCAAACAAAAAGACAAAGAGCAGACTTCCTCCGAAGTGGGCCCAGATTGCACCTCAGCAAGGCAGTGACCTCACTTCACATGACTCATTGACGTTTCTGTCTCTTTATTACCACAGTGAAGTAGTAAATAAGATTCATACCCAATATCAGGCAGTGAGTAAAGCTGTAGTCTAACTTCACAACATCAGGTACATCGTACAAAAAGGTTGATAGCAAACCCTTCAATTACAACCCGGGAGTGAGTTACAGGTATCAGTTTTATAAACCATCCGAATCCCTCGATGAGATTCCAGCCTGTAACTCACTCCCGGGTATCTGTTATTCTATATATAAACCCTCTGAACCTCTCGATTAGATTCCAGCCTGTAACTCACTCCCGGGTATCTGTTATTCTATATATAAACCCCCCGAACCCCTTGATGAGATTCCAGCCTGTAACTCACTCCCGGGTATCTGTTATTCGAGATATAAACCCCCCCCGAACCTTTCGATTAGATTCCAGCCTGTAACTCACTCCCGGGTATCCGTTATTCTATATATAAACCCCCCGAACCCCTCGATTAGATTCTAGCCTGTAACTCACTCCCGGGTATCCGTTATTCTAGATATAAACCCCCCCGAACCCCTCGATTAGATTCCAGCCTGTAACTCACTCCCGGGTATCTGTTATTCTATATATAAACCCCCCCGAACCCCCCGATTAGATTCCAGCCTGTAACTCACTCCCGGGTACCCATCATTAAGCTGTTACTCATTCCTTCTGTTGCTGAGTCCAGAGCAGTCACGGATTCCCCTCTCACCCTTATATGGACTAATGGGAGCTTCGCCATAAATGGTCTGGAAGTGCGAGCCCTGGAATGTGTCATTTCTGACCCCGAGGTCAGGGCCTTGTGTGTCGGGACTGGCTTTGGTTAGTTTTCAGCCAGCTCACTGCACAGGTGGCCTCACAGAAGTGAATGTTCCATTTCAGGAATGGAAAACATTGGCAACACCAGTCCCTGTTTCCTCCACCTCCCCCCACGCCAACCCCACCCAAACCAGCCCAGCACTAGAATAACAGCTGCTGATGGGTGACCATTGACGCCAGTCATAAAAATGTCTACTGCATAAATCATCCTGTCCTCAGAAAAAGACGCGTTAGGAAGAAAAGTGGGGGAACGGCTGGCTGGTAAATTGGTTTGCCGTTTACCCCGAGCCTTCTTCTCCTGAAGGCACTGACTCTTGCTGGGCTATGGTTGTTTGGGCACTGGCCAGCTTCCAGAACTTTGCCCACGTGGCCATCCTTAAGTTTGAGCTCAGACAGTATTGGTAGGCTGTTCGAGCATGAAGCTCATGACATGAGGTCGATCCTTTCCTTTTCCAATGTCTACACGCGACGTGCTTTCTGACGGTGGTCACTGGATAGAGATCAGGCGCAGGAGCCCTGACTGACGTTAGTTGCCAATTGAATTTTACCTTCACAAACTGTGACATGGACAGGGGCTCTAATCTGACTCGGTTCCACACTGGGAAGTGCATTTATCAACTGAGCCACTGGGCTGTTCTAAAAGTGTATATTGGTTAAAGGGCCTTGAGTGTTAGAGCTGGTAAACGCCAATGTGTGATAGTGAAAGGTTCTTAAGCACAATCCTCCATACCCTGGGACAGGTGAGACTGAGGCCAGGAGTTTCCCTGCTGAGAGTGTCATAGTGTCAGCTGTGGCTCAGTGGGCAGCACTCTCTCGCCTCTGAGCCAGACGGTTGTGGGTTCAAGTCCCACTCCAGAAACTTGAGCACAAGAATCTAGGCTGACACTCCAGTGCAGTGCTGAGGGAGTGCTGCACTGTCGGAGGTGTTGCTTTCGGATGAGACATTAAACCGAGGCCCCGTCTGCTCTCTCAGGTGGGCATAAAAGATCCCATGCACTATTTAGAAGAAGAGTAGGGGAGTTCTCCCCAGTGTTCTGGCCAATATTTATCCCTTAATCAACGTCACTAAAACAGATTATCTGGTCGTTATCACATTGCTGTTTGTGGGAGCTTGCTGTGTCTAATTGGCTGCTGTGCTTCCTACATTACAACAGTGACTACACTTCAAAAAGTACTTCATTGGCTGTAAAGTGCTTTGGGTCATTCTGAGTTTGTGAAAGGCGCTATATAAATGTAAGTCTTTCTTTTTTAGAGGGGAGTCACTGTGGTCGGGTCCTGTCAAAGGATGATACTTGGACACGTAAAACCCAAAGTGAAGAAAACCGAGCTGCAGGTGAAATGTTTAACCTTTGAAACTTGATCTCCTTGGGCAAGGTGTCATACCTTGTGTAACCCTGTAAAGAATTAAACGCGTTAAAAAGAATCGTGGTTAATTATGGCGTCCTTTCACTCACTTTAAACAGTGAGTGCCGGTGACGGGCGGTGAGGTGAAGCTTGCCCAAGCTCCCCTCCTCCCCTGGTCCATGACACCAGCTCTCGGCTCAGTGATGCCTGCCACACAGTTCCTCACAGTTTAAACTGAAACAATCACAGTTAGTCTTGATTCTCAGTAAAATTCTAATTTTTTTTAATTTGGTAAACCTGCCCAGACACAGCATTGCATCATGAGAAGTGGCCCTTTCCCTTTTGTGACAGAATTTAATATTGTTGCGTTGTGTTGTCCTTCAACATTACGAAGGAATTAATTTTTTTTTAAAACTCCAGGCAAATTGTTCACTGTGGCACAAGATTTGAACACTAGGGGACTCAAGTTAAAAATTTTGACGAGTATTCAGTCGGAACCTTTTCTCCCAGTCGATAGCAGGGTTACGTAGAATCTATAGCATAGAAACAGGCCATTCAGCCCAACTGGTCCGTGCCGGTGTTCATGCTCCACACGAGCCTCCTCCCACCCCTTCTTTATCTCACCCCATCAGCATGTCCTTCTATTCCTTTCTCCCTTGTATGTTTATCTAGCTTCCCCTTAAATGCATCTATACTATTCGCCTCAACCACTCCCTGTGGTAGCGAGTTCCACATTCTCACCACTCTCTGGTCAAGAAGTTTCTTCTGAATTCCCTGTTGTATTCATTCGTGACTGTCTCATATTTATGGTCTCTAGTCTTGCACTCCCCACAAGTGGTAACATTTTCTCCACGATAGCACTGGGGAGACCAAACGCAGATTGGGTGACCGCTTTGCGGAACACCTCCGTTCAGTCCGTAAGGGGGAGTCCGAGCTCCTGGTGGCCTGTCACTTTAATTCTCCGCTTCACTCCCACTCTGATCTCTCTGTCCTCCCCAGCGGGTGATGGGTGAGCGGGTCTTGGTGCGAGTTAGGACACGGGGCAGCAGAGTTTTGGCTGAGCCCGAGTTTATGGAGGGTGGAACATGGGAGGCTGACCAAGAGTGCGTTGGAACAGTCGGGCTGAGAGGTAACAAAGGCATGGATGAGGATTTCAGCAGCAGGTGAGCGGCGGCAGGGGCGGAGACGGGCGATGGTACGGAGATGGAAGTAGGCGGTCTTTGCGACGGAGAGGAAATGGGGTCAGAAGTTCAGCTCAGGGTCGAATAGGACGCCAAGATTGCGAACAATCTGGTTCAGGCTGAGCCAGTGGGGATGGAATCAATGGTGAGGGAACAGAGTTTGTGGCCAGGACCAAAGACATTGGCTGAGAGATGGTTCATTTGTACCAGTTAATGGGGTATCCCAAAAATCAACTGATAGCTGGAAAAAATGAATATATTGAGAGTGAGGAATGTTGGATTCTGCTGGAACCTGGAGCTGCAACTGCAAGATGCTGAGCTACTATTTTAATTGAGTATAAAGAGTGAATACCTCCAGTGGGCAGAGTGTTTTCTGTTTAATAAACTGGCTCCCACTGCCTTTGACCGGGCCAAACTTAGGGAAAGGGTCAAGACATAAGACATAAGACATAAGAAATAGGAGCAGGAGTAGGCCATACGGCCCTTCGAGCCTGCTCCGCCATTCAATAAGGTCATGGCTGATCATCAACCTCAACTCCACTTTCCCACCCAATCTCCGTATCCCTTGATTCCCCTAGAGTCAAAAAGATCGATCGATCTCAGCCTTGAATATACTCAACGACTGAGCATCCACAGCCCTCTGGGGCAGAGAAGTCCACAGGTTCATCACTCTCTGGGTGAAGAAATTCCTCCTCATCTCAGTCCTAAATGGCTTACCTTAGACTTAGACTGTGACCCCTGGTTCTGGACTCCCCCGCCATCGGGAACATCCTTCCTGCATCTAGTCTGTCTAGTCCTGTTAGAATTTTATAAGTTTCAATGAGATCCCCTCTCATTCTTCTAAACTCTAGCGAATATAAGCCTAATCGATCCAATCTCTCCTCATACGTCATTCCTGCCATCCCAGGTATCAGTCTGGTGAATCTTCGCTGCACTCCATCCCATGACAAAGTCATCAGTGCTGATAGTTCAGCCTCTTTGTTGACCCAGACTTTAGAAGCGAATGTCCTAATTCGGCAGCGAGTATAAGGGTACGGGCTTGAGGTAGAAGTCAGATGAATATCAGTTGAAGAATGAGAGGGGATCTTACTGAAACATATAAGATTCTGAAGGGGCTTGACAGGGTAGATGCAGAGAGGATGTTTCCCCTCGTGGGGGAATCTAGAACTAGGGGGCATAGTTTCAGAATAAGGGGGTACCCTTTTAAATCGGAAATGAGGAGGAATTTCTTCTCTCAGAGGTTGGTGAATCTTTGGAATTCTCTTCCCCAGAGAGCTGTGGAGGCTGGGTCATTGAATATATTCAAGGTGGAGATAGACAGATTTTTGAACGATAAGGGAGTCAAGGGTTATGGGGAGCGGGCAGGGAAATGGAGTTGAGGCCAAGATCAGATCAGCCATGATCTTACTGAATGGTGGAGCAGGCTTGAGGGGCCGAATGACCTACTCCTGCTCCTACGTCTTATGTTCTTATGTGGGTTATGAAAGCTGACTTGGTGGATGGAGTGAGCTGGATGGGCTGACTGGAATTTTCTCAGTCTAATGACTTGGGATGTTTTACTACATTTAACAGCGCTATATAAATGCAAGTTGCTTTTGTTTAGGCCATGGACCCATCACTGAATGTGCCCATCAATCTCAGCATCATAAAATAGTACAGCACAGAAGGAGGCCATTCGGCCCATCGAGTCTGCGCCGGCTCTTTCGAAAAGCAATCCAGTCAGTCCCACTCCACCGTCATTATCCCTGCAATTTTTTTCTCCTTCAAGTATTTATCCAATTCCCTTTTGAAGGCTACTATTGAATCTGTTTCCACCACCCTATCAGGCGGCACATTCCAAATCCTAATCACTCGTTGCGTAGAAAAGATTTCCTCCTGTTGCCCCTGGTTCTTTGGCCAATCACCTTCAATCTGTGCCCTCTGGTTATCGACCCTTCAGCCATTGGAAACAGTTTCTCTTTATTTACTCCATCTAAATCCTTCATGATTTGAAACACCTCTATCAAATCTCCTCTTAGCCTTCTCTGCTCCAAGGAGAACAACCCCAGCCTCTCCAGTCTATGCACGTAACTGTAATCCCTCATCCCTGGAACCAGTCTAGTAAATCTCTTCTGTATCCTCTCCAAAGCCTTCACATCCTTCCTAAAAAGTGTGGTGCCCAGAATTAGACCCAAGACTCAAGCTGGGGCCGAACTAGTGTTTTATGTAGATCATGCTGATCTACTCTCTCTCTCTCTCTCTCTCTCTCCCCCCTCCATCTCATCAGCATTATTCTGCTTTGGTTTCTATTTGATTTTATTTATGACACCATTCTGAAACTCGCTGTGGTCAGACTGACAGAAAGGGGAGCGAGGCCCCAATCAATAAAGGGCATTTGACTGTGTTGGAGATAGCACACGCACAGTACGCTCTGCTTAACACTTGGAGCTGCTCAGATACAATCTACTGCACTTTCTCGTGCAATGTGAAACAAACACCCACTTCCTTGTGTTGGGAAAAGAAGGAACTTGACTTTCTTTGCAACCTTATCAAGGCATTGCCACAGGCACACCTGTCCCCGTTGAACTGAGACCTACAGAGTGGGAGAAGAAAGGCTTCACCTTCCAACGCAATCATTTAAAAAAAAATATGAATTGAAACACAGAGCCGGGCAGATGCGTTCCTTTCTTGTGCACATGTGTCTGGTCACAGTCGGGTTGCACAGGAACAAGGATGTGGGTTGGCAGACATCTGCACAGACTTAGCCGGGGAGCAGCCCTCACAGAAGAGAAGTGCTTGCACCTCGAAGACAAGAGATCGCCGCCCTTTCAGAAGAGAGAGACCATGTCACTCAAACTACCTCGGAATGTTTGGGATTTCAACCTGAAAGCAGACTCCGGGCGAATAGGTACAGTCGGGCGAGAGTCTGACCTTCTAATCTATTACTGCTTCCTTCTGTCTGTCTAGAACCTTTGGCTGTCTCTACTCCCTGGTTGCGTGTGGTTTAGAAACTGTAGTTTGATAAATAAGGGGACGCATTTCAGACAACGGGATTCCCCTCCCCATACACATTGAATTACTGTGCATGAGGAGCGGGATCCAGTTGTATGAAATAGGTGGCGGCGGGGGGGGGGGGGGGAGGGGAGAAACTTGTCACCAACGAGAGTTGTGCACCACAGAACTGATTGCATCACAACAAGAAATGGTGGGATTTGGTGACAGCTTGTGTATGTCTGGACATTCCCAGGAATCTGTGTGCGACAGGATGGTTGGAGGGGTGGGTTCAAGAGCGTTGTACAGCCTTGCTGTTTGTTGCAAATCTTAAAAGGGCGCAGTGAAGGCAATGCTTCTCATCCGGTTAACCTCCAACACAGAGCTCGTTGTGAAGAGGAGAGGTGTGTGACAATGGTTTGCCACAATGAAGTTGGATTTTATTTTCGGCATTACATTTTGGGGAGATGAACTTCTCATTTGTACTTGATGAGAGGTTGTGGGGCAATAAATCTCATTGGCAGCAACTTTGGGAGAGAGAGGGACTGAATCAGTGACCTACTTACATATCTCAGGGTGCTGCATCACTTGAAATGTTTTTGCTGTTGCAGTTTTTACACGAGGTTAGATGTTGCTGCCGTTGCGCATTTTGCAGACCCAGCATTTGCAGTGAGTCTGATGATGTAGTTGCACATACTGGTGCAGTGGTGCTGCAGGCTTAACTGTGAATCCGGCGGATTAGAAGACAATCAGGGAATCACACAGGGGAATCTTAAGGGATTGTAACCCAGGGATCTTAAATGAATGAAATAGAAAATAACATTTGCCAGCATTAATTTTCAAAGGAACATGCAGTTAAATGGTTGCCTTATCTGAGGAAGGATGATCTTGCCATGGAGGGAGTGCAGCGAAGATTCACCAGACTGATACCTGGGATGGCAGGAATGACGTATGAAGAGAGATTGGGTCGATTGGGCTTGTATTCACTAGAGTTTAGAAGAATGAGAGGGGATCTCATTGAAACTTATAAAATTCTAACAGGACTAGACAGACTAGATGCAGGAAGGATGTTCCCGATGGCGGGGGAGTCCAGAACCAGGGGTCACAGTCTAAGGATAAGGGGTAAGCCATTTAGGACAGAGATGAGGAGGAATTTCTTCACCCAGAGAGTGGTGAACCTGGTGCAACCCGACTGTGACCAGACACATGTGCAGTTGAGGCCAATTCATTAAATATATTCAAGAAGGAGTTAGATATATTTCTTAAGGCTAAAGGGATCAAGGGATATGGGGAGAAGGCAGGGACAGGGTACTGAATTTGTATGATTAGCCATGATCTCATTAAATGGCTGAACAGGCTCGAGGGGCCGAATGGCCTACTCCTGCTCCTATCTTCTATGTTTCTATGTTAATATACAAACATCAGCATTAGCCTCTCCCATTGCACATTCAAGTGTTGCTGGCATTTTCTTCTGTTCCTGCACAAGTTACGTTCTTACCTTCCTTTCCTAAAATCTTGTATCACCCTCTTCCAACTCTGCTGATTCCATTCATTTCTTTCTAACTTTGCCAAACTTACTCTAGAAGTATGTTTTAAAGTTATACACTGCTTGAGTCACTGCCCAATGTAATACTGAGATTACACAGATCAGAACGCTTTCATTCAGCTCCTGGTCAGTGCTGGGTTCCCATTCCTAATCACCATGAGTATTATGGGCAGAATGGCACCAATGGGTGCCCAACACACATGGCCCTCTGGAACCTCTGTTTGGCAGCCTGCCACAACACGTGTGCGTGTCTGCCTGGCCTTGACTATTCCAATGTTCTCCTGGCCGGCCCACCCTCCATAAACTTGAGCTCATCCAAAACTCTGCCGCCCCCTGTCCTAACTCGCACCAAGTCCCGTTCACCCATCACCCACTGTGCTCACTGACCTACATTGGCTCCCGGTCCGGCAACGCCTCGATTTTAAAATTCTCATCCTTGTTTTCAAATCCCTCCATGGCCTCGCCCCCTCCCTATCTCTGTAACCTCCGCCAGCCCCACAACCCCCCGGAAATATCTGCGCTCCTCTAATTCTGGCCTCTTGAGCATCCCCGATTTTAATCGCTCCACCATTGGCGGCCGTGCCTTCAGCTGCCTGGGCCCTGAGCTCTGGAATTCCCTCCCTAAACCTCTCCGCCTCTCTCTCCTCCTTTAAGACGCTCCTTAAAACCTACCTCTTTGACCAAGCTTTTGGTCACCTGCCCTAATATCTCCTTATGTGGCTCGGTGTCAAATTTATAATCGCTCCTGTGAGGCGCCTTGGGACGTTTGACTACGTTAAAGGGTGCTATATAAATGCAAGTTGTTGTTATTTTTGCCTGGACAAGATGGATTTTCTTTAAATGAAACTAAAATCAATGGTCAAGACCCACACAGTGCAGGATGTGGCCAAGAGTAAATAAAGATGAACTATTTTCAATGGGAGAAGAGACAGTAACCAGAGGACACAGATTTAAGGAGCTGGCAGAAGAGCCAGAGGTGAAATGAGGAGAATTTTATTTTTATGTAGCGAGACGTTATGATCTGAAATGCGCTGCCTGAAAGGGCAGTGGAAGCCGATTTAATAGTAACTTTCAAAAGAGAACTGGATAAATACTTGAAGGGAAAAAATCTGCAGGGCTTCGGGGAAGGAGTGGGGGGGGAGGGAGATTAATTGGAGAGCTCTACCAATGAGCCGGCACAGGCACGATGGGCCGAATGGCCTCCTTCTGTGCTGTATCATACTATAATCATGCAGGGGGAAGGAAAGCCTGAAAAAGGTAAGGTGACCCAGAGTTCTGTAAAGAATGAGTTGGAGAAGGAAGAGTTGCAACGAGTCTTGGTGTCAATCTAGTTACATATAGCAATACGGTGAGGGTTGGAAGAATAGCACAGGACATACTGCTGCATGTACAGCTCTGTGTCTGCAATAGAGACTGAAGGGATCAAAGTATAGGAACAGGAGTAGGCCATTCAGCCCCTCGAGTCTGTTCCGTCGTTCAGTGGGATCGTGGCGGATCTGTATCTTAACCCCATCCGCCTGCCTTGGGCTCCACATAAGAACATAAGAAATAGGAGCAGGAGTCGGCCATTCGGCCCCTCGAGCCTGCTCCGCCATTTAATGAGATCAGGGCTGATCTGATCTAGGGCTCAGCTCCATTTCCCTGCCCGCTCCCCATAACCCTTCACTCCCTAATTGTTCAAAAATCTGTCTATCTCCACCTTAAATATATTTAATGACCCAGCCTCCATGGCTCTCTGGGGCAGAGAATTCCACAGATTTACGACCCTCTGAGAGAAGAAATTCCTCCTCATCTCAGTTCTAAAAGGGCGACTCTTTATTCTGAAACTATGCCCCCGAGTTCTAGATTTCCCCACGAGGGGAAACATCCTCTCTGCATCTACCTTGTCGAGCCCCCTCAGAATCTTATATGTTTCAATAAGATCACCTCTCATTCTTCTAAACTCCAATGAGTATAGGCCCAACCTGCTCAACCTTTCTTCATAAGTCAACCCCTTCATCTCAGGAATCAACCTCGTGAACCTTCTCTGAACTGCCTCCAATGCAAGTATATCCCTCCTTAAATATGGGACCAAAACTGTACGCAGTACTCCAGGTGTGGTCTCACCAATACCCTGTACAGTTGTAGCAGGACTTCCCTGCTTTTATACTCCAACCCCCTTGCAATAAAGGCCAACATTCCATTTAACTTCCTGATTGCTTGCTGTACCTGCATGCTAACTTTTTGTGTTTCATGCACAAGGACCCCCAGATCCCTCTGTACCGCAGCATTTTGTAATCTCTCTCCATTTAAATAATAATTAGCTTTTTTATTTTTCCTACCAAAGTGGATAACCTCACACTTTCCCACATTATACTCCATCTGCCAAATGTTTGCCCACTCACTTAGCCTGTCTATATCCCTTTGCGGATTCTTTGTGTCCTCTTCACAACTTGCTTTCCCACCCATCTTTGTATCATCAGAAAATTTGGCTACAGTGCACTCGGTCCCTTCATCCAAGTCATTAACATAGATTGTAAATAGTTGAGGCCCCAGCACTGATCCCTGTGGCACCCCACTAGTTACTGTTTGCCAACCGGAAAATGACCCATTTATCCTGACTCTCTGTTTTCTGTTAGTTAGCCAATCCTCTATCCATGCTAACATATTAACCCAACCCCGTGAGCTCTTAGCTTGTGCAGTAATCTTTTATATGGCACCTTATCGAATGCCTTCTGGGAATCCAAATACACCACATCCACTGGTTCCCCTTTATCCACCCTGCTCATTACATCCTCAAAGAACTCCAGCAAATTTGTCAAACATGATTTCCCTTTCTTAAAACCATGCTGACTCTGCGTGACTGTATTATGATTTTCTAAATGTCCTGCTACCGCTTCCTCAATAATGGACTCCAACATTTTCCCAATGACAGATGTTAGGCTAACTGGTCTATAGTTTCCTGCTTTCTGTGATCCCTCCCTTCTTAAATAGGGGCGTTACATTTGCAGTTTTCCAATCTGCTGGAGTTCCGTACTTCGACCGCCCGTTGTGTGAAGAAGTGTTTCCTAACTTCTCTCCTGAATGGCCAGGCTTTGAGTTTAAGGTCAGGCCCCCATTGTCTTAGACTCCCCCAGACATGGAATGTCAAACTTATGCAAAGTCATCGGATGAACTTCATCAGGTCAGGAAGATGATTTATGGTCACCTCAAAAACTTGGCATTAGTCATCTCACTTACCCTCAACCCTCTCCAGGCACCTCTGTTTTAGCAGCCTGTGACAGTTTGCACGTAATCATGCAGAAAGTGCCAGTGCCACCTACCAGGTTAGCGAGCGTGCATTGCCAAGCGCTCTTTATAAATATTGACATTTGTTTCAGCTTTGTTTCCAGTAGTTTCAGAGTTCTTTCCCAATATCCTTAAAGGGGCACTACCCTGAAGACAAGGTCCTTTGAAAACCTTTTTATGGGGGGGGGGGATTGGGAAGAGGTGTGTCACTCTCGTTGTCAGGATGTGTTCCAAAGACATTGAGATCACTGTCTTATGTTCTTGCAAGCAAAGAAAAAAGCAATTAGATGAACACTTTTTATTATCACAGTGCCCCTTTACAGGCCCTGGGATATAGCTCGATACCACCCCCCACTCCCCCACTGGCCCCCCGCCACTGAAACTCTTGGCCACTTCCAGATTCGACTAGTCCAATGCTCTCCTTTTATAGCCTCCCATCCTTGTCTCTCTATCAACTCCAACTTGTCCAAAACTCTGCCCTGCATGAGGTCCCACTAATCTATCACTCCCGTCTTCGCTGACTTACCCTGGCTCCTCACCCCCAACGCGTTCATTTCCAAATCCTTATTCTCGTGTATAAATCCCTGCACAAACTCATCCCACCCCATCCCTGCAATCTCACCACCCAACACTCTGCTTTTCTGGCTTTGAGGGACATTGCAGTTGACGCTGAGCCTGTCCTGGGATAAGCTCCACGGATGTGCTGCTCGGGAGTGGGAACCCCGGCTAATTCCCCGCCCCACCCACTCCCTCCTTCGACCTTTCGGATGAAACATTAAACCGAGGCCCCGTCTGCCCTCTCAGGTGGACGTAAAAGATCCCATGGCACTATTTCAAAGAAAAGCAGGGGAATTATCCCCGGTATCCTGGCAAATATTTATCCCCCAATCAACATCACAAAACAAACAGAAGATCTGGCCATTATCACATTGCTGTGTGTGGGAGCTTGCTGTGCGCAAATTGGCTGCCGCATTTTTTTTGAATTCCTTCCTGGGATGTGGGCGTCGCTGGCAAGGCAGGCATTTATTGCCCATCCCTCATCGCCCTCGAGAAGGTGGCGGTGAGCCGCCTTCTTGAACCGCTGCAGTCCATGTGGTGAGAGATGTACCACAGTTTGGCAACCATATACAGGAAACTCTTTGTTATCCGGCACCGACGGGACCGGCGTGTTGCCGGTTGATCAAAAATTCCGGATGACGGAGAAGGTTATCTACCGAGGCTATTTTTAACAAAGACAAATGTAAAAAAATCAAGAGATGTGCAGTATACAGTAATTGGGTACTCACCTACAGAATGTTGTGTTAAATGGATGGTGGAAGATGCTTGATTAAGTACAGTACTGCCAGTTGAGGGTAATGCAATGCAATGACTACCAGCAGCGTGAGAGACACACAGTACCCTTGTAAAATGGCGGATCAGAAGAGACTACCAGCAGCGCGGGAGAGTCAGACTCCTGTTACAGGGGTATTGGGGTGTTCCGACTTCCGACAGCGCCAAGAAGATGAGTAGCGGCTGTTTGGAGAACTATCCCCACTGACTAACTCGGCCACCGCGGGAGACTCGGACTCGGACTCGGCAACATTGCCGGTTATTAAGGTGTTGTTTGCGGAGTGAGAATTTTGCCGGTTAATAGAGAATTCCAGATATTTAGGTGCCGTTTAAACAAGAGTTTCCTGTAGTATTAAACAGGACTGAGATACTGTCCCTGCCCCAATACTGCAGGACACGAAGCCCAATATTAAACGGGACTGTTTCTGTCCTGCTTGAAGAGGTTCCCAAACTTTACTTATTGCGAAGCCTCCTTCCAGATCTACCAGCTGGCCGCCTACTCCTGACAGCATACAGCTTTTAGACTGGACAGTTGCTGGGCAACTGAAACCACGCTGCAGTGTATGGTGATTGGAGGTGAGGGCTCTGTACGTCATCCTCACTGTGTATCTGTGATCTCATCGCTACATCTTGCAGTAAATCAGCTACTTTGTAGAACACATTCTCACAGAGTTTTAAAGCTTCGTCAGAGCAGCCTATTATAAAAATGCAATAAATCAATAACTAAAATAATTCATAAATAAAATCCACCAATAGACACTTTCTCCCATGTACCATCCAGAGGGATGTACCACAGTTTGGGAACTCCAGCTATATACTGTAGTATTAAACAGGACTGAGATACTGTCCCTGCCCCAATACTACAGGACACAACGCCCAATATTAAATGGGACTGTTCCTGTCCTGCTTGAACAGAATATTACGCCCTATGATTTTTAAAAAATTCATTCATGAGATGTGGGCATCGCTGGCAAGGCCAGCATTTATTGCCCATCCCTAGTTGCCCTTGAGAAGGTGGAGGTGAGCCGCCGCCTTGAACCGCTGCAGTCCGTGTGGTGAAGGTGCTCCCACAGTGCTGTTAGGGAGGTGTTGTGTATGTAATATGTGTGCTACTTTGAACCTATGGACAGGACTGCACTACTTGTTGGGCGTAGTGATACGCAGTACCACTCCTGGCCATAGGGGTATAAATAGTACTGTGGGTACTGATCCCCCTCAGTTCCCGCCTGTGGGCATGAAGTAAAGACCTATGTATAGTCCCTACCTCCAACCAGTAAAGACCTGTTTGAGTTATACGTTTAAGTCTTTGTGTTAATTGTTCAATACAATACACATACTTAACACTGGCGACGAGTCGGTTCGAACCCTGCGGCAGTTATTCCACGGCGGCTTCGTCCAAAGACAGGACGTTGAAGAGAGGTTCCAATCCTCAACACCCCACTGAAAACTGAAGGGCAGCAGAAATCCTGACAGCTTCCAGCGACTGGAAGCGACAGGCATTAGGACCCTGAAGCCTCCATAACCTCGTGGGTAAGCCAGAGCCTGGGAGGGCGCGAGCGGGTAAGCCAGAGCCCGGGAGGGAGCGAGCAAGAGCCGCCGAGCGGGTGAGCCAGAGGCACGGCAGTAATGCAGCTACGGTCACCGGAGCTCAGTGCACACAAATTGGGTGTGAGTTCTGGCAAATGTTATCGTTGTGGAAAGACAACGCATGATCAGAACCAGTGTTGGTTTAAAAACCAAGAATGTAGAACTTGTGGTAGGCTTGGACATATAGCTAGAGTATGCAGGTCAGGGAAGAAGACCAGCAACAAGAAGTCACCGCAAGGAAAATACGCAAAGGTACACAAGGTGACCGAACAGGAGTCCGATTCAGACGCTAGCAGTAATGAACTGGCTAGCTTAAGCTGTAATGAACTGGCTAGCTTAAGAGTACTCAACGCTGGTAAGGGTGCAGACCTCCAGACAATTTGGGTCACTCTTCAGATAGAAGGAGTCCAAGTAAAACTGGAATTGGACACTGGATCGGCATTGACGGTCATAAATAAGAAAGATTACGGAAAGTTATTCCAACATATTCCCCTACAGGATACGGGGATTATATTGAAAACATACACGGGGCAAAGAGTGTACCCCATCGGGAAAATAGAGGTTGCAGTGGTCCACAAGGGCGAAGACAGTCAAATAATGGACTTATATGTGATATCTGAAGGAGGTCCTCCACTACTAGGACGGGAGTGGATTAGGAAAATGAATATGGACTGGCATTTCCTACAAACAATAACGAGTGAGAACTCGGTGAAGATAGTCGGCCCAGACTCTGGAACGGATGATGGTAAGCCCAACTCAGGTGCAAAAGACAAAGTTTCAGCACAGAATTCCACTGAGCAACAACAACATAGTTTAACTGTGGATTCTGAGTCTGGCAAGTCTACTGATGTGCCCATTTCTGAGGGACACCGGGCTCGAACTCAACTCCATTTCAAACTACAACAGCAATTAGAACAAATGCTTCGCCGTTTTGAGCAAGAGTTGAATGCAACGAAAGAGTTCTTTGATATAGAGTTGGAGAATCTGGAAAGACAACAGAAGCAGCTGATGGAGAAAATGGAGCAGGAGCACACAAAACGTCTGATGTCAGAGGAGTTAACGGTCAGCCAACTCCTGCATATGCTGAAGGACAGGACTCTGAAATGGGAAAAACTTGAACATGAACTTCAATATTCAAACGAAAGGGGTTCGGAGCTCTCAAAGGTTATTGGAAGAGCTGAGGTGGCAACACAGACTGAGATGACTGCAACAGAGCAGCCCTTGGATGCCAAAAGTACGCTGACTCACGTCAACGTAGAACAACAGACCGCTGAAACAGCTGCTCCGGTAGAGGGATTGCATAGTCCGATCAATCAATCTCCAAAGGAAGTTGAAGTATTAAAATCACAAATGAGGTCACTAGTAAACGACTTGCTGAAAGCCCAGAAAAAGCTGGATGCAGAGGTACACATGAAGAAGTCTCTTCAGGAAAGATGTCTGGATTTGGAACAAGAGCTGGCTAACGTCCAGCTGGGTATGGAGGAAATAGACGACCCTCTCACTGGTCTAGCTCAGGACGACACCGAATATTACGATGTCCTGTCCTGCCCAGCTTGTAACTTCGACTCCCAAAGTGCAGAAATCATGGAGGAGCACCAAAAGTCTACGGAACATCGGGAGAAGCTGGCTCTACGACGGAAACAGGAGGAAGAGAAGGAGGAACTGCGCATGCAGTTGGCAGCTGTGGCAGCTGACAATGGAGCCCAGAGAGTCTCCAAGAAGCAGAAAAGGAAAAGTAAAAACAGAAGATGACCCATCTGAACCATTATCACCTCTACCAGATCACACACGTGGTCTCTCCGAACGGAGCCAATTCAGTTCGGAAGTTCAAACTGTTAAATCCATGGAAGGACTATTGAATGAGTCACTCCAGCAACGTGAACCGACTACACCACAGAGATTGAATCTGTGAACTGTTTTCCGCAGAGACTGAATCTGTGATCTGTTTTGACATGAAGTTATCTATGTATCTATGTTATTCTGTTATGTAAACCTGAAGTTATATATGTATATATGTTATTACGTTATGTTAAATGGGGAGATGACTGTAAAGCTAGGAAGGGAGGAATGTTGTGTATGTAATATGTGTGCTACTTTGAACCTATGGACAGGACTGCACTACTTGTTGGGCGTAGTGATACGCAGTACCACTCCTGGCCATAGGGGTATAAATAGTACTGTGGGTACTGATCCCCCTCAGTTCCCGCCTGTGGGCATGAAGTAAAGACCTATGTATAGTCCCTACCTCCAACCAGTAAAGACCTGTTTGAGTTATACGTTTAAGTCTTTGTGTTAATTGTTCAATACAATACACATACTTAACAGGAGGGAGTTCCAGGATTTTGACCCAGCGACGTTGAAGGAACGGCCTATATATTTCCAAGTCAGGATGGTGTGTGACTTGGAGGGGAACTTGGAGGTGGTGATGTTCCCATGCGCCTGCTGCCCTTGTCCTTCTAGGTGGAAGAGGTCGCGGGTTTGGGAGGTGCTGCCGAAGAAGCCTTGGCGAGTTGCTGCAGTGCATCTTGTAGATGGTACACACTGCAGCCACGGTGCGCCGGTGGTGGAGGGAGTGAATGTTTAAGGTGGTGGATGGGGTGCCAATCAAGCGGGCTGCTTTGTCCTGGATGGTGTCGAGCTTCTTGAGTGTTGTTGGAGCTGCACTCATCCAGGCAAGTGGACAGTATTCCATCACACTCCTTAATGATATTTGAAAGGACAGCAGTGATGAAATGCTGGTATTATTGGAGAGTCACACAGTATGAATTATAAGAATTCTTGCATTCACATTTTGCCTCACCCTATCAAAATATCTCAAAGTGCTTCACACTATCACTACTGCAGCGTATTGCTCAGACGCGATTAAGTGTGATTTTCCCTTTCTGATAAGCTGCCACCTCCAACCTCCATTCCTGGACCAACATATATGTACGTGTGTGACTCAGGGCAAAATGCAAATCATTAAAAATCAGATGGTTTTCTAAAATTGATTTTGCAATCTAGCCCGAAAGACGGCCCTTTTTACAAGCTATTGATAGGATGCATTTTGTTTGCAGAGGCTGGTTAATGTTTGAGACCTCTGACTCAACGGTAGAGCTGTTGGTTGGGCGAGTCCTGTAACAGGATGTGGGTTTGCGATAACGCTGCTGTGTTGGAGTCACTGCAAGTGTACAATGAGGAACAGTGTCCATTTTCTCACGTTGGGCGGCTGGCCAAAGCACCTCTGTGGTCTCCTTCAGCCAGGGTGGAAACCTCTAACCGGGGCCAAGTGCATGTTCCTCTTCACGTGCAAGCCTGCCCTTGATAGTGAGCAGTCTGCTGGACAGTCAAGGGTTCATCGCAGCCCAAAACTAGTGTCAGCCGTGGCTCAGTGGGTAGTGCCCTCGCTTCCGAGTCAGAGCGTTGGGGGTTCGAGTCCTGCTCCAGAGACTTAAGCACAAAAATGTAGGCTGACACTCCCAGTGGAGTGTCGCACTGTCGGGGGGGCCGTCTTCCGGATGAGACGTTAAACCGAGGCCCCATCTGCCCACTCAGGTGGATGTAAAAGATTCCATGCCTGCTATTTTGAAGAAGAGCAGGGGAGTTCTCCCCAGTGTCCTGGGCCAATATTTGTCCCTCAATCAACGTAACAAAAACAGATGATCTGGTCATTATCACATTGCTGTTTGTGGGAGCTTGCTGTGCGCAAATTGGCTGCCACGTTTCATACATTACAACAGTGACTACACTTCAAAAAGTACTTCATTGGCTGTAAAGCGCTTTGGGACATCCAGTGGTCGTGAAAGGCGCTATAGAAATGCAAAGTCTTTCTTCTTCTTCTTCAATCCATGTAGCAAGGGACACTGGATAGCAGTCAGGAGCGTACTGACTTTCCCCTGCTCAGGTCACTGAGCCCGATTGGAAGCTGTCCTGACCAGTTAACTCAGCTCAGACCAGAGAATGAAGCTCAGACCTCCCCACCCTGTAAAGCTCAATACCACACAGGGAACAACATTCACCCACTAAGTCACTGAAGGAGCTACATTTAGATTTTAGGGTTGTCGGATAATTAAACTTATTGCAAAGGCATGCTACGTCTTTGCAGGTTTATGGGTCTTGGCCTTCTCTCTATTAGAGAGAGAAGGTCGCCAAAAATCAGCACGGTGTTTAGTGCGAGACACGCAAGAGTATCTGAAACCCACTACAAGATCAAGGCCACTCAAAACTACCTATGCGGAATTCTTTAAACGATCGTCAGTGGGGCTGCATCTCTACCGCTGCTGATGGAGAACAGTGGAAGAGGCAAGGGAGTAGAAATTCATCTCGGGTGGTCAGGCATCGGCCGCTTGTCCTACCCTCCGCCCATTATTTAGTTTCACTGGCTTCAGTAAACTGAATAGCAAGAGGGGCGCAGAGCGGCCGGTCCATGCCATACCGCTGGTTAGCGCTGCCAGTCAAGCTGAGTTTCTACCCCAAGTAGTGCACTCATGCGCTCTCACAGACACACGCACACATGCAAATGCACACACAAATGCACACACATGACATGCAAATGCACACACATGCAAATGCACACACATGTGCAAATGCACACAACACACGCAAATGCACACATGCAAATACGCAAACACATGCAATTGCACACCGACACACACGGTTGCAGGCTGCAATGAAGTTACTGAAGTGCAATGATTTATTTTTGACATGATTCATGCCACTGTGTTGCTGCATTTGCCTAATACTGTTATTAATTTTATTTTTCACCCCCCCCCCCCAATTTCCTCCCTTGCTGGGGAGCAATACCTCAGGCACCCCAGTAGTATCTT
The DNA here is from genome assembly GCF_052327205.1 of Somniosus microcephalus. Taxonomy (NCBI): domain Eukaryota; kingdom Metazoa; phylum Chordata; class Chondrichthyes; order Squaliformes; family Somniosidae; genus Somniosus; species Somniosus microcephalus. Next base: position 7,868,731 of record NC_141016.1, read on the forward strand.
CTCCAAGTGGCCATTCTTCATGTGTGAGCCCAGACAGTGGGTGCCAGCGGACTATTCGACCACAGGGGCACATCTCTGCCAAACCTGAGGCTGTTCTCACCTCACACTCATCCCAGCAGGATAGTGATCGAGGGCGAGAACCCTGGCTGATTATCCTCCTACCTCTCCCAGACAGCAAAGCTAGTTGTAGCACCCCAATTACTGCCCTTACTGACATCAGCTTCGAGCAGATGAAAGCCATTCATTTATAAGGCGCCAACATGTCTGGGACAGGCTGCGCAATCTAAGAGAGGGACAGGTCTTGTTAATGATGGAGGACCATGGAGGGGAGATTGAAGTACTGCACCCGATGTCTAGGCAGGCTGTCTTGGGCAAGGAGGAGCTGGTATTAGAGAATACGACAACTACTGGCCCTGGAAACCTGCTGAGAGGAAGTAAAGCTCATGCTCCGAGCAAGTGGAAGAAACTGAGAGAAAGACTTGCATTTCTACAGCGCCTTTCACAACCTCAGGACATCCCAAAACGCTTTACAGCCAGTGAAGTACTTTTGACGTGTAGTCACTGTTGTAATGTAGGAAACGCAGCAGCCAACTTGTGCACAGCAAGCTCCCACAAACAGCAAGGTGATAATGACGAATTAATCTGTTTCTGTGATGTTGGTTGAGGGATAAATATTGGCCAGGACACCGGGGATAACTCCCCTGGTCGTCTTCGAAATAGTGGCCATGGGATCTTTTACGTCCACCTGAGAGGGCAGACGGGGCCTCGGTTTAACGTCTCTTCTGAAAGACGGCAGCTCCAACAGTGCAGCGCTCCCTCAGCACCGCACTGGAGTGTCAGCCTAGATTTTTGTGCTCAAGTCTCTGGAGTGGGACTTGAACCCACAACCTTCTGACTCAGAGGTGAGAGAGAGAGAGTGCTACCCCACTGAGCCACGGCTGACACTGGGGCATGTTTGGGAACCTCTTGGCACCCAGCTGGAGTGGCACTGGTCAGAGGTCACGGTGGAGGCTGTCCATCTGAGCTCTCAGCAGGGATGGTAGCACACAGGTACAACGAGGAAAGGGGAAGACAAGCAAATTCCTTTGGAGAAACAGCACGTTGTGCAGGATGTGACCTTTTCAAAAGACCATAAGTTAGGAATAAAATGGCCAATTCTGGACAAACGACAGGATGAAACAACATGTTAACCGCAGGCAGTGTCCAGCACATCAGGAGAGGCAAGGAAACGCCTGAAGAGAAGTGGCTGCATTCCTTGCATTGAAGGTTGAGCTGGTCGCGAATACTGAATAAAATCAATGTGATAATCCAGAAACTGTTTAAAGTAGAGCAGGGCTGGAATGGAACAGGAAGGAGTGTGCCGGGTGCTGAGAGCTGCTTCCTGTTCTGTATCTGCTGCTGCAGCTGGATGATCGCAAGCCTTTATGCAGAGGGGGGTGAAAAGGGCAATGCCTGTGAGCTTCTGCGAGGTTTGCTCAATGGAGGAGTGTCACAGTGGGAGGGTGAAACACACGGTGCGCATTCCCCCTGCTGTAGTATCGCATGCTGATGTCAGATATAGCGCATACGGCTTTTATCTGCTTAACACCTACATAAAACACCCCAGTGTCGATCTGCACCAGTTTGTACAGGTGCAGAACAGATGTGAGGGAGGAGGGGAGGTGGAAAACTTGGGTAGCCGTTCTTTATTTCACAGCTAAAGGAAATAGAAAGACTTGCATTTCTATAGCGCCTTTCATGACCACAGGAAGTTCCAAAGCTCTTTACAGCCAATGAAGTAATTTTGAAGTGTAGTCACTGTTGTAATGTAGGAAACGCGGCAGCCAATTTGTACACAGCAAGCTCCCACAAGCAGCAATGAAGTAATTGACCAGATAATCTGTTTTGGGTGTTGGTAGGGGGATAAAATTTGGCCATTTCACCGGGGAGAACTCCCCCGCTCTTCTTCGAAATAGTGGCCGTGGGATCTTTCATGTCCACCAGAGAGAGCAGACGGACCTCTGTCTGACGTCTCACTCCAAAAGACGGCACCTCCGACAGTGCAGCACTCCCTCAGCAGTGCACAGGAGCTGCAGCCTAGATTTTTGTGCTCAAGTCTCTGGAGTGGGACTTGAACCCACAACCTTCTGACTCAGAGGTGAGAGAGTGCGACCCACTGAGCCACGGCTGACATGGGGTAATGGGGCCATTGTGTTATAGCCCTATCTCTGGCCCGTGCTTGCATCGATTGAGGCTCTATGGACACCAGCAAAGTCTCCTGAACTGATCCCTTCATGCCATAGCCTCACTAAGATCCTGGAATCCATCCAAAAGTATTTAAATTAAAATACCTGGTGTAATTTTACAGCTTTTGCACCCTTGTGCCTATTCAGAACCCAATTTGAATGGGTGCAGAGGAAGATTAGGGTTAATGAGGCTCTTAACAGAGTACAGGCTTTGAATGGTTCTTCATTGCAATTTTACCAATATACTCTCTCTTTCATTTTCTCAAGTACAATGATGCTTCATAATGGATTAGGACCATAGAAATAGGAGGAGGCCATTCAGCCCCTCGAGCCTATTTCGCCATTCAACTAGATCATGGCTGATCTGTATCTTAACTCCACCTACCCGCCTTGTTTCCGGATCCTTTAATACCCTTGCCTAACCAAATAATAATCTCGATTTTGAAATTTTATATTGACCCCCCTGTCCCAACAGCTTTTCGGGGGAGAGAGTTCCAGATTTCCAATACCCTTTGTGTGAAGAAGTGCTTCCTGACATCACCCCTGAACGGCCTGGCTCTAAAGGACACAACAACCATCCAAGAGAGTGATCCTATCATAAGACACACACCACAGATGGGAAAGAGGCATAAAGAGGAAGGAAGCAGCGGAGCGATTTTATTATTTTTTTGCTTGTTTTCTTTATGGTTAAGACTATTGAGTTTTTAATGGGATTGCTACTGTCTCTCTGATTTATTGGAGAATGCAGTTTGGATAACAGGAACATAGGAACAGGAGCAGGCCATTTAGCCCCTCGAGCCTGTTCCACCATTCAGTAAGATCACAGCTGATCCTAACTCCAGAGACCCGCCTTTGCCCCACATCTCTATGTTGCAATTTTTACAATATACTCTCTCCTTCTTTCTCAAGTACAATTATGCTTCATAATAGGTTAAGACCATAGGAATAGGAGTAGGCCTGGAATGATGTATGAGGAGAGATTGGGTCGATTGGGCTTATATTCGCTAGAGTTTAGAAGAATGAGAGAGGATCTCATTGAAACTTATAAAATTCTAACAGGACTAGACAGACTAGATGCAGGAAGGATGTTCCTGATGGCGGGGGAGTCCAGAACCAGGGGGTCACAGTCTAAGGATAAGGGGTAAGCCATTTAGAACTGAGATGAGGAGGAATTTCTTCATCCAGAGAGTGGTGAACCTGTGGAATTCTCTACCACAGAAGGCAGTTGAGGCCAATTCATTAAATATATTCAAGAAGGAGTTAGCTATATTTCTTAAAGCTAAAGGGATCAAGGGATATGGGGAGAAGGCAGGGACAGGGTACTGAATTTGGATGATCAGCCATGATCTCATTAAATGGCGGAGCAGGCTCGAGGGACCGAATGGCCTACTCCTGCTCCTATCTTCTTTGTTTCTATGTTTCTATGTAGGCCGTTCAGCACCTCGAGTCTGTTCCACCATTCAACTGGTTAACAAAAATCTAGCAATCTCAGATTTAAAATTAACGATTGACCGAGCAGCGATTGCTTCCTGGATTGAGCACCCTTGACAGGCTGGGTATCAAAACGCAACAAAACAGACACTGAAACAAGTTAGATGCTGTTTCTGCCCCTTGCAATGTAAGAGGCCATCTAGGTTCCAGAGGCATTGCAGAGGACGGCACTGGAGCAGGTTATCAGTGGGATGAATAGTGACTTGATAAACTACGGCTCTTGATAATGCCTTGGTGAGGGTCTTATAGAGAGTTATATTCGACCTTTAAAAGGATAGAGAAAGTAAAACTGCAAAAAAACCGCAGTAGAACCAGAGGGCAGACATTTTGTTGTAAGCAGCAAATTTAGGACAGGCATCGGGAAATTTGTATTCTCCCCACAGAGAGTGATCATGAGCTGGGATGATTTTTCCAAGGAGGTTAGTGGAGGCCAGGACACTGAGCTGATTTAAGAAGCAATCAGATGGTGTAATGGCAAGACGGTAGGTTTGGTATTGTGAAAGGATGAGATAAAATGGGTCAACACCTGAACCAATCTTGTGAGGTCAGTATTCATGCCTGAGGGCATCATTACAAACAACAACTTGCATTTATAGCGCACCTTCAACCAAGTGAAGCGCCCCAAAGCGCTTCACAGGAGCGATTATCAGACAAAATGAGACACCGAGCCACATGAGGAGATATTAGGAAAGCTCGGTCAAAGAGGTAGGTTTTAAGGACTGTATTTAAGGACTACCTTAAAGGAGGAGAGAGGGGTAGAGAGATGGAGAGGTTTAGCAAGGGGAATTCCAGAGCTTAGGGCCCGGGCAGCTCAAGGCACGACCGCCAATGGTGGAACGCTGAAAATCAGGGATGCGCGAGGTGGTGCCAGAATTCGCGAGTCTGTCCTCCCACAAGAATTCCAAATTTAGAAGCAGAAGAGGGAGGGATTGTTTATAATTAAAGTGGTGACTCGGTGAGTGAGCTTCTCTTCTTTCCCATGTTGAAACACATTAGCTTCCTGTCACTGCATTGATAGTGCAGGCATCTGGAAAGCTCGCGTCTATTTTAAGCAACCACTTCCTGCGTCTGGGACAGCTGTGCCTTTCGCAGTCCAATTACATATTCTACTGTTTAAATGTAATACTGTAAACACAGCAGCTCAGAGGGTTTTTTTTTTAACACTGGTCTCACAGAAAGATGACTCAGTCGTGCCCCTTGGAAGTAAAATCTATTGATTGGGCGAGCTGTGTGGTAAAACTATCTTCTTCCTTCTTAGGCAGTCCCTCGGGACCGAGGATGACTTGCTCCCACACTAAAACTGAGTTCGCAGGTGACTGATGAGTCCAATGTGGGACCTACAGTCTCTGTCACAGGTGGAGCAGACGGTGGTTGAAGAGGCGGGTGGGTGGGGTGCTTGGGTTGGCGTGCGCTCCTTCCGCTGTTTGCGCTTGGCTTCCGCTTGCTCCCGGCGAAGAGACTCGAGGTGTTCGGCGCCTTCCCGGATGCTTCTCCTCCACTTTGTGCGGTCTTGGGCCAGGGATTCCCAGGTGTCGGTGGGGATGTTGCACTTTTTCAAGGCGGCTTTGAGGGTGTCCTCGAAGCGTTTCCTCTGCCCACCTGGGGCTCTCTTGCCGTGTCAGAGCTCCGAGTAGCGCGCTTGTTTTGGGAGTCTCGTATCGAGCATGTGGACAATGTGACCCATCCATCGGAGCTGATCGAGCGTGGTCAAAGCTTCGATGCTGGGGATGTTGGCTTGAGCGAGAACACTGACGTTGGTGCGCCTATCCTGCCAATGGATTGGCAGGATAGGCGCACCAACTGTAAAACTATAATCAAGAACTGCCACACGAGAGAGAGCGCCTCAAACACAAGCTAAGCAACCAACCAATTCAGTGCACGATGAACCAAATTCCAGAATCCCATGTACAAAAAACAGACCTTGACTTATTCCTTGGCCCCTAATTATTACCAAAGGTCGTGTTTCTGTACTTCTCAGTAGTATTTCTTCCCGTCACCATTTTTCTGAAATACAGGTCGGGGGGGGGGGCGGCAAGAGGGCAGGCACAGGGCCTGCGTCCAGGCCCACGTTGATGCTGTTGTATAATCAGAATATGACCAGAGGCAAATTTGAACTTGCCTTCTGCCTTTTCTTTACTGCCCCGCCGCCCCCCCCTCACCCCAGTATATAGTCAGCCATCCGGATGGTGTGCCTTGGAGATTGACAACAATTTACATTTATACCGCGCCATTAACTTAGTAAAACGTGCCAAGGCACTTCGCAGGAGCGCTATCAAACAAAATTTGACACCGAGTCACTTGAGGAGAGAAGTCATAAATTCATAAACTCCAAAGCCTGTCCAACTTCAAGCTTAACACTTCAGAACTGCGAGGCTACGCCGATCAGGAAAGGATGAACAGGGGCTCGAAAAGAGACGGCCGAGGGGCGACCTAATAGAGGTCTTTAAAATGATGAAAGGTTTCAATAGAATAGACAGAGAGAGAGTGTTTCCACTTGTGGGGGAATAGCATAACTAGAGGGCATCAATGTAAAATAGTCACCAAGAAATCCAATAGGGAATTCAGAAGAAACTTCTTTATCCAGAGAGTGGTGAGAATGTGGAACTCGCTACCACAGGGAGTGGTAGAAGCGAATAGTGTAGATGCATTTAAGGGGAGGCTGGACAAGTGCATAAGGGAGACAGGAATAGAGGGTTACGCAGATAGATTTAGATGAGGAAAGACGGGAGGAGGCTCGAGTGGAGCATAAACGACGGCATGGACTGGTTGGGCCGAATGGCCTGTTTCTGTGCCGTATATCCTATGTAATCCTATGTAATTTCCATGACTGTTTTTTGACAATTACGATGAGCAGCTCAGCATTGTTTGAAGTTCTTTCTTCTATTTTCAATAAGCAATATTCTCACATATAGGTGGAAAAATTGAGTCGCGCCCCCACGGCCAAAATTGAATGGTACCGCCCCAAGAGAGAAGCGGGGTGCTACTGGAAGTGCCCCGCCTCCCTCTTGGGGCGCTGTGAGGGAATATCGCGGCGCTACGTGCCACGATATTGCAGGCCATCCTCCCCTTCTTAAAGAGGAGGGGCCTAGCGCTGCGCGACCCGGGGCCCAGCTGGGCCACCAGGGATCAGAACGCTGGCAAAAGAGCCCGGCACTCAAGAGAAGTGCCAGGCTCACGGAGCGCAGCCGGCACTCTGCGGCGGGGGGGCTTCACAGAAGGTCAGGGACGGCAAAGTGGGCAGGTGCTGGCAGGCGGCCAGCAACAAAAATGGTTGCCTGGCACCTCGCCTTTAATTAGCGCTGCCCCGGCCGCAGGTAGGCCCCCCTGACCCCGTCGGACATAGCGTCCGACAGTAAGTCAGGGGGCACTACCAAAGATGGTGGCCGGGGCGCGAGCGGGGCGCTAACGGTTACCACCGCCGCTAACCTCCTGCTGAATTTCACAGGAGGCGTTGGCAGCGCCGTGCCCGTGCGCTAGTTGCTTTGCGCCCCGTTAGTGTCCTCTTAGGGCGTTAACAGGAGGCACAAAGCAACCAAATTTTTCCCCCTCCGATTTTCTTTGGCTTAGTAAATGTAAAATTCAGTGACCTTGAAATTATGCCGTGCGATATGAGTATTATCAACCTTAAAGGGGTTCCACAGATTCAAGCTCCTTGAAAGGAATGAGTCAATACGCTGACTTTTGAGTTCCGTACAGTGGGGATGTAGACAATGATGTTGGACATTGTATCCAGAGCTTCAGAGGAGCAAGGGCATCATGAATTTTTTTAATTCATTCACAGAATGTGGGCATCGCTGGCAAGGCCAGCATTTATTGCCCATCCCTAATTGCCCTTGAGAAGGTGGTGGTGAGCCGCCTTCTTGAACTGCTGCAGCCCGTGTGGTGAAGGTGCTCCCACAGTGCTGTTCCAGGATTTTGACCCAGCGACGATGAAGGATCGGCCGATATATTTCCAAGTCAGGATGGTGTGTGACTTGGAGGGGAACTTGGAGGTGGTGGTGTTCCCATGCGCCTGCTGCCCTTGTCCTTCTAGGTGGAAGAGGTTGCGGGTTTGGGAGGTGCTGCCGAAGAAGCTTTTGGGTTTGGGAGTTGCTGCAGTGCATCTTGTAGATGGTACACACTGCAGCCACGGTACGCCGGTGGTGGAGGGAGTGAATGTTTAAGGTGGTGGATGGGGTGCCAATCAAGCGGGCTGCTTTGTCCTGGATGGAGTCGAGCTTCTTGAGTGTTGTCGGAGCTGCACTCATCCAGGCAAGTGGAGAGTATTCCATCACACTCCTTACTTGTGACAGGGAGTGACAGAGAGTGACAGAGACGAGTGACAGAGAGCGACAGAGGAGTATTGCAGAGAGTGACAGAGAGTGACCGAGAGTGACAGAGAAGGGTGACAGAGAATGACAGAGAGTGACCGAGAGTGACAGAGAATGACCGAGAGTGACCGAGAATGACCGAGAATGACAGAGAGTGACAGAGAGTGACCGAGAGTGACAGAGAATGACCGAGAGTGACAGGGAGTGACCGAGAGTGACAGAGAATGACCGAGAGTGACAGAGAATGACAGTGAGTGACCGAGAGTGACAGAGAGTGACCGAGAGTGACAGAGAAGGGTGACAGAGAGTGACCGAGAGTGACCGAGAAGAATGACAGAGAGTGACAGAGAAGGGTGACAGAGAGTGATAGAAAGTGGGATGGTGGAAAGGCTTTGGGGAGTCAGGAGGTGAGTCAATTAATGCAGCAGTTAATACTGAAATGAAGAGTAATCTACTTTGATATTTGTGGAGAGATATGTTATACGTGCAAACTATGTAAGTTTGTAAAAATGTACCTCACATGATCTCAATGCTGAAGAACTTCTCTTGGTAGACACTGACAGAAGGGGATGAATCACTGCTGAAAGATTTTAATAAATCCCAAAGCTACATGTTTTCTTTTGTTGGCCATTTGCAGGCCGTTCAAAGAGTGTGATGCCAGGTGACCACAGCACGGCATCAAATAGACCTTCATCTCCCAACATGTTGGACCGTCCTATAAAGTCAGGCTGGCTGAAGAAGAAGAGATCCCTAGTAAAGCACTGGCAGTCCCGCTGGTTTGTTCTTCGAGGATGCTACTTGTGCTACTACAAGGAGGAGGAGGATGGGAAGCCTCAGGTAAGGGTATTGGGTAACAATGGAGCTTAGGAATGCAAGAATGAAGAGAAATATTTCTCTGATCGCCACAAAAATGCCAGTATCTGGTTGATTATGGTTACAAGTGGAGAGAGTTAGAAAATATGTAATATTTATTCGCACCACAGACTTTGTTTAGAAACCTCTTGACCATTCTTTATGCCTTTTTAATTACCTTCTCCTCTGCCTACAGTCTTCCTTAAGATGGGGTGCCTGAAAGGACCCGGCAGCAGATTTTGCCACGGGTGACCACCAAGGTGGCTTAATTGTTCACAACAGGAGGGAGACACGGCAGGGCTGGACGGGCAGGCTCACCAATGAGTGCCGTCATAGGAACATAGAAAAATAGGAGCAGGAGTTGGCCATTCGAGCCTGCTCCGCCATTCAATATGATCATGGCTGATCCTCTATCTCAATACCATATTCCCGCGCTCTCCCCATACCCCTTGATGGCTTTTATAGAAACACCTTTTGGATGAGACGTTAAACCGAGGCCCCATCTGCCCTCTCGGGTGGATGTAAAAGATCCCATGGGCACTATTTCGAAGAAGAGCAGGGGTGTTCTCCCCAGTGTCCTGGGCCAATATTTATCCCTCAATCAACCTAACAAAAACAGATCATCTGGTCATTATCACATTGCTGTTTGTGGGAGCTTGCTGTGCGCAAATTAGCTGCCACGTTTCCCTCGTCACATTACAGCAGCAACTACACTCCATTGGCTGTAAAGTGCTTTGAGACGTCTGGTGGTCGTGAGAGGCGCTACATAAATGCAAGTCTTCCTTTTCTTTCTTTCCATCATTATAAGATCTCCCAGACAGCAACTTGACTGAGAAGTGGAGGTTGGAGCTAGGATCGGAACTCCAGCCCTTCCTTGCTGTGAGAGCTTTAAGGCTCAGCATTAACTGGAGTCCAACCATCTGCTGCTGAAGGGCCAGCTCTGCACCGTGAACAGGGGATCGGCATTTTAGTCTCCCCCCACACAGCCACCTGGGCTGAGATTGACGGACTCAACAGAGATTGAATCTGGGACTTACCTAGCCTCAATAGTTCAGTTCCAACAAGGCCGTGCACTTACCACCTGAGCTATTGGGGGAAGCATAGCCAATTCATAGCATGATTTCAGAATAAGGGGGCGCCCTTTTAAATCGGAAATGAGGAGGAATTTCTTCTCTCAGAGGGTCGTGAATCTTTGGAATTTTCTTCCCCAGAGAACTGTGGAGGCTGGGTCATTGAATATATTTACGGTGAAGATAGACAGATTTTTGAACGATAAGGGAGTCGAGGGTTATGGGGAGCGGGCAGGGAAGTGGAGTTGAGGCCAAGATCAGATCAGCCATGATCTTATTGAATGGCGGAGCAGGCTCGAGGGGCCGAATGACCGACTCCTGCTCCGACGTCTTATGTTCTTATTGGGGTGGGGGGGCAGCGAAATAAATGTTGCAATGCACTCGACTAAACAACTGCCCCAACTCGTCCATCAGAGATGCACAACCCCAATAACACTTGTAAAGCAGCCTCAGAGACATGGGCACTTTCCATTGTACACCTGAAAAAAGAGATGTCCTCTCAATTCTGAATGTTGAATGTTAGAAAGTAGGCATAATGTGCTGCACTTGAGAATATTTTTATTTTATAACAATTTGTCATAAAATTTTAATACTCTTAAAAATTGGAGAAATAAATCTGTTAGTGCATAAATGTTTTGTAACCCCATGGACATAGACCAGCATTGTTAATGCTTAGCCTTTCCCTACAGTGAGCGTGATTTATGAGGTTTTGAGTCTTTATGCCTCAGTGAAATACCTTGGGACATTTTTCTACATTGAAGAAGGCACTATATAAATGCAAGCTATTGTTATTTTTTAACCGTATACCGAGGTGCTTACTGTGACCACTCCCTCTGTGATGCATTAGTTACGTCTGTGTCATCTACAGGGTTACATTGTCCTCCAAGATTGCAAGGTCAATGAACTTCCTTCAAACCCTGAAGATCCAGGGAAGTTTCTCTTTGAAATCGTCCCAGGTAAGTCCTGTCTGTTCTCTTAAACCCTCAACGCACAAACCTATAGGCGTTTAATTCAGCCACCTGGTGTGGTACTGAGTCATAAAGCGCAGGAAAGAAGGCTCCTGGCTCAATCCCCAGGCTGTGTTGAGATATTGGCTGTCGACCAGGGAGGCAGTTGGGGTGCTTTAATTGGGTGCAGCATTCCTGGGCCATGGAGGGGAAGAAAGTTAGGCAGGGCTAACTAGTCCTCCACTAGTCTCCACTAGTCCTATCACCATCTCGTCTCGTTTTGAATACCTCTTAATGTCTCTTCACTTCTCTTTTGTTCTCTCCCAGCCTGGCCTTTCAATCTATTTCATTTCCTGTGCTTTTCCAGTCTTGACAAAGGGTTTGACCCGAAACGTTGACTCTATTTTCTCTCCACGGATGTTGCCTGGCCTGCTGAGTTTTTCCAGCATTTTCTGTTGTTATTTAGGCAGGGCTATGATTGTTTTCATATGAGGCCTGTTGTTAGGTGTGTGCATGTGGGTGTTGGGTGAGGACAGAATGAGCCTTGGTTGTGAAGCCCTCTAATGGTTTAATATCCTTTTTTTCAAATCCCATCACAGCCTCGTCCCCCTCCCTATTCCTGTAGACTCCTCCAGCACCACAACCCTCAGCGATCTCTGCGCTCCTCCAATTCTGGCCTCTTGCACTTTGCCGATTTTCTTCAAACCGCCATTTGCGGCCGTGCCTTCAGCTGCTTGGGCCACAAGCTCTGGAATTTCTTTCCTAAACCTCTCTGCTCCTTTCAGACGCTCCTTAAAACCCATCTCTTTGACCAAGCTTTTGGTCGCCTGTCCTAATATCTCCCTATGTCTCCCACGGGCACTATTTCGAAGAAGAGCAGGGGGGAGTTCTCCCCGGTGTCCTGGGGCCATTATTTATCCCTCAACCAACATCGCTAAAACAGATTATCTGGTCATGATCACATTGCTGTTTGTGGGATCTTGCTGTGCGCAAACTGGCTGCCGCGTTTCCTACATTACAACAGTGACTACACTTCAAAAAGTACTTCATTGGCTGTAAAGCGCTTTGAGACGTCCGGTGGGCGTGAAAGGCGCTATATAAATGCGCTATTTCTTTTTTTTCTTTTATGTGACTCGGCGTTACGTTTTGTTTGATAATCGCTCCCGTGAAGCGCCACATGACGTTTTACTACGTTAAAGGCGCTATATCAATACAAGTTTGTTGTTGCTGATCAATACTTGCTATTTCGGTTCACACTTGGAAGAACGGTCACTTGGTAGAGGTATCATTGAACTATCAGTGTCTGTGGTAAAGGCACGAGCTTTGACTATCACTCAGACTTCAAGGGTAGCAGCATGAGAGATGGAAATACTTAAGCAACTTCCCCTATAGGAAGCCAGGAGCACAGCAACTGTTGTAACTTCATCTTAACATAGAAACATAGAAACATAGAAGATAGGAGCAGGAGTAGGCCATTCGGCCCTTCGAGCCTGCTCCGCCATTCAACGAGATCATGGCTGATCATCCAAACCCTAGCACCCGGTCCCTACACCGACAGCCATCCCACACAAGCCCTATCCCCGTAACCCCACGTATTTAATCCCCCCTAACACTAAGGGCCAATTTTTTTATCATGGCCAATCAACCTAACCCGCACATCTTTGGACTGTGGGAGGAAACCGGAGCACCCGGAGAAAACCCACGCAAACACGGGGAGAATGTGCAAACTCCACACAGACAGTCGCCCGAGGCCAGATTTGAACCCGGGTCTCTGGCGCTGTGAGGCAACAGTGCTAACCACTATGCCACATTGTGCATCAATCTACCTTCAGCAGAGATTCTGATTATAAGGGCACACGTGTGAATTACCCATGTAATGGGATACTGTTGGCTACCTTCCAGTTCTAAGAGTATTAAAATGTTATGACATAAATTGTTATAAAATGAAAATATTGATCTAACAATATACAATTAGGACGATGAATAAACCCGCGCTTAAATTCAAACTCGAGAATGAACTTCAACTTGGGCTGCTAGTTTAGTTGTCCTTCCTCTCGCTTTGTATCAACTGTCCGACTGGACTTTGCGATAACAGATAGTGCAATGAAGCCAACACCATCGCAGAAAGGGTCTACTGAGAGCCGGCGTAACAATGCAAGTACGGTTTACATTTGGGGTCTTAAACATTTGAATACAAATATATTTCAAAGCTTGAAAGGGTTGCCACAATAATTTTGAGGTTATACCCACCCATCAGGAAAGATTGAACAGGCTGGGGCTCGCTGCCGACGGAAGTGGTGGAAGCGGAGACACTCAATGTTTTCAAGGGGGGACGGGATAGGCACTTGAGGGCAATAAACTTGCAGGGCTACGGGGATAGAGCGGGGGAATGGGACTGACTGGATTGCTCTGCAGAGAGCCGGCGTGGAGTCGATGGGCCGAATGGCCTCCTTCTGTGTCGTTATGATGCTATGAGCCTTTTCTCTAAAAAAGAGAAGGCTGAGAAGTGACCTGATTGAGGTCTTTAAGATAATGAAAGAGTTCGAGAGGGTAGACGTAGAGAAGATGTTTCCACTTGTGGGCGAGACCAGAACTAGGGGCCATCAATATAAGACAGTCACCAATAAATCCAATAGGGAATTCAGGAGAAACAGTTTTACCCAGAGAGTGGTTAAATTGTGGAACCCATTACCACATGAATAACAACTAGCTTTTTTAATTCCAGCTTCATTTAATTAACTGAATTTAAATTCCCCAATTTAGCACCTTTAACATAGCAAAACATCCCATGGCGCCACACAGGAGCGTTAGCAATCACAACATTTTTGACGTGGAGCCACAGAAGGAGATATCAGGACAGATGGCCAAAAGCTTGGTCAAAAAGGAAGGTTTTAAGGAGCGTCTTAAAAGGAGGAGCAAGAGGGGGTAGGGAGGCCGAGAGGTTTAGGGAGGGAATTCCGGAGCTTAGATAAAACACGGAGTAGTTGAGGCGAATAGCACAGATGCATTTAAGAGGGAGCTCGGTCAGCACATGAGGGAGAAAGGAATAGAAGGATATGTTGATGGGGTGAGGTGAAGAAGGGTGGGAGGAGGCTCGTGTGGAGCATTAAAAAAAAATGTTTAATTCGTTTTATGGGATCAGGGCGTCGCTGGCAAGGCCAGCATTTATTGCCCATCCCTAGTTGCTCTCGAGAAGGTGGTGGTGAGCCGCCTTCTTGAACCGTTGCAGTCCGTGTGGTGAAGGTACTCCCACAGTGCTGTTAGGGAGGGAGTTCCAGGATTTTGACCCAGCAACGATGAAGGATCGGCCGATATATTTCCAAGTCAGGATGGTGTGTGACGTGGAGGTGGTGGTGTTCCCATGCACCTGCTGCCCCTGTCCTTCTAGGTGGAAGAGGTCGCGGGTTTGGGAGGTGCTGCCGAAGAAGCCTTGGCGAGTTGCTGCAGAGCATCTTGTAGATGGTGCACACTGCAGCCACGGTGCGCCGGTGGTGGAGGGAGTGAATGTTTAAGGTGGTGGATGGGGTGCCAATCAAGCGGGCTGCTTTGTCCTGGATGGTGTCGAGCTTCTTGAGTGTTGTTGGAGCTGCACTCATCCAGGCAAGTGGAGAGTATTCCATCACACTCCTTACTTGAGCCTTGTAGTTGGTGGAAAGGCTTTGGGGAGTCAGGAGGTGAGACACTCGTGGCAGAATACCCAGCCTCTGACCTGCTCTTGTTGCCACAGTATTTATGTGGCTGGTCCAGTTAAGTTTCTGGTCAATGGTGACCCCCAGGATGTTGATAGTGGCATGGATCGTTTCTGTGCTGTAGTGAATTGTGGGTGAAGACACAGTAGAAATGAATCCCGCAATAGTTAAAAAGACTTTCTGCACTCTTGGTGAGGTGATTGAGCTCAGCTGCCTCGCCAAACCAGTGAGTCCCACCAATAAAAGGGGCCCTTACATGTGTTTAAAAAAAAGTGTTCAGCAAACTTTTGAGGTGTCGACTTTGGCCAATCCTGGGCTTCAAATTTTCAGTCTTGAGCATGAGTCATGCCAAAACCAGAAACAAAAACAGGGCTACAAGCAGCAAACTGAGTCCAACACATGGGCCGCAGGGGATGGCTCAGTTACATTAAATGTATTTTTTGTTCTCTCCCCATTCTTGTCCTCTTTTCCTCTCTGACGTTCATTTCCTGTACTTTTATTTCTCTCGTCATAGCTCATCTGGGTGTGAGGTTCTCAAATGTTGGCAAGGGTATCCGTGTTTTCAAATCCCTCCCTGGCCTCGGCCCCTCCCTATCTCTGTAGCCTCCTCCAGCCCCACAACCCTCCGAGATCTCTGTGCTCCTCCAATTCTGGCCTCTTACGCATCCCCGATTTTAATCACTCCACCATTGGCGGCCGTGCCTTCAGCTGCCCCGGCCCTAAGCTCTGGAATTCCTTCCCTCAACCTCTCTGCCTCTCCTCCTTTAAGACGCTCATCAAAACGACCCAGCGGAAGATGAGTATGACCCCCCAGGAGAACAATGGAGGCCTGGATTCTGGGGGGGGTTCTGCTCAATACCTCGTAGGGGACAGTGCTACTGGCCTCCAAGGCAAATGAGAGATGGGGCAGAGAGCATTGCAGGGACTCCCTAAGTTGGAGTTCTCGCTCCTGAGCTGCAGCTGGGACCACAGGATTGCAGCGGCAGCCAGGATACCAAGTAAGTGGAGATATACTGGCCTCAACAAAGACATGTGTGGGCCCCACCAATAGGCTCCAGGCCAGGAATGTGGCTTAAGGCTGCTCATTAGCATATGCAGGGGGCCAAACACCAGTTTGAAGCAGCTGTGAGGGGCGTCTGAATATCACCCAAGCCAATATGATGCTGGACGCATTTCAACTTCGAATGCAGGACACAGCACCCCAAAATTGGTCATTTTTGCTTCCGGTTTACACCCAAAAAACAGGCGAGACGAGGTCCAATTTCTACCTCACTGAATTGAATTGCAGTCTTATCTCCTTTGATTTTTAGAGGGGGGGGGCCATCACATTTGATACTTTTTCTGTTTTTTTGGTGACCTATGTAGTCTTCAATTTATTGAAAACAGTCACCAGGAAGAGAACGTCTGCGAATCACTGCATCAAGGTTTAATTTAGGGGTGAGAACGAGATACGGATTGACACACGGGGTACATTCATTTCAAACCTCTTTGTGTGACCTTTTGCAATGTGTGGGTGAGATGGTTGGTTCACCAGACCATCATCCTGTGCAACCCCTTCTAACACATGAAAGACACCCAGCAAACAATCTGCAGCCAAGGCCTGGCTACATGCACCTCCAGCTCAAGGCTGTTTTCCGGATTTGCAGAGGATGTGGTCGCTGTGAGCGAAGTTAGCGCGAGGCGAGGGTAGGTTTCATTCAACACAACATGCTGCACCAACCCGGAACTTCCTCTCCACTGTTTGATGCTGAAAATGACAGGATAAGCGGAAAGGGTGCTTTGTCACTCAAAGCAAGGCTGCGTTTTCTAAGTCATTGTGATTTTTAGTTTTAATTTGTTAGATCTTTTATAAACTCACAGCTTAAACTTGGTTAATACGGAACACGCTTCCTCTGCTTGAAGGTAAGCGTGTCACATTAAAGCTTTCAATCTACTTTTTAGAACGTTCAGTTTGTCGTTGCAGTGATCTGCTGTTTGCGTGACCCCAGCGGACCTAACTACAGAGAAGGGTTGGACTTGGCACTTTACATCAGTCACTGGTCCGTCATTATCACAGAGTTTGAAATCACTGGCTGGCTGGGCGGAGTCCACTGCAGGAGTTCACTAATTGCCCGGCTTCAAGTAAAGTCTGAACTTGCCCATCTGAAATTTGAAAGAAGGAAGGCCTTCATGAAAGTAAAGCTATTTGGCAAATCTTTGGGGGAGAGGGACAAGCTATTTTCACCAGAGTGTGCAAGTTATCGTATGTTTTGAGTCAATTTGTGCCATTACATTTTGTGATTGCAAATGACTGCAAACAGGTTTCCCAAACATAAGAACATAAGAAACAGGAGCAGGAGTCGGCCATTCGGTCCCTCGAGCCTGCTCCACCATTCAATAAGATCATGGCTGATCCAATCTTGGCCTCAACACCACTTTCCCGCTCTCTCCCCACACCCCTCGACTCCCCTGTAGTTCAAATGTCTGTCAATCTCCGCCTTGAATATATTCACTGACTCCGCCTCCACAGCTCTCTGGGGTAGAGAATTCCAAAGATTCACGACCCTCTGAGAGAAGAAATTCCTCCTCATCTCCGTCTTAAATGGACGACCCCTTATTCTGAAACTGTGCCCTCTAGTTCTAGATACCCCCACGAGGGGAAACATCCTCTCAGCATCCACCCTGTCAATCCCCCTCAGAATCTTATATGTTTCAATAAGGTCACCTCTCATTCTTCTAAACTCCAATGAGTACAGGCCCAACCTGCTCAACTCTGTGCTTCTCCCGCTCTTGCGCTGTTCTGAACTCCCATTTCTTTAAGTCCCACTCTTCCATCGCCTCTCTCTTCCCCAACCTCCATTACTTCACCATCCTCCAACACAATTTAAAATTCTCACTCCTGTGCAGAGCTCTCCGCAGCCTTCCCCACGCTCGCTCAGCACCTCCTCCAGCTCTATGTCCAGATCATGCCCTTTGCTCTTCCAGCTTTTTCCTCCCTTCCCGCTACCATCAGCCACCTTAGCCCGACACTCTACAAGTCCTTTCCTAAACCTCTCCAGCATGTTATTTTTCCACCCTCTTCACCCACATTCAAAAGCCTCCTTATATCACCCGCAGTCACCTCCTCCAATTCTTTTTCCACTATTGTTCAGTAACGTAAGAAAACTACTAGGCACTTGGTCTAAGCGTTAAACAAGGCTTTAATCAACTGTTTTACAACATGGAGGTCTAGTTGTGTCCTTCACTAGTTCCTGTAAAAGAATGTCCTGAGCAAGCTGGGCCCATGCCCGAGTATTTATACTCTCCCTGGACAGCGCCACCAGCAGGCCGCCCAGTATTATTTCATAAGTCATTTCTATATGAATGACAAGATTCATGTCATTCAGCATCTTCTGTGAAGAGCTTTAAGACATCTACTGCATTAAAAGCCCACGTTGTTGTTGCTGAATGGTAAGTAATCAGGAGATGAACTCTAGGTGTACAATCCCAAGTTGGTTGAATCAATGCTCCCTGAATCGTTTGCTGTCTGGTGTTTTTCAGCGGGCTGCGGAGACCGAGACCGGATAGGAAGTGTTCAGGACTCGCAAATGCTGATGGCCAATTCACAGAACGAGATGGAAGACTGGGTGAAAGCAATCCGCAGAACAATGGGGACTCTGTCCAGTGGAGGTACCATATTATATTCAGGCACTCTTTAATTGATGTTTATAAAACAAACTCTGGCTGGGACAAACCTATTCCATAAATGGCTAAAGTGCCAAATGAATCTTATAAAGAACATTTAGCCTGACACTCCCAGTGCAGTAATGAGGGAGTTGCTACACTGTCGGCGGTGCCGTCTTTTGGATGAGTTGTTAAACCGAGGTCCCATCTGCTCTCTCAGGTAGATGTAAAAGATCCCATGGCCACTATTTCAAAGAAGAACAGGGGAGTTATCCCACTGCCCTAAGCTCTGGAATTCCCTGCCTAAACCTCTCTTTCCTCCTTTAAGATGCTCCTTAAAACCTACCTCTTTGTCCAAGCTTTTGGCCACCTGCCTTAATTTCTCCTTATGCGGCTCGGTGTCAAATGTTTTGCCTTGCAACACTCCTGTGCAGCGCCTTGGGACGTTTTGCTATGTTAAAGGTGCTATATAAATACAAGTTGCTGTTGTTGTTGTTGGTGTCCTGGGCCAATATTTATCCCTCAATCAACATCACTAAAACAGATCATCTGGTCATCACCTCATTGCTGTTTGTGGGAGCTTGCTGTGCGCAAATTGGCTGCCGCGTTTCCCACTTTACAACAATGACTACACTTCAAAAAGTACTTCATTGGCTGTAAAGTTCTTTGGGACGTCCTGAGATCGTAAAAGGCGCTATATAAATGCAAGACATTTCTTGTATTTTTCTTCCAATCGCACCCGTATTGGACTCACATCAGCCCAAGATCCACCATGTCGTGCCATCGATATTATCAAACGGACCACCACCATCTTACTAAGCGTACCTTAAAGCAGGAATGATTCCGCTCCCCTGATGCTCATTTGGTGAGTGGGTCCATTGCACTGAACCAAACAGACCAGGAAGATTCGACCCCCTGCTCTGCGTTAGTTGATCTCAGTCAGGGTAACAGTAGGAGTTCAACAATTTCAGATCATAACCTCGGCCCCTATCATATTTATATATTTTTATCCACACTTTTGGTTTGTTGCCTTTTCTTTTTTTTTCTCTCTCCCACATGGCAGCTGTCTCTCACTCTGCCAGCGCATTTCACACTTCATCTAGCACCATCTTTTGTTTCTTTACCTGTCCTATTACCATCTCGTCTCGCCTTGAATATCTCTTAATGTCTCTTCACCTCTCACAGACCTTCCCTTTTGTTCTTTCATCCCCTCCCCCATTTCCCAGCCCCCCAACTTGCTTTTTCCTGTTTCATTTCCTGCTTTTTTTTTCAGTTCTGAAGAAGGGTCTTCGACCTGAAACGTTGACTCTATTTCTCTCTCCACGGATGTTGCCTGGCCTGCTGAGCTTTTCCAGCTTTTTCTGTTGTTATTTCAGATTTCCAGCATCCGCAGTATTTTGCTATCGTAACTGTAGGTGTTGCTGGGAGAATGTTTCCCTTGGCTGGGGAGTCTAGAACCAGGGGCCACAGCCTCAGGATAAAGGGTAGGCCATTCAGGACTGAGATGAGAAGAAATTTCTTCACACAGAGGGTGGCGAATCTTTGGACTTCTCTACCCCAGAGGGCTGTGGAGGCTCAGTCATTGGGTATATTCAAGACAGAAGTTGATAGATTTCTGACTAGTAAGGGCATCAAGGGATATGGTGATAAGGCCGGTGAATGGAATTGAGGCAGAAGATCAGCCATGGTCTCATTGAATGGCGGAGCAGGCTCGAGGGGTCGAATGGCCTCCTCCTGCTCCTATTTCTTATGTTCTTATGTTCTTATGCTACATTTGGCCTTGCTGTGTTTCCCCATACCTGATCATTATACAGTGGCCGCTGCTGGGAAACACCTGTGCATGGATGTCAGGTGAGAACAGGGTCGGACTAGACTATGAAGCGCCCCGCCCTTATTTGAATAGGTGGAACACACTGTGTAAGGTCCCACTTGAAGAAAAAGAAATAAGACTTGCATTTCTATAGCGCCTTTCACGACCACTGGACGTCACAAAGCGCTTTACAGCCAATTAAGTACTTTTTGAAGTGTAGTCACTGTTGTAATGTGGGAAACGTGACAGCCAATTTGTGCACAGCAAGATCCCACAAACAGCAATGTGATAATGATCGGATAATCTGTTTTAGTGATGCTGATTGAGGGATAAATATTGGCCAGGGCGCCGGGGAGAACTCCCCTGCTCCTCTTCGAAATAGTGGCATGGGATCTTTTACATCCACCTGAGAGAGCAGACGGGGCCTCGGTTTAACATCTCATCTGAAAGACGGTACCTCCGACAGTGCAGCACTCAATTTTTTTTTTTTTTTTTTTTTACAATTTAAATCGCTTTATTGGCATGATAAGTTACATCTTATGTTGCCAAAGCATCAAAATACATTTATGGTTTAGCACATAAACGCAGTTCTATTCATACAGTGTATAAACAGGTATATCCCTGAGTGTATAAATATACATTCGCATTGTTTATATATATTTTTTTCTTAGTTTACTGGTTGTCCCTCTGTTCATGGCAAGCTGTAACATAGTGCGCCGCCAGTGTTATACAGCTTCTCTCCTCTCCCAGTAGGAATGGGAGTTTTTGGTTGTCATTCAGATTTCTGAAATCAGGGCATATTTGTGAGAATTTTTGGTAGAAATTCTCCCTGATGCCCTGATATTTTCCACAAGCTGTGAGGAAGTGCATCTCTGTCTCCACCACTCCCTGACTGCAGTGAGAGCATATCCTGTCCTCTCTTGGCAGCCTGGTCTGCCTGTGTCTGCCTTTTTCGATCGCTAGGCTATGTTCTCCTCAGCACTGCACTGGGAGTGTCGGCCTAGAAAGTCTCTGGAGTGCGACGTGAACCCACAACCTTCTGACTCGGAGGCGTGAGTGCTGCCCACTGTGCCACGGCTGACACTAGAACCGTAACTTGGATGAGGGCGGGCAGTATGTGTGAAGCCGTAACCAAGCATCAGTCAGTACCTTCATGGGAGAACTAGAGAGAGAAACTTAGATGGGAAATTTGTTCTTAGAAATAGAAATGGAATCCACTCGGGGAATTAAGGGATCTGGGGAAAGTGGAGTTGAGGTCGAAGATCAGCCATGATCTTATTGAATGGCGGGGCAGGCTCGAGGGGCCGAATGGCCTACTCCGGCTCCTATCTCTTATGAATGAGCAAACACAACAAAAAAATCCAGAGATATTGATTTGCGACGTCAATTTTAAAAGCATTTACCTCCTCTTAAAGCCCACTTTTTCCCTCCCACCCCTATTTTTGCACTTTAAAATCTGAGAGAAAAGAAAACTTTGGAGATCAGAGGAGCTGCAAATGAGCAGGTTTGTGCCGCCCTTCGCTACTGATTCATACAGCCTCAAAGAGCCAGGCAAGTACAGGCCCGCTCTGTGGCTTTGAGAAAGGAATTGTGCTTTCAATCAAAATGGGATCCAGAGAGTGGAATGTGGCTTTCCTCAAAGAATGCTTCAATGTCCTGAAGGAACAGTTGTTCAGCGGTTGGCATGGAGCTTGGCAAGGAGCTGCCTCGCTGCTGACTTTTGTTGCAAGGGGTCTGTTCTGAACCGCCTGCCTCCCAGTCGTTCGGCTGCTTGGGTCCCATGCCTGAGGCCAAAGCCTTCTTCAAATGGGGCTTGCTCTGCTTTCCCTTCCCCGCGTCCCGCTTGAAGCTTGGCTGCAATGGGCTGAAGAGCTGCTTCTCCTGCAATAAAGGTAGGCCCTTTCCTTTCTTTATCTGTCGGGTTTTTCGCTGGGGTTGCACCGGGATTTGGATACTGTACAGCCAGCTTTGTCGCACTGACAGCAAAGAGCGGGTCACTTAATGTCAGAGGAAAACGGAACGTTTTTGCCTAGAGTTTTGACAGTTCATTCATCAAGCTTGTAACGAAACACTTTTGCAGCTTTATAAGAGCGTGTACAAAGTCATAACTTTAATATGAGTTAACTTTGAGAAATACAGTGAGAAATAGATGTTGTGTTAGCAGCGAGTTAGTTGTGTTAGTAGAGCCTGGTCGCCAATCGTCTTGGATCCCCTTGTCATTGGACCAAGACCTTGCTCTGTCAAGCCCGTGTGGTAGCTGGTGTGCAACGGCCACCCCACGTTAAAAGAATTCACGCACAGGCATCTTCCACCCTTTAAAATGAAGCTCGGGACCTGGAATGTCAGGACCCTCGTGGACAACCCCAACAGCGACAGAGACTGTCGGTCACCCGAGAACTCATTTTTAGTGTGGAAGCAAGTCATCCTTGGTTCCGAGGGACTGCCTAAGAAGAAGAAGAAAAATTCAGGATCGGACAAAGTCAACATGGATTTACAAAAGGTAAATCGTGCTTGACTAATCTACTGGAATTTTTGAGGATGTAACTGGTAAAATAGATAAGGGAGAACCAGTGGGTGTGGTGTATTTGGACTTTCAAAAGGCTTTCGATAAGGTCCCGCATAAGAGATTAGCGTGTAAAGTTAAGGCACATGGGATTGGGGGCAAGGTATTGACTTGGATAGCGAACTGGTTGGCAGACAGAAAGCAAAGAGTTGGAATAAACGGGTCTTTTTCCGAGTGGCAAGCAGTGACTAGTGGGGTACCGCAGGGATCGGTCCTTGGACCCCAGCTATTCACAATATATATTACTGATCTAGACGAGGGAACTAGATGTGATATCTCCAAGTTTGCAGACAACACAAAGCTGGGTGGGCGTGTGTGCTGTAAGGAGGATGCCGAGAAGCTCCAGTATGATTTGGACAGGTTGGGTGATTGGGCAGAAGCATGGCAGATGCAATATAACGAGGTTATCCACTCTGGTGTCAAAAACAGGAAGGCAGATTATTATCTGAATGGCAATAGATTGGGAGAAGGGGAAGTGCAACGAGACCTGGGTGTCCTTGTGCACCAGTCACTGAAGGTAAGCATGCAGGTGCAGCAGACGGTTAAGAAGGCAAATGGTATGTTGGCCTTCGTAGCGAGAGGGTTTGAGTACAGGAACAAGGATGTCTTGCTGCAGTTGTACAGGGCCTTGGTGAGACCACATCTTGAGTATTGTGTGCAGTTTTGGTCGCCTTATCTGAGGAAGGATGTTCTTGCCATGGAGGGAGTGCAGCGAAGATTCACCAGACTGATGCCTGGGATGGCAGGAGTGACGTATGAGGAGAGATTGGGTCGATTGGGCTTATACTCGCTGGAGTTTAGAAGAATGAGAGGGGATCTCATTGAAACTTATAAAATTCTAACAGGACTAGACAGACTAGATGCAGGAAGGATGTTCCCGATGGTCGGGGAGTCCAGAACCAGGGGTCACAGTCTAAGGATAAGGGGTAAGCCATTTAGGACAGAGATGAGGAGGAATTTCTTCACCCAGAGAGTGGTGAACCTGTGGAATTCTCTACCACAGAAGGCAGTAGAGGCCAATTCATTAAATATATTCAAGAAGGAGTTGGATATATTTCTTAAGGCTAAAGGGATCAAGGGATATGGGGAGAAAGCAGGGACAGGGTACTGAATTTGGATGATCAGCCATGATCTCATTGAATGGCGGAGCAGGCTCGAGGGGCCGAATGGCCTATTCTTGCTCCTATCTTCTATGTTTTCTAAGTTAGCAGCGATAGGAATGTTTACTGGATGTCTGATGCACACAACTTACTCTTCAATCGGCCAGCCGCTGGTGTAGCACAGCACTGTGCCAGCGTGCTGCCCCCATGGAGTGGTAGGAATCTGGGTTCTTTCCTGCAACTCTTTACACAATACGATGTCTCCCAATGATTCCAGCCAGGCCACAGGGTGAAATCAACCCACTCTGTGGCACACCACAAACGTACTCATTTGGCTTTTATTGAGAACCTGAATATTGTTCAGCCCACGTGTCTGCTGGCATCTCTACAGTTGGATGCCAGTTGCCATGGCACTGAACAGTCCATCATAAAAAGAGGGAACCAACTAGGTTTCCAACACCCAAAGCCCGATTAATATCGTTACCATGATCCTGAGAACTTGGAATCCTTTTGTTGGCATGTTTACCGGAGGCACAGGTGCATTTGCAAAAATCTTTTCAAACATTTGGTCCCATTGTTCCCGATCTTTGTTCTGAACTGTAAGCCTTTCTAAACATTTGATCTCATTAAGGCTCGAGAGTTTTCACACTTGAGCCTCGGTTCCCAATGAGCCTACTTATCAAAAGATATTTTCAGAAGGTTTTAATTTACCAGGGGCCAGTCAACCCCTGCATGCTGATCGCCGCTGGAGCTGGTGTTGTACAGCGATTGGATGAAGGTCGATGCCTCTTTAACCCCAGTAACGCAACTGGAAATCTGGCCTCAGTTGTAGGTGTGACTCCCAGAAGGGATGGTTCATACACCAGACAGGGTAACACGTTTCTGCAAAAACTTTAATCTGCAGGACTACTGGTGGGCACACAGCCCTCTGCTCCCTTCTCACTTCCGTTGTTCTAGATTCCTATACTGGTGGGTGTACCCACTTACTATAGAATGACTCTTAAGTTGCAGAGCTGAAGTCACTGCGCTAAAATGTTAGGAAATATCAAGTGTTTCAAACAGCTGATGGCAAGAGAGGTCAATTCTCCATTGTTTTAGCGGCAGAATAGCACAGCAAAAGGAAGGACCTCATTCGGCCCATCGAGTCTGCGCCGGCTCTTTCGAAGAGCAACCCAGTTAGTCCCACTCCCCCGCTCTTTCACCAGATCCCTGTAATTTTTTCTACTTCACGTATTTATCCAATTCCCTTTTGAAGGCTACTATTGAATCTGTTTCCACCGCCCTATCAGGCAGCGCATTCCAAATCCTAACCACTCGCTGCGTAAAAAACTTTCCCCTCGTGTCGTCGCTGGTTCTTTTGCCAATCAACTTAAATCTGTGCCCTCTGGTTATCGACCCTTCAGCCATTGGAAACAGTTTCTCTTTATTTACTCTATCCAAACGCTTCATGATTTTAAACACCTCTAGTCTTCTCTGCTCCAAGGAGAACAACCCCAGCTTCTGGTAGTCTATCCACGTGACTGAAGTCCCTCATCCCTGGAACCATTCCAGTAAACCTCTTCTGCACCCTCTCCAAAGCCTTCACGTCCTTCCTAAAGGTTATCGGCTAGGATTTGTTTCACAGACCTAGAGAAGACCTTTAGGACATGTTTATCTCAGATTTGATTCAGTTTTTTAATATTCATTGTCAGGACGTGGGCATCACTGGCAAGGCTGGCATTTATTGCCCATCTCTATTATACGGGGTACGGTAGTGTAGTGGTTAAGGTACTGGACTAGTACTCCAGAAGCCTGGACTTAATGATCTGTGAGACATGAGTTCAGTTAATTAAATAAATCTGGAATAAAAAGCTAGTATCAGTAATGGTGACCTTGAAACTACTGGATTGTTGTAAAAACCCATCTGGTTCACTGAGGAAATCTACTGTCCTTACCCGGTCTGGCCGGTATGTGACTCCAGACCCACAGCAATGTGGTTGACTCTTAACTGCCCTACTGAAATGGCCTAGCAAGACACTCAGTTGTATAAGGCGGCTCACCACCACCTTCTCAAGGGCAATTAGGGATGGGCAATAAATGCTGGCCTTGCCAGTGATGCCCACATCCAATGAATTAAAATTGATAAAAGTGTAAATAAGGTCGGGGAGTAGAGGGGCAGCAGAAAAAGTGCATCCTGCTCATTGTCACATGATTGAAAATGAGGAGCGAGGCCAGGCATGCTTCCCCCGAGAGACCCCATGTTTCCGTGTGTTGTAATTGGACAGTCAACCATTTATCATGGTCCGATGCTTCAGGCCATCAGAGGAAGTCATGCAGCCAGCTCAATAACTCATAAAAAGATGCCGCCAAAGATCAGTTTCTCAATGAGGATAGGATGCCGTGCCTTTTCCAAATCTAAAGCCGCTGCTTTAGCACTGGCGGCCACGAGAATCCCTTCATTTTTCTGACCATGAGATTGGGCGTCACAAGCTTGCCAAATTGGTCACAAACCAAATCCATGACCAGACAACTAATTGCAACGGGGATGTTGCTACAGCATGCCGTCTTTACCTGACTGACAGCAACAGTGCTGGTTTCTAGTTACCAGGCTCTGACTTAAAGCATACTTGTGGTACAAAGAGACTGTGATCATAGGTAAGACAATGGGGCTTCTGTTATTTCACACCACATGCACCTCGTGCGCTGCCAAGTGAAATATAGGCTGAGCTGTTCTGATCTATGTCTATCAGTTTATGAAAGGTGTGAGCCAGCCCGCTACATGAACAAGCCACTTTGAGTCAAGATGTTCCCACCCAAACAATGACACCGTTAAAGTGCTATTGAAGAGATCTGTTCACCGGCCTGCTTTGGGTGTATTTCAGAACTGCCGGAACAAAACATCACATTGTGGATCACTTTACTCTCTGATAAAAACATACTCGGGAATTTTCAATTCCCTAACGATCGCTTCAACGCCCTCCTGGTTGGCTTCCGTTCTACATAAATTCCAATGTGTCCAAAACACTGCCGCACATAACCTGTCCCACACTAAGTCCCGCTCGCCCAACACTCCTGTTGTCACTCACTATATTGGCCCCACATCCTACATAACATAAGATAAGATCCTCCACTGCATTACATTGTAAATCCATCTGATCATCTTCAAATCCCTCCATGGCCTTGCCCCCTGCAACCTCCTTCAGCCCTATATTCTCCGCTCCCATTGTCCCTCCATTAGTTGCAAAGACTTCAGCCACCTGGGTCCTACTCTCTGGAATTCCCTCTGCCCTTAACCTCAGCACCTCTTTTAATAACCTCTTCAAAACTCAACTCTTTTAACTACATAAGAACATAAGAAGTAGGAGCAGGAGTAGACCATACGGCCCCTCGGCCCTGCTCCGCCATTCAATAGGATCATGGCTGATCCGAACCTAGACTCACGTCCACTTCCCTGCCCACTCCCCGTAACCCCTAATTCCCTTATCTGCTAGGAAACTGTCTATCTCCGTTTTAAATTTATTTAATGTCGCAGCTTCCACAGCTCGCTGAGGTAGCAAATTCCATAGATTTACTACCCTCTGAGTGAAGAAGTTTCTCCTCACCTCAGTTTTGAAAGGGCAGCCCCTTATTCTAAGATTATGCCCCCTAGTTCTAGTCTCACCCATCAGTGCAAACATCCTCCCCGCATCCACCCGATCAAGCCCCCTCACAATCTTATATGTTTCGATAAGATCGCCTCTCATTCTTCTGAATTCCAATGAGTAGAGGCCCAACCTACTCAACTTTTCCTCATAAGTCAACCCCCTCATCTCCGGAATCAACCGAGTGAACCTTCTCTGAACTGCCTCGAGAGCAAGTATATCTTTTCTAACTAAACTTTCGGTCACTCTTTCTAAACTCCCCCCACCTTGCTCTTCGTCTGTTTTCCTTACACCTATGTTGACATTAAAGACATGGTATAAATGCAAGTTGTAGTTGGTTTTTGTCGAGATCTCCTCCGATTCTGGCCTCTTGCCCATCCCCGATTTTAATCGCTCCACCAACGGCGGACATGCCTTCAACTGCCTGGGCCCTAAGCTCTGGAATTCCCTCCCTCAACCTCTCCGCCTCTCTACCTCTTCCTTAAAACCTCCCTCTTTGACCAATATTTTTGGTCACCTGTCCTAATATCTCCTTATGTGGCTCAGTGACAAATTCTGTTTGATAATCGCCCCTTGTGAAACGCCGCGGGACATTTTGCTGCATAAACGCAAGTTGTGGTTGTTTTTTGTTGAAGGCAGTGGGAAGTGGGCTGTGACTGGCACCACAATGGTTAGGTTGTGTGTTAAAACAGGTGAGATGGGGACAGTCCGCTCTGCACTCCGAGATTTGTCATTCTTCAGCCCCTTTGCTCAGTGGTGTTCTGAACAACGGACTGAACTCAGCAGAGCCACTTTGGGTGAATACTGGCGTGGAAGCCCTGCAGCTGAGCCCTGTGTCCATTCAAGTGCCTGGCATATATATATATGTCTGTGCGGTCAGATTTTACTGCAGCTTTGGGTGTTACTTGTCACAGGTATGACTGCAACCAACTGGAATGGGCGCGATGGGTCCAAAATCATGAACAGATCAATGTTAGTCAGGTCTCTGGTGGCTTTGTAACCCTGGGAGTGCTGTGCTTGCAGCTTTACACAGTGTCTCCTCTTTCTGATGCAACGAGACCTGGGTGTCCTTGTGCACCAGTCGCTGAAGGTAAGCATGCAGGTGCAGCAGGCGGTTAAGAAGGCAAATGGTATGTTGGCCTTCATAGCGAGAGGATTCGAGTACAGGAGCAAGGATGTCTTGCTGCAGTTGTACAGGGCCTTGGTGAGACCACACCTTGAGTATTGTGTGCAGTTTTGGTCGCCTTATCTGAGGAAGGATGTTCTTGCCATGGAGGGAGTGCAGCGAAGATTCACCAGACTGATACCTGGGATGGCAGGAATGACGTATGAGGAGAGATTGGGTCGATTGGGCTTATATTCGCTGGAGTTTAGAAGAATGAGAGGGGATCTTATTGAAACGTATAAAATCCTAACAGGACTAGACAGACTAGATGCAGGAAGGATGTTCCCGATGGCGGGGGAGTCCAGAACCAGGGGTCACAGTCTAAAGATAAGGGGTATGCCATTTAGGACAGAGATGAGGAGGAATTTCTTCACCCAGAGAGTGGTGAACCTGTGGAATTCTCTACCACAGAAGGCAGTAGAGGCCAATTCATTAAATATATTCAAGAAGGAGTTAGTTATATTTCTTAAGGCTAAAGGGATCAAGGGATATGGGGAGAAAGCAGGGACAGGGTACTGAATTTGGATGATCAGCCATGATCTCATTGAATGGCGGAGCAGGCTCGAGGGGCCAAATGGCCTACTCCTGCTCCTATCTTCTATGTTTCTATGCAGGTACAGTTGTTGCCAGTTCAGCCCACTATCTTTTGCACAAGCGCCAGGAATTTCCTTTGGGCTTCCTCTGATCAGCAGCCAAAACTTTGGTGCAAAGCTCGTTTGGAGTTTCCATCGATCTCCAGCAGCAGATTGGTGGAACGCCCGAGGAAATTCCTTGTGGTTATATTTTGTCTCTCGATGGAAAGAAAGAACTTGCATTTATATAGCGCCTTTCATGACCTCAGGATGTCCCAAAGCACTTTCCAGCCAAGGAGGTACTTTTTTTTAAAAGTGTAGTCACTTTTCTAATATAGGGAAACGCGGCAGCCAAATTGCCCACAGCAAGGTCCCACAAATAACAATGAAATAAATGACTAGATAATTTGTTTTCTAGGTGTTGGGTGAGGGATAAATATTGGCCAGGACAACGAGAGAATTCCCCGATACTTCCCTGAATAGTGCCATGGGATCCTTTAAATCCACCTGAGAAGGCAGACGGGGCCTCGGTTGAATATCTCATCTGAAAGACGGCACCTCTGACAGTGCAGCACTCCCTCAGTGCTGCACTAAATTATGCGCGCAAATCTCTGGTGCAGGGACTTGAACCCACAGCCTTCTGACCGCAAGGCGAGAGTGCAGACACTGAGCCATGGCGAGATGTCTTCAGTGTCCTTTGGAAAGGGAAAATACAGAGTTTGCCTGCTTTGGCATGGGTCTGTGAATTTCCTCAGAGCTGTTCCCGTGAGTAAACAGAGTTTCCACTGCTCTCCCGGCGAAGTTATGGTGGTGGAGAGGGAGCAGCTCCAAGGACATTCCCACGGTGTCCAACACTGGGCCAATTTAACGGTATGCACTCGTGGCTACATCCAACAGTGGATCTGGACAGCTGAAGAAACGCTTGTAATGTATGTACAACACGAACGGGCTCTTGTATAAAGCTAGGATTTTATATATAAGCAGGACATAATGCTAGTGAAGAGAAGATTGGCTGATTGGAGCCTCCATATTCTGCATCTAAGTACACACAAAGGGTTCAAATCTAGGTTACTTTGCTTCAGATCTTCAAAAACTGTTAATACAAAACTTAGCGAAAGGGTCAATAACCCGACGTCATGGATTTAAAATCATTTGCAAAAGGTCTAGAGGGGGTTTTGAGAAATTTTTCCCACTCAACGAGTTGTGGGGATCTGGAACGCTCGACCTGAAAAGGTGGTGGAAGCTGATTCCATCAATAATTTTAAAAGGGAGTTGGACGTGTTCTTGAGGATGAGGAACTCACAGGGTTACGGACAAGAAGCGGGGGGGTGGGACTGAGCACGACTGATCTTTCAAAGAGCTGGCACAGGCACGACGGGCCGAATGGCCTCTTGCGCTGTAAGTTTCTATGATTCTATGAACTTTAACAGGCCAAGCATCACAAAGTTGATATTGGCCCAGAAATTCGGGTCGGGGGCTTCCCGCGGGTGCAAGCCTCCGACCTGTACTTACCTAGCACGCCGGCCGTTGAGCTGTAGGGCCCCGTGGAATTCCGCTCCGGGGCCTGGCCCAGCTGCCAGCGCGCAGTGCTTGCGTATCCCAGGGGCGCAGTTAGTTCGATGCATCCCCTGGGATCACGTGGGCCTTGGGCCGCCAATCGGAGGAGGGAAAAGCCCATTCATAAGATTGACAGGAAGAGCTGTCAAGACTTATAAATACTACGGCCCCAAAATAGCAGTAAACCTTCAAATAATTTTTTTTTTAAATCACATTTTTTAAATAAACTATAAATTACATTAAATAACTATTTTAAACAATAATTTAAATTTTTGAAAAAAATAATTTTATTTCCTAACGGGGCTAAAAATAGACTTACCTTGCTTTAAAGTATTTAAAAATAATAAACCTGTGGAAAAAATGTTTTAATTTTAATTAATTGACCACTTACCTTGTAAAAAGCAGGCCTTACGCCTGCTTTTTAAATTTCTAAATCCTGCAGACTTACCCTCACGGAAAAACCTGTAAAAAAAAATGTAAGTTCAAAGCACACGCGCAGACTCCCCTGCGCACGCGTCCGACCTCTGAACCCCTTCATTCAGAGGAACGGAAGTGCCGGTTTCCCACGCATGCGCAGTGCATGCACGAAACCGGCACTTCCATCGGGCTTACGGGTGAGTACCCAGCGCGTGGAGACCCGAATTTCTGGGCCATTATCTCTGTGTTCTGTTTCCCGCAACCCTCAAGCCGAAGAAATGTAACGTGTCGGAGCTCAGAATGTCTTCTTTACTTCAACTCTTTCTCTTTCCTCAGCTGTCTTTGGCCAACGTCTGGCAGACACGGTGGCGTACGAGCAAAAGTTTGGGAAACACCTGGTGCCCATTATAGTGGAGCAGTGTGCAGATTTCATGCGGGAGCATGGACTGAATGAGGAAGGAATCTTTCGGTTACCAGGGCAAGACAACCTAGTAAAAGAACTGAGGGATGCCTTTGACTCTGGAGAGAGGCCATCTTTTGATCGGTATGCAAATAGCTACTTTGAAACCATCTTTGACAACAACAACTTGTATTTATATAGCGTCTTTAACATAGTAAAACATCCCAAGGTGCTGCACAGGAAGTATTTTAAGACAACAAAAAAGAAAATTGACACCCTGATCCACATAAGGATAAATTAGGGCAGGTGACCAAAAGCTTGGTCAAAGAGGTAGGTTTTAAGGAGCGTCTTAAAGGAGGAAAGAGAGGTAGCGAGGCGGAGAGGTTTAGGCAGGGAATTCCAGAGCTTAGGGCCCAGGCAACAGAAAGCACGGCCACCAAAGGTTGAGCGATTATAATCAGGGATGCTCAAGAAAACAGAATTAGAGGAGCGCAGATATCTCCGGGGTTTGTGGGGCTGAAGGAGATTACAGAGATAGGAAGGGGTGAGGCAATGGAGGGATTTGAAAACAAGGATGAGAATTTTGAAATCGAGGCGCTGCTTAACCAGGAGCCAATGTAGGTCAGCGAGCACAGGGGTGATGGGCGAACGGGACTTGGTGCGAGTTAGGACACGGGCAGCCGAGTTTTGGATGACCTCAAGTCAATGAGCAAGCCCCTCTTATAATACTGCCCTGCTCAAGCCATTACCATCTTGATTGGTGACACTACATAAGACACTGGGGGTAATCTTAACATTAGGTGACGGAGTAAAACTGGCGACATTGGAGCAGGTCGGCCGCCCTTTATACACCCCTCCCGATCTTCGCCATCGGGTAATATAGAAATAAAAATCAGGAGAGATGCAAACTGGGCTGGCAATTCACGATCACGTGTTTCACAAAGTCAAAATTACCTCCAGTGTTATGGCATGCATGTTATGGAGTTAAAATCCCGATGCCTCACACTCTGCGGGAGGTAGGAGATCAGCCATGATCTTACTGAATGGCGGAGCAGGCTCGTGGGGCCGTATGGCCGACTCCTGCTCCGATTTCAAATGTTCTTATGTCGATTCAAAGTATTATATTCGCCTTGAGCACAAGGATCTTGATCCGAAATGGCTTTTCTGAGCTTGAAGTGGAAGAATGTCATTGGGGAAGGATAGAGGGAGCTCCTGCTGCATCTAACCCATGGTATATATGACCTAGGAGTGATTCATGGTACATTGGGTGCCCAGAGTGGCAAGGTGTTAAATTCCCCAGCACTAACATTGCATGCGAACAATGAGGGGACAGGTAAAGACCATATAGTCCATCCAAACTGTCTCGCACAACTGTGGTACCTTGCGTATCACAATATATACACTCCCCACCCCACCCAAAACCATGTTCATGAACAGTCTCCCTTCTTACCCCATAAAGAACTGAACTCAAGGCATAAATCAACTGGGGAAAGAAAGATGGGCCAGACATCAGTGCTGATCACTGAGAGAAGATACACATCCCAGCCTGGGTTAATGTTACGCAGGGAAATCGCCATGTGATTCCCATTTAACTCATGCAATTTTATCCAGTGACTGACTTTACCCTGAATTGTATGAAATGCTCTACTTCCTTCCTGACAATGAAAACCTTGTAATAAATGACAAACGACTAGGTCCAGCGATGCCTTTACCTCATGGCCTGTCCTAAACGCGATTAAATCTGTGCGATTATCTGTGAATAAGTTCTTTAAAACTTCTCCTTTTCTGTGGAGTTCATTGTATCTTCATTCAGAGTTCATATATTGAAACTTCACTTTTCTTCCAGGGATACAGATGTGCACACTGTAGCCTCTTTGTTCAAGCTGTACCTCAGAGAGCTCCCGGAACCAGTCATCCCGTGGTCCCAGTACGAAGACTTCCTTGCATGCAGTCAGACAATGAGCAGTGATGAAGAGGGGGTACGTTGTTATTCTACCTGTCTATCTCTGTCTTCTGAAATGCAGTGTTGATTATACAGGTCTTC
Source organism: Somniosus microcephalus (assembly GCF_052327205.1). Classification (NCBI taxonomy): domain Eukaryota; kingdom Metazoa; phylum Chordata; class Chondrichthyes; order Squaliformes; family Somniosidae; genus Somniosus; species Somniosus microcephalus. Next base: position 7,902,205 of record NC_141016.1, read on the forward strand.
CTTGTGTGTTTTGAAAAGGGATGCAAATCTGTGCAGGACGCCGATTAATGTTTGAAAACAGTAGGCGAGAAGACACGGTAAATCAAGAAATGGTTCTTGAGTGATGACAAGCTTAGATTCCAGTAGAAAAGGGGGTCTGAGGAGTTCTATGGTTTCGGAGACCTAGGGGGAAAAATTCGGTTGCTTGCGCCTCCCGTTAATGGGGCGCAAAGCAACTAGCGCCCGGGCGCGGTGATGTTTGCGCCACTCGCGAAATTAACTAGACATTTTGCAGCGGCGCTAAACACTACCACCACGATCTCCTGCGCCGGCAGATCATGACGTCAGCCGAACGTGCAGCGCCCCGGAGGCGCCCCAGACCAGATATTGAGTGGCGCCCCCTGCCTTACCGCCTGCCGCTAGCAACAACAGGTTGAGGGGAGCGTTTTGCAGTCGGGAAGGGACTGGGGGAAGCACTATTTAAAGGCGACCGCTTCCTGCCTTTTTTTGTCGGCGACATTTTTGCACCACGCATTCTGAGAGAGAGAGAGAGACTTCTAGAGAGATTCAACGCTGTGTGAAGGAGTTTTGGGTACTGAGCAGCACTTTGCAGGTTGGTTTTGATTTGCCCTTCCTTGTATTGATTTAGAAGAGACTATAGGGGCTGCACTCTGAGCTCTTTCCCTGGGCCTCTCCATTGTTCTTTCCAGCAGATTTGATGTACAGGTCTCTCCAGGCTGAGATTCAAGGCTGCAATGAGCAGGGTGTGGATGGAGAGCAAGATCGACCCTCCCCTTTAAGAACTGGCCGGCGCCAGTGTGTCTGTGTTCCATTGCTGACTGACATCACGAGCTTCGTCAGCGCTCTGAGGTAGCGTCTCGCTCCTCAGCGTTAGCGCCTTAAGAGAGGTGTGTAGCGCCTGATTTAGCGCTCCAATCACCTCATGGGGCGATAGAAGCCAAGTTTTCAGTCAGAGGCGATACCGAATTTCTCCCCCCCTAGTAAAGCATGATTTGGTGTTGGAGAGAGGAAGAAAAGTGTGTACCTCTACCTCATCATTCTTCATAGCTGAGCTCCGGCAGTTCTTGTCATCAGGTAATTGGATTGTGAGGGCTTCCACAGCCAAGCTCATTGATGGGCCACACCTCACCTTGATGGTGGGATTTCCCCAGCTCAGGTCAGGTGAGTCAGTCTAGAACCGGCGTGGGTCCTGCCCTCTTCCTCTAAATGGCTCAGCCCCAAATCACGCAGTGCTCTTACCACACCGAGGCGGAAAAATTCGGTATCGACCATTTTGGGGCGCTAACATCGGCCGGCTGCAAACCTTAGCGCCCGGCGCAAATTAGCACCGGCCGACGGCGGTATTCGTCTTCAGCGCCCCTGGAGGTGATTGGAGCGCTAAATCAAGCGCTACACACTTCTCTTAGGGCGCTAACGTCGCAGAGCGGGGAGTCCAGAACCAGGGATCACAGTCTAAGGATAAGGGGTAGGCCATTTAGGACAGAGATGAGGAGAAATTTCTTCACCCAGAGAGTGGTGAACCTGTGGAATTCTCTACCACAGAAGGCAGTGGAGGCCAATACATTAAATATTTTCAAGAAGGAGTTGGACATATTTCTTAAGGCTAAAGGGATCAAGGGGTATGGGGAGAAAGCAGGGACCGGGTACTGAATTTGGATGATCAGCCATGATCGCATTGAATGGCGGAGCAGGCTCGAGGAGCCGAATGGCCTACTCCTGCTCCTATCTTCTATGTTTCTATGCTACCTCAGATCGCTACTCAAGCTCGGGCGCTGTCAATGACCCAGTCCACAGACAGACTGACGCCTTCCAGTTCTTAACGGGGAGCTTCAATCACGCTGCACAGTCTCACCCTGATCATGCCTGCTTGTGACCTGAGCCTGCAAGGAGGTGCGATTCTTCAACCAGGAATATCATTGGCTGCTCAGAGGGCCAGGGAGAGAGCTCGCCGCTTCAGCGACCCAGGCATTGGAGGCTCTGGTTGTGGCTGTGGAACAAAACAGGAAGCGCACGCCTTTAAAAAGCGCACCCCCAGCTCCCAGTCGACCGCCCCCCTCTACCTGTCGTTCCAAACGGCAGGCGCTTGACGGCGGGGGGGGGGGGGGGGAATCAATTTCCGGTCCGGGGCGCTACCGGGGTGGTGCGCGCTTGGATGATGTCACGATCTCCGGGCACAGGAGATCGTGGCGGGTAGTGTTCAGCGCCACCGCAAACCGCCAGGTGAATTGCGCGGGCGGTAAGTCGTTAGCGCCCCACCCCCACCCCCAGAGGCGCTAACCGACTGAATTTTCCCCCCTAAGCCTTTCGGGCGCGCACCTCATTGTATCGCTCCAGTGAAATCTGATATAAGAGCTGGGTGAAGCCGTACGTTGATCGATGGAGAGAGTAGATTCTGCGCAGTTGGCTAAAGACGGTAAATAAAAACCTAGATTGAGTTAGAGCCAAGCCATCTCGAATGGGCCACGAGGAATAAAACATGCAATATACATTGCCACACTTCAGGGCCTCGCACTGGAGAATCAGCAACAGAGAGTTCAAAAGAATTAAGAATGTTGGTTGCGGTTCAGAATAAAAGCAGGTGCGGAGACTGAAAGAATCCACTCCAATAATGAGAGTTATTATTACACGAAAGCACAGTTATGTGTGACATGCTGCCGCAGGTTCAGTGGGTGCAGTCCATTTTTGCAGCCAGAGGGCTGAATGGATTCAGTGCCAACACAGAGTTATTTTAAGCACTCCACCTTGGGGTGCGGCACGATCAGAAGCTGCACAAACACAACTATACACACAGCACCTGCACTGGGGAATCGCTCTCGATTTCTTAAAAGTTATGGTTCGAAACTGGAATACCCTGCGGATCTTTTTAAAATGTCACTTTGTTCCTTTTTTATACCTAAGAACATAAGAAATAGGAGCAGGAGTCGGCCATTCGGCCCCTCAAGCCTGCTCTGCCATTCAATAAGATCATGGCTGATCTTCAACCTCAACTCCACCTTCCTGCATTATCCCCATATCCCCATATCCCTTAATATCCAAAAATCTATCGATCTCTGTCTTGAATATACTCAACGACTGAGCCTCCACAGCCCTCTGGGGTAGAGAATTCCAAAGATTCACCGCCCTCTGAGTGAAGACATTTCTCCACATCTCAGTCCTAAATGGCCGACCCCTTATCCTGAGACTGTGATCCCTGGTTCTAGACTCCCCAACCAGGGGAAACAACCTCTCAGCTTCGACCATGTCAAGCCCTGTAAGAATTTGTTTCAATGAGATCACTTCTCATTCTTCTAAACTCTAGGGAATATAGATCTAGTCGACTCAATCTCTCCTCATAGGACAAGCCCCCCATCCCAGGAATCAGTCTAGTGAACCTTCGCTGAACTCTCTCTAAGTCAGGTATATCCTTCCTTAGGTAAGGAGACCAAAACTGTACACAATACTCCAGGTGTGGTCTCACCAAAGCCCTATATAATTATAGTAAGACTTCTTTACTCTTGTACTCCAATCCCTTTATACCTCTAAGCATTGTGATAATATTTTTATTTTAAATAGGACGTCTATTCATACAAGTTGTTTTAATTACCATTAATCCATTGGTGATTTTCTAAAGAGCTGCTTATTTTTATTTAAGTGCCCGTGCTATCACGATAAGATGTCTGTAATGGTACTTTACCGTGTCTATTTACAGAGAGGACATTCGCTTTCAGAAAAATTGTTAATCCTATATATGCATGATGCTGTAGGAATGTCTAGTTCCTATCAAAAGACTGAGGTCCACTCAGGCGATCAAATAAACGAGGTTTAATGAAAACTAACAGAGTTTAACGGATAATTACAGGAGAACATCGAATATAGGTCTAGTCAGTTCAGAGGCTCCATGAGGACTGCTTGGGCGGTCCCGTGGCTGACGTCATGACGTCATCACGTTTTTCCCGCCGGTGGGGGATCACGTGATGAACGGCGTGACGTCATCGCGTTTACCCGCGCTATTAAAGTGATCGCGCTCTGTACATGTAAACAGTGAAAACAAAGATACAGGCCTAGAAATTCAGTGGATAGCGCCAGCCGTTAACGCCATAAGAGGGGTCTACTTCCAGCGCTAGGCACTTTGCGCCCGGGCGCAGCGCGATCCGCGCCGACGCCCAAATTCAGTTGACATTTAGCGCCGGCGCAAAGTGTTTGCGCCCGCTCAGGTGCGCGCGCAGCTTATGATGTCATATCGTCGCGCAACGCTGTTTGTGCGCCCCAAACCGGAAATTCAGTGGCGCCCGCCCAATGTGGGCGTGGCGCTGCTAAGAACTGTGAAGTGGAACGCAACAGAGGCCCTGTGGGCCTCGGGGAGCGCTAATTAAAGGGCACTTACACTGACCTATAAAGCCCAGCCATTTTGCTGCAATGACTTTACTGCTTTGGATTTCTGGACAGAGACCAAGGGACAGAGCTAACTGATTTGGGACAACATAGGAGAGGTATTTTTGGCTTCTGGCCAGTGCTTTGACATTTGACTCATTGTGATTTCACTGTTTTCAACTTCATTATGGGGGCTGTATGGGGGTGCAACCCTGAGTTGCAGCATTATGTGCGAAGGGCTCGCAGACGCTGTGCGAGAGGGCCAGCCATGCCTAGACGCAGAGGGGCCATCAGGCGTCGGCAACGTAGGCCTTACACACTCAGGCAATACCGGCAGCAGGTGTCCTATCTCACCATGACTGCGGCGCATTGTGTTAAGATGCTGCGCTTCAGAAGGGAGGTGGTTGCAGAGATCTGCCAGCTGCTTCACAGAGATCTGCGTCCACAGCTGATGTGCAGGACGTCTCTCTCGGTGGAAGTGAAGGTCACGGTGGCTCTGAGCTTTTATGCAAGCGGCTCCTTCCAAGCCGCTGCTGGGGACATAGCGAACATCTCCCAGTTTGCCGCGCATCGCTGCATCCGGCAGGTCACCGATGCACTTTTCGCGAGGAGACACCAATTCATCTCCTTCCCCATGACCCGACAGAGGCAGGAGCAGCGTGCAGTCGGATTTGGCAGGTTCGCGGGCTTCCCCATGGTGCAGGGCGCCATTGACTGCACGCATGTGGCTATGCGGGCACCTATCCACAATGCCGAGGATTACCGCAACCGGAAGGGCTACCATTCCCTCAATGTACAGCTGGTGTGTGACCACAGGCAGCGCATCCTAGCTGTCAATGCCCGCTTCCCAGGAAGCAGCCACGATGCATTCATCCTGCGCCAGACTACTGTGGCTGACATGTTCGAGGCACAGCCTCCACCAAGGGGATGGTTTATTGGGGACAAGGGCTACCCTTTGTGTACATGGCTCATGACCCCGCTCCCGCTCCGAGGACCCCAGCGGAGGAGGCATACAACGAAAGCCATCAAGCCACAAGGAACATCATAGAGCAAACGATAGGCGTCCTCAAGCAACGGTTCCGCTGCCTGGATCGTTCCGGCGGCTCTCTACAGTACTCGCCGGATAGAGTCTCCCAGTTCGTCGTCGTGTGCTGCATGCTGCACACCTGGCTATCCGCAGGACTCAGGCACTGCCACCTGACATTGCACCACCACCTCAGGAGGACGAGCAGGAGGACCATGAGGAGGAGGAGGAGGAGGAGTACCAGCCCAGGAGGGAGCCACAAGGTCCAAGGGCCGTCCGCCGGGGGCTTATTGCTCGACACTTCTAGGCCCCCTGTCAGGGAATGGGCTGTGGAAATGTACGCACCTGAAGGCAGCCGCTCCGCAAGCCCTCAGCCGGTTAACGCAACAACCACTTGAAACATGACACCTGGACATGCTGAATAAATAAAACGCTTTATTTCACAAACTCAGGGCCCTTCCCACATGAAACAGAAAAACAGACAAGAGCCCCAAAAAAGTCAAAAACATCTGTTGCTCCCAAAACCTGGGGAGGACTTACAAAACTTGGCCATCCAAATGGCCTTCAACATCGGCCTTACAAAAATAAGGGCCCCCCTCCACAACACAAACACCCCCATAAAAACAAACAAGGCCTTGATCTTCGGCCTTCCCAAAATAATCCCCCCCAAAACACAAGCCCCCCCATATATAAAAAACCGCTCTCACCACACTCTAGTGGGTGTGCCGAGAGGGCGAGTCCTTAGACAGCCTTCCCCGGCCCCTGCCCGACCTGCTGCTCCGCCTCAACCTGGGCCCTGTGGCTGGGACAAGGCTGGGGGAAGGCTCATGAGGGCCCCGAGGCGTGTCGGCAGATGCCCTTGGGGGTCGGCCTAGACGACGCACGTCCCGGGAGGGGCCGGCTGCTGACTGCTGCAGCTGTCGCTGGCCAGCATCAGTGCCAGCAGCAGCTCGTCGCACCTTGGCTGGGGGAGTGGCAGTATCGGCTGCACCAAGGGGGGCAAGCTGGCTGATGGCAGGCGCGCGATGTTCGCCAGAGACACTGGCACTCGGCCGGCCTGGCAGTGCAGCAGGCGCAGCTATCTGGTGGAGGCCAGACCGCTGTGCTGCAGCAGGGCGGCGGGTGCCGTGGCGAAGCCTCTGCGCCACAGCGAGTGTGGCAGAAGTGAGTGCCCGAACTGCCCTGGTATGTGGCCGCATCAGCTGTGCCAGTGTCTGGACGGCACCACTCATCTCGCGAGTCGCGTCCTGCACTGCCGCGAGATGCTGGACACCCCTGTCATGGGCTGCCGCGAGTTGTTCCACCCCCCTGGCCTGTGATTCCCCGAATGCGACCACACTCTGAGCCAGGGACTGAATGGCCTGAGGCATCTGGTCCACAACCCCCATGAACTCCTGGTGGCGCCGCTCAGAGGCCGCCGAGATCTCTTCGAGGAGGCGCACCTCCTGGGCGAGGACCCTCTCCGGACTGGAGGGAGGACTCTCCCTCTGGGGAGAAGGCGGCCGAGCTGGCCAAACCCTCCCGCCTGCCTCAACCCCACTGGGCCCAGGATCTGCCCTCCCCTGCAACACCTCCCCCCTCTGGGGAGCAGGCCGGCGTGCTGCCGGACCCTTCCCGCGTGCCTCAACCCCACTGCGCCCAGGATCTGCCCTCCCCTGCAACACCTCCCCCCTCTGGGGAGCAGGCCGGTGTGCTGCCGGACCCTTCCCGCGTGCCTCAACCCCACTGGCCACAGGATCTGCCCTCCCCTGCAACACTTCCCCCTGGCTCTCCTGCAGGCCTGACGTCCCCCCTCCATTGCCATCCCCTGGCGCGGCTGAGGGTTCCCCCGATGTGCCGCCTTCCTCCTGGTCCTCGTCGTCCTCCTCCTCCAAGGGCCTGGCACTCGGAGCTTCAGGGACCACCTTCTCCTCAGCAGCTGAAAGCAGGAAGGCATAAGAGTAGCTTTAGAGTGAGGACACGGCGTCAGCGAGGGAGGCCTGAGTGGTGGCATTATGCGCATTTGTCGGTCAGTGGGAAAGGATCTAGATCTGAAGCGCTAGGGCAACGAGAGAGGTCCAACCGGTCATGTCCTTACCAGTGGGTTCCAGTACAGGGTCCGCATCTCCGATCGCAACAGGGCCAGTCACCCGGGAACGCATGAGTCCAGCCACGCTCTCCTCCAGATCAGTGAGCGCCTGGTACTGGGGACGGCCTCCACCGGTGACAGTCTGGCTCCTCAAATTCCTTGCCAGCTTGGCCTGCAAGAGAAAGGACGGACTCTAAGTACAGTGTGGTGCCCTGTTGCTGTGTGCACTGCCTCCCATGGTGGAATAGCTTGGCCAGTGTGGTGCCCTGTTGCTGTGTGCACTGCCTCCCATGGTGGAATAGCTTGGCCAGTGTGGTAAGTGCAGAAAGTGCTATTGATGATCATGCCAGTGCCATTGCTGCGGGAGGAGGGCTGCCCATTAGGCCTTTGAGGTCCCTTTGCCCATAATGTGAGGTTCACATGCAAGGATGAGGAGGACACTGGAAAGGGTACTCACCTTCACCAACCGAGTGAGGTCGTTGAACTTCTTGCGGCATTGGTCCGCACTCCTGGGGACATCGCAGGTGGATGACACCCTGCGGGCGATTCTCCTCCAGGCTTTCCTGTACTCGCTCCTGGGAGCCTTGTTGCCACTGTCCGGGCACAAGATCTGTGTTTTGTCCTCCACACCATTAATGAGCACCCTCAGAGCATGCTCGGAGAAGCGCTGCGCTCGTTCACGGGCCCTCTCCATGTCTCCTGGCGCTATTTTGGCCCACCAGCAGTGTTGAGGCCTGGCTGCAGGGCTCCAGTATGCAGGGCGTGGCAGCAGTCAAAGTCGACCCTTCCCCCTTTAAGAGCAGGCCGGCGTCAGGGTGTCTGCTGTCAATCAAAACATGACCGCACCTGCGCTGCGCCCGGCCTCGGCGTTGTCAGGCCGCATCGTCGGATTAGCGCCTGAACAGAGCATTGCAACGCCAGTTTCAGCGCTCGGCCAAACTCTTGGCCAACTCTACTGAATTTCGGCGAGGTGGCCTGCACTTTCCGGTGGGCGCTAACTTTAGCGAGCGCCCGACTTTAGCGCCCCAAAAGTGTCCAGACTGAATTTCTAGGCCACAGACTCAGACTGTAGCTAACATATTATTAAAGGGAATTATATACAATTGATCGGAGTCCCTTAGTGGCTCCGCCACAATGCCATTGTTAGGGTTCAAGCTTTAATCCCCCACCACTGCTGTCTTGTGTTGGAATCCATATGCAAACGGCTTCTGCTCTAATCAAAAACCTGTGCTCTTGTGTGTGCTGTGTAGGGGTGGCGTGCAGCGGTTAAACAGTGAACCCCTATTCACTGCGGCTCGCATGGGAGGCCCATCATGTTCTCCTGCCTAGCCTTTAAAAACAGAAAATGCCAAGATTGACAAACCAATGTAAACAGGCTAATACTTACATTGAGTCTACAGCACAGAAACAGGCCATTCGGCCCAACAGGTCCGTGCCGGCATTTATGCTCTACACGAGCCTCCTCCCACCCCTCTTCATCTCACCCTATCGGCTTATCCTCCTATATCCTTTCTCCCTGGTGCGCTTATCAAGCTTCCCCTTAAATGTTCCCATCTATGCTATTCGCCTCAACTACTCCTTACGGTAGCGCGTTCCACATTTTTACCGCCCTTTGGGTAAAGAAGTTTCTCCGGAATTCCTTATTGGACTTGTTCAAATGTATTGATGAATGATTAATACACGGAAGGGTACTGATAAAATTACGTGGAGTTTTGAGAAGGTAAGTAGGGAAAAACTATTGCCATTGGTTCGTGAGTCAGTATCTGGGGGCCATACATTTAAGATCACTGGAAGAACAAGGGAAAAGTTAGGGGAAGTTTAATGCAGAGGATTGTTAGGACATAGAAAGCCCAGTCAGAAACAGTGGTGGAAGCAGAATCCATTAACAGCATTTGTAGTACTTCAAAGAGAAAACATTAAAAAGGGAAGGGGGAACGGGATAGGGGAGTAGCTGCAAGTGGAGAGCTTGTTCAGCGAGGCGCATTGGCTCCTTCCCCACTGTAAAATTGATTGTAAGAAATGAAAGTAGGAAGGATATTGGAGCCTTGGAAAGGGTACCATTTACAGTGAAGAATTCTCAGAATTTTTTATTTTTTTAATTCGTTTATGGGATGTGGGTGTCGCTGGCAAGGCCAGCATTTATTGCCCATTCGTAATTGCCCTCGAGAAGGTGGTGGTGAGCCGCCTTCTTGAACCGCAGCAGTCCGTGTGGTGAAGGTGCTCCCGCAGTGCTGTTAGGGAGGGAGTTCCAGGATTTTGACCCAGCGACGATGAAGGAACGGCCGATATATTTCCAAGTCAGGATGGTGTGTGACTTGGAGGGGAACTTGGAAGTGGTTGTGTTCCCATGCGCCTGCTGCCCTTGTCCTTCTAGGATACCAGGAATGAGAGATTATGGTAATTAAAAGAAGCTTGAAAAGTTGAGGCCTTTTTCCCCACTGCAGCAGCGGTCTAACTGAGGTTTTCAAAACTATTGAAGATGTTGAGGTGGTAAAGAGTGAAGCATCGTTTCTATTGGTCGCCAAATTGTTAACGGGGCATGGAAAGAGAATCGTCCCAAGAAGAACAAAGGAATAAATTAGAAAAAATGTTTTCACCAGGAAGTTATTAGAACATGGAATGCTTTACCACAAGTGGATATTTAGGCAGAAAGAGAGACTTGCATTTCTATAGCACCTTTCATGACCACCAGACGTCCCAAAGCGCTTTACAGCCAATTAAGTACTTTTGAAGTGTAGTCACTGTTGTAATGTAGGAAACGCAGCAGCCAATTTGCGCACAGCAAGCTCCCACAAACAGCAGTGTGATAATGAGCAGATAATCAGTTTTAGTGAGGTTGGTTGAGGGATAAATATTGGCCCAGGACACCGGGGAGAACTCCCCCGCACTTTTTCCAATAGCGCCGGGGATCTTTTAAGTCCACCTGAGAGGACAGACGGGGGCCTCGGTTTAACGTCTCATCCGAAAGACGGCACCTCCGACAGTGCAGCGCTCCCTCAGCCCCGCACTGGGAGTGTCGGCCTGGATTATTGTGTTCCAGTCTCTGGAGTGGGACTTGAACCCACAACCTTCTGACTCAGAGGTGAGGGTGCTGCCCACTGAGCCACAGCTGCCTAGATCATCATTGCAAAGGCAATTGGATAAGACTATCAGAGGGAAAGCAAAGGAAAATGGGACGAGATAGATAGCTCCAGTTGAAGAACTCTCACTGGTACTGGCATGATGCGCCAAATGGATTCCTTCTGTGCTGTAATTTCTAGACTTCTAGAAGCCAATCGATACGGTAAGATACTGAATTATCACAATACTTTAAAACAACAACAACAAGTTGGATTTATTTAGCGCCTTTAGTGTAGTAAAACATCCCAAAGCACTTCAGAGGAGCATTATGAAACAAAATTTGACACCGAGCCACATAAGGAGATATTAGGGACAGGTGACCAAAAGAGAGGTAGGTTTTAAGGAGCGTCTTAAAAGAGGAAAGAGAGGCAGAGAGGTTTAGGGAGGGAATTCCAGAGTTTAGGGCCCAGGCAGCTGGAGGCACGGCCGCCAATAAATATTGAAAACATCCTTTAAGGGGTTGATACCCTCTTTAGAAAGTATTTATTGCACTCTGATAAACGGCAGCACTTTGGGATCAAACAGCCTGATTTGTCTGCGATGATCTGGAAAGCCTTCCAGATGTGAGGCTGGACGTGGATGATGCAAATCTCTGTTCACCCACTGAGCCCTTGTCAGAACTAAAAAGACAACAGAAGAACTCTCAGGACTGATCCAGTCCCAAGTCCTCTTCAGTCAGAGCTGTCATCCATGATTAAAGACACATTGGCACAAACGCTTGGGTAGAATACCAATGAGCTGGTGCCGGCCAGCATGATCCATGGGCGCCGACTACCTGTTGATGCCTTGGCCATGATATACAATTTAATTAGCACCTAAAAACAAAGCCCCTGTACTCTGGCTAATCTCCAGATCAGCAAAGCTGGCCTGGTCATTTCTTACCTTTGAAGGAAAAGGAGCTTCCATTTTAATTCTGAGCTATTTCAAAACTGTGTGTAATGATTATTTTCCTCGTATTTTATGGGGGCGATACAATGATCAAGAACGATTATTGCCTGTGCTGATCAGTCCCCTTCTCAAGGAGACATTCGTGCATCGCTGGGAGAGGTTCTGTCGGGTATTTCCCCAGGAATTCTCATCCTTGTTTTCAAATCCCTCCATGGCCTCGCCTCTCCCTATCTCTGTAACCTTCTCCAGCCCCACAACCCCCACCCCCCACCCCCCCGACCGAGATATCTGCGCTCCTCTAATTCTGCCCTCTTGAGCATCCCTGATTATAATCGCTCCACCATTGGTGGCCGTGCCTTCTGTTGCCGAGGCCCTAAGCTCTGGAATTCCCTGCCTAAACCTCTCCGCCTCGCTACCTCTCTCTTCTCCTTTAAGACGCTCCTTAAAACCTACCTCTTTGACCAAGTTTTTGGTCACCTGCCCTAATTTCTCCTTATGTGGCTCGGTGTCTATTTTGTTTGTCTGATAACACTCCTGTGCAGCGCCTTGGGACGTTTTACTACATTAAAGGCGCTTTATAAATACAGGTTGTTGTTGTTGGTGGGCCAGAATCTAACGAAAATTATTTTCTTGAATCATTTCTTCTGGTACCAGCAAATTGTGGGTTAAAAGAGGCACAATGTACTTTGCGGCAACCTGGTCTGACACGCAACTAACGCCAAGAATTGTTGCCTTTTCCCAACAGGGGCAGCAGGAGCTGATGAAACAGGTGTCGTTGTTGCCTCAAGCAAACTACAACCTGCTCAGCTACATCTGCAGGTAAGGTCGCCCACCTGAGACCCTCGACACCCACCCACCCCTTGGTTATTGCACACTTGGTCTTTGTTCCAGCTGATGTCGGAAAATCAGAATGGGGACTCGAGGCTTATTTGTTTAATGAATGTTCTTCGGGACTGGAGGAATATGTAGTTGCAAATAGAGGGGTATGGGATTGGGAATGGCTGGCACAGGATTGGGAATAGAGGGATGTGGATTTGGGAATGGAGGGATATGGGGTTGGGAATGGGTGACATAGAAACATAGAAAAATAGGAGCAGGAGTCAGCCATTCGAGCCTGCTCTGCCATTCAATAAGATCATGGCTGATCCTCTATCTCAATACCATATTCCCGCTCTCTCCCCATACCCCTTGATGCCTTTTGTGTCTAGAAATCTATCTATTTCCTTCTTAAATATGTTCAGTGACTTGGCCTCCACAGCCTTCTGTGGTAGAGAATTCCACAGGTTCACCACCCTCTGAGTGAAGAAATTTCCCCTCATCTCAGTCCTAAATGTTCTACCTGTATCCTGAGACTGTGACCCCTTGTTCTAGACCCCCCAGCCAGGGGAAACATCCTCCCTGCATCCAGTCTGTCTAGCCATGTCAGAATTTTATACATTTCAACGAGATCCCCTCTCATTCTTCTAAACTCTAGTGAATACAGGCCTAGTCGACCCAGCCTCTCCTCATACGACAGTCCTGCCATCCCAGGAATCAGTCTGGTGAACCTTCGCTGCACTCTCTCTATGGCAAGTATATCCTTTCTTGGGTAAGGAGACCAAAACTGCACACAGTACTCCAGGTGTGGTCTCACCAAGCCCCTGTACAACTGTAGTAAGACATCCTTGCTCCTGTACTCAAATCCTCTTGCAATGAAGGCCAACATACCATTTGCCTTCCTAACTGCTTGCTGCACCTGCATGTTTGCTTTCAGTGACTGGGGTACAAGGACACCCAGGACCCTCTGTACATCAGCATTTCTCAATCTAGCATGAGGGATGTGGAATTGGGAATAGATGACAGGATTGGGAATGGAAGAATCTGGAACTGGGAATAGATGGATGTGTGATTGGGAATAGAGAGGCATGGGGTTGGGAATAGAGGAATGTGGGATTAGGAATGGAGGAACATGGGGCTGGGAATAGAAGGATATGGAAGGGTCTGGCAGCAAGAGATGGAACTGATTGGTAAAGGTTCTGGATATGAACCTGAAAGATTGGGCAAAGTGATGGACTTAACTGATCACAGTATAGAATCAATATCTCCTTGTTCTGTGAGAGCACTTGGCCGGACCAAGCAGGCATGGATAAAACATTCAGAGGACATGATGTGACTTCATGCCAGGAACGGGCTGATCTGGTCCTGGGTCTCGGGATAGTATTTCCCATGGTATCCTCGGCATGTACCACTTGTTAGATAACCAATTACATAAACTGGATGCAAGTTTCAATTTAAAATGGGAAGGATTACCGATTCCTCTAATGATTATGTATGTCTGTGGGACGTGGTAAATCTGTAATGGAGATGACAGGGTTTAGACAGAGTAAATAAAGAGAAACTGTTTCCAATGGCTGAAGGGTCGATAACCAGAGGGCACAGATTTAAGGTGATTGGCAAAAGAACCAGAGGCGACAGGAGGAAAAACTTTTTTACGCAGCGAGTGGTTAGGATTTGGAATGCGCTGCCTGATAGGGCGGTGGACACAGATTCAATAGTAGCCTTCAAAAGGGAATTGGATACATAGTTGAAGGAGAAAAAATTGCAGGGATGTGGTGAAAGAGCGGGGGAGTGGGACTAACTGGATTGCTCTTCGAAAGAGCCGGCGCAGACTCGATAGGCCGAATGGCCTCTTTCTGTGCTGTGCTATTCTATGATTCTATGACAGTACATGTTTGGCCCTGATGTTGTTCTTCTCTAACAAAATGGCTTTTGCGATTGGCTCCAAACCTACGAGAACGTGCAAAGTGAATGTTTCTTCTCTGTTCCTCTGACAGGTTTCTCCACGAGGTCCAGCTACACTCCAGCATCAATAAAATGAGCGTGGACAACCTGGCAACGGTCATCGGGGTGAATCTCCTCAGACCCAAAATCGAAGATCCCGTGGCCATCATGAGAGGCGAGTCAGAGTCTGGAGCAATTCTTCAGCCACCATTGAATTCAATGGCTTGAGCTGGTCCATGACAATGGTTCAAAGCAGCTCTTGCTGGGGCGGCGTGGTGGGGCACAGCGCTGGAGCTCTAACACATGGCACCACAGAGGGACAGGAGGTGGGCAACTGCCTGCCCACATCCTGATCTCAGCTGTGCCTTCTTCGTGAAATGTCTAAAGGGAGGTCAAGCACGTCCCCACAGAGAGAGAGGGGAAGTCGGGATATCAAAGGCATTGAATGGCGGAGCAGGCTCGAGGGGCCGAATGGCCTACTCCTGCTCCTATCTTCTATGTTAAGGCAGCGTCACCCCCTTATACCATGCCGTGCACATTCCAATAGCTGGTTAGAGTGGCATCAATAGCCACCTGGGAACAGATCCCTTGCCTTTCCCTCTTGACCAGGGCAGGTGTGTGGCAGGTCACATCTAAGAGAGAGGAAGGTGAGAAGATGAACATCTCACAGGAAGAGATAACAAAGCTTCGTCTGACCAAAGGGCCACTTCACATCTCAGAAATGGCCCAATGCCCTTCACATGTGATGAACTGCTTTAAGGAGCAGTGATTGTTGTGATGCTGAAGAGCAGGGGAGCTCTCCCCGGGTGTCCTGGGGCCAATATTTATCCCTCAATCAACATCACTAAAAACAGATGATCTGGTCATTATCGCATTGCTGTTTGTGGGAGCTTGCTGTGCGCAAATTGGCTGCCGCGTTTCCCACATTACAACAGTGACCACACTTCAAAAAAACACTTCATTGGCTGTAAAGCGCTTTGGAACACCCGGTGGTCATGAAAGGCGCTATAGAAATGCAAGTCTTTCTTTTTTCTTTCTTTAAAGCGCGCCTTGCCGTTTCCGCAGGCCCAGCATTCTTGCCATCGTGTCATTAGATTTGCTTTATCCTGCAACTCATTTTAACCCGTGGATTCTGTTTGGCTTCTGACAGGCTTGAAGTAAAAGGAGTTTGTTGGCACTATGTTGAACTTCAGACTTTTCTCCGGCCAACAGAAAAGTAACCCAATCTTCTATCTTCCTTTTTTTGAGACAGGGGCACCACAGGTTCAGAAGCTGATGACTGTGCTGATCAGCGGCCACGATGAACTGTTTCCGAAACACAAGGATAAACCTCCTTCCCCTTCAAAGTCAGAGAGCAAGAAAGCCTCCGTACAACGAAGTATGGTTGGATGGGGTGCTGCAGAGATTGTGACAGGAACAGCAACCCGAACGTACAGGGTAGGATCGGTGAACACTAAGCCAAGTCTGACACAATTGCTAGCTCACCTTGCTCTTAGTCAACCCCAACTTGCATTTACTTAGCACCTTCAACCTAGTCAAACGCCCCAAGCCACTTCACAGGAGCGCAATCAGAATAAATTTGAGACTGAGCCAAAGAAGGAGCCGTTAAGAGAGGTGGCTAAAAGCTTGGTCAAAGAGGTAGGTTTTACGGAGTGTCTTAAATGAGGAAAGAGAGGCGGAGAAACATAGAAACATAGAAGATAGGAGCAGGAGTAGGCCATTCGGCCCCTCGAGCCTGCTCCGCCATTCAATGAGATCATGGCTGATCATCCAAATTCAGTACCCGGTCCCTGCTTTCTCCCCATACCCCTTGATCCCTTTAGCCTTAAGAAATATATCCAACTCCTGCTTGAATATATTTAATGAATTGGCCTCTACTGCCTTCTGTGGTAGAGAATTCCACAGGTTCACCACTCTCTGGGTGAAGAAATTCCTCCTTATCTCTGTCCTAAATGGCTTACCCCTTATCCTTAGACTGTGATCCCTGGTTCTGGACTCCCCGGCCATCGGGAACATCCTTCCTGCATCTAGTCTGTCTAGTCCTGTTAGAATTTTATAAGTTTCAATGAGATCCCCTCTCATTCTTCTAAACTCCAGCGAGTACAAGCCCAATCGACCCAATCTCTCCTCATACGTCATTCCTGTCATCCCAGGTATCAGTCTGGTGAATCTTCGCTGCACTCCCTCCATGGCAAGAACATCCTTCCTCAGATAAGGCGACCAAAACTGCACACAATACTCAAGGTGTGGTCTCACCAAGGCCCTGTACAACTGCAGCAAGACATCCTTGTTCTTGTACTCAAACCCTCTCGCTACGAAGGCCAACATACCATTTGCCTTCTTCACCACCTGCTGCACCTGCATGCTTACCTTCAGCGACTGGTGCACAAGGACACCCAGGTCTCGTTGCACTTCCCCTTCTCCCAATCTATTGCCGTTCAGATAATAATCTGCCTTCCTGTTTTTGCCACAAAATATTAAGAATATTTACAATATTTTCTTTATCTCTAGCCCTGCCAAATTGATGGGAATGGCAACATCACATCAGAGAGCGAATTGGATAGCTGGAATGAGAGCCCCAGGAAAAGGACTCAAACACTCCCAGCCAGGAAATGCACCTTGAGTTCAGTTGGCGAGCTGTCCAACAGTGTGCAGGCAGACGATTCTGATACTGAATTCTGGAAGGTACCAAAGAGTTCCCAGGTTAGGAGCTGCAAGGAAATCTTCTTTGAGCGGCACAGAAGGACTCAATCCCAGAACATTCAGAATGCCCCGTCTGCCGACCAGCGGGTCTCCACTTACGATAACGTCCCGACACCGACTTCTTCTCAGGATAAGGACTCTCTCGGCTCGGGGTGGTCTGCAGATCTCGGTGCATCGCCCACTGTGGATGCGGGCAGCGGTCAAACGGGAAGCTCAGGCAACTCCTTGCTCCAGGCAAGCCAAAGCCTCTCAGCAAAGACCCAACAGGAGCAACCGAAGGTGGAAAGCAAAGTAGAAGAAACAGAGGCTGGGCGGGGAGAAATTAGCATGGAGCAGATTAGGAGCCAGCTCCTGGAGCTGAGGCAGGAGCTGAACAGCCAGAAGCACAGCTACGAGGAGAGAATTGAAAGGTAAGTGTCTGTAAAACAGGTGGTATTACTGGACGAGTGAATCCAGAGGCCTGGACTAATGATCCGGAGACACGAGTTCAAATCCCACCACGGCAGCTGGGGAATTTAAAAGTCCGTTAATTAAATAAATCTGGAAGAAAAAGCTAGTATCAGTAATGGTGACCATGAAACTACTGGATTGTCGTAAAAACCCATCTGGTTCACTAATGTCCTTTAGGGAAGGAAATCTGCCGTCCTTACCTGGTCTAGCCTGTATGTGTCTGCAGACCCACAGTGATGTGGTTGACTCGTAACTGCCTATTAATGGTCGAGCAACCTATTTGGTTGTAGCAATCCGCTACAAAGAAACCTAACGGCACTGTGGGAGCACCTTCACCACACGGACTGCAGCGGTTCAAGAAGGCGGCTCACCACCACCTTCTCAAGGGGCAATTAGGGATGGGCAATAAATGCTGGCCTTGCCAGCCATGCCCACATCCTGTGAACGAATAATAAAAAAACAGGACGGCTTTTTTGAGCCTTCGGGGTTCTCAGCTGGTTTGCGGTACTTTGGCAGGTTAGCACCCGTGTCAGGTCAGCAACAGAGGAAGGGATGGGGGACAGGAAGCGAGATAGGAACAAGGAACGAGGCAGGCAGTGCAAGCCTGTGAGACATGGCTTCAATTTCCACGTTTGTTTGGCTGTGTTTTAAAAAAAAAAAATTCTCGGGATGTGGGCGTCGTTGGCAAGGCCAGCGTTTATTGCCCATTCCTAACTGCCCTCGAGAAGGTGGTGGTGAGCCGCCTTCTTGAACCGCTGCAGTCCGTGTAGTGAAGGGGCTCCCACAGTGCTGTTAGGGAGGGAGTAATGGAAATTGCTGCTGGAAATGGAACAGAAACTTCAATAACCTCAATAATAGATGCCTTCATAATCACACAAGCAACCAACAGAAGTCTGGCTTTTCAAATAATAGTCCACTGTTTCCAGTTTAGCTTTTAGAAAAGTCCAGAAATCCCATGGAAAAAAAATAATCGGACAGGTGGGAAC
The DNA here is from genome assembly GCF_052327205.1 of Somniosus microcephalus. Lineage (NCBI taxonomy): Eukaryota > Metazoa > Chordata > Chondrichthyes > Squaliformes > Somniosidae > Somniosus > Somniosus microcephalus. The sequence continues at coordinate 7,920,554 of NC_141016.1, forward strand.
CCTGGCAGCAGGACTGATTGGAACTAAAAGTGAACCTTAGTGTTAAAAGGTTCTTTTCACAAAGTCCATGCCATAGGGGTCAAGGAACATCCCTCGAGGGTGCGAAAGAATATCAAAGGCAGGAGTTAGGAACAGGGAATGAGGCAGGCAGTGCGAGCCTGCGAGACACGGCTTCAAGACAAGGCTGCCGGACCTGCTGAGTATTTCCAGCATCTTCTGTTTTTATTTCAAAGGCAGGGGCTTGTTTGGATGGCTGTCGTCCACCTCAAGCTCCAGTCTCAGACTGGACCTGCCGGTGGCCAAGTTCATCCTTTCTTTCCTGACCTCTTGGCTGCAAGTGCAGTAGTGTGGGAGAGAAATTGGAAAAAAAGCTAAGACGATTAAAAATATCAAGCTTAAGTGCACTCTTATGGAGTGTAATTGCCAAAGCAAATTATTCACTTGACAAGAGCTTCCTGTGAACGAGTAAGTCTGAGCTGTGATGGGTGAGTGAATATCAAATGTCCAGAACCATTCATTTTAGTGAATCGAAAGTCTTGCATTTCTATAGCGCCTTTCACAACCTCAGGATGTCCCAAAGTGCTTTTCAGCCAATGAAGTACTTTTGAAGTGTAGTCACTGTTGTAATGTGGGAAACACGGCAGCCAATTTGCACACAGCAAGCTCCCACAAACAGCAATGTGATAATGACCAGATAATCTGTTTAAGTGATGTTGATTGCGGGATAAATATTCCAGGACTCCGGGGTTAACTGCCCTGCTCTTCTTCGAAATAGTGCCATGGGATTCTTTACGTCCACCTGACAGAGCAGACGGGACCTCGGTTTAACATCTCATCCAAAAGACGGCACCTCCAACAGTGCAGCACTCCCTCAGCACTGCACTGGAGTGTCAGTCTGGATTTTTGTGTTCAAGTCTCTGGAGTGGGGACTTGAACCCACAACCTTCTGACTCCGAGGCGAGAGTGCTGCCCACTGAGCCACAGCTGACAGTCTGCACCACTCCTGGGGGAGAGCGATTTACTCCCAGATGTGTGCCAGCACCACTCTGTAACCAGCTGCCAAGAGGTGCTTGACAGCAACGAGCAATCATCCACGAGATGATTCCTTCTCCCCATGAGAGAGTGTCTCAATACTGATCTTTGCAATTGTTCCACCGGTTTGAATGACCTTTGGTGGCCGTGCCTTCTGTTGCCTAGGTCCTAAGCTCTGGAATTCCCTGCCTAAACCTCTCCGCCTCGCTACCTCTCTTTCCTCCTTTAAGACGCTCCTTAAAACCTACCTCTTTGACCAAGCTTTTGGTCGCCTGCCCTAATTTCTCCTTATGTGGATCAGTGTCAATTTTTTTTGTCTTATAATACTCCTGTGCAGCGCCTTGGGATGTTTTACTATGTTAAAGGCGCTATACAAATACAAGTTGTTGTTGTTGTTGTTGAGGTTGCAACTTACTGGTGAAGATTGGAAGAAATTATAAAGTATCAGCCATATTACAGGTCATGACAGTTGACAGACTTTGCATCTGATATGGTTCCTGTTAGATGGCACACTCTGTGATTTTAACCCTACCCGCTCAGCAGAAACCTGGCGGGCGGGGGGTTAAAATCGCCCTGGACTCTTGTCTGTCCGAAAGCCGCCATGATCGCAACATCTGCAATTTTAACCTGCTTCTCCTGAGTAGGCGGCGAGGACAGGCGCCCGGAGCCAACGGGGTCCTTCTTTACATAGGCGCGTTGCGGCCCCGATGACATCATCGAGACCCGACTGTAATTTTAACTTGGGGCCTGAGTGGGGAATCCACCTGGAGTTAAAAACCGGGGCCCGATCGAGGTGTGTCTGCGTTCCTAGTTCCTGCGACTTGCGCGCTAATCTTCCCCGATGTTTGGCGCTGACTCAATCGATCTGCTTTTGTTTGCAGCCTTGAGAAGGAGAATTACGAAGTTTGGGCCAAGGTGGTGCGGCTCAACCAGCAGATGGAGCAAGACAAGAAGCAATACGAAGCGTTGGAAATCAGGCTGCGCAACACCATGCGCGCACAGGAGGATGCCGAGAAACGCAACCAGGTCCTGGAGAAGGAGCTGAAGGACTTCTTTCAGACAAGAAATGAAGCCTCGGCTTAAATCTCCCCAAAGGTCCTTGCGACGGAGGGGAGCCCCTTTGGTGGGGCCGAGCTGACTGTTTACAAGCAAGGAAATAAAAATCTTCCACTTTTACTTTTCCTTCCGCCAGTTTATCACAATGTTGGAGACATTCTACGCCGAGTTAACGGAGGGGGAGGAAGGACAGCAGAAACTCTGCAGTATCCCTTTGCCCGCCCGCACGGACGGACGGCGGGAGGGTCGCGTTCAATCAGTACATGGTTGGCTGGCGTATAACAATGGATTTTGCCATTTGCTATGGTTCAAGTGCCTTACAGTTTTTGCATGGACAGAGTGTGTGTGTCAGTGTGTTGGCTGAAGTTGTGTGCCTGCTACATTGGAGGAGCTGGTGTCTGAGAGCTGGGTTCGTGTTAGTGAGGGAGGAGCTACTGTTAGCTGCTTCTTTCTTCTTTCTTAGGCAGTCCCTCGGAACCGAGGATGACTTGCTTTTACATTAAAAATGAGTTCGCAGGTGACTGATGAGTCCAATGCGGGACCTACAGTCTCTGTCACAGGTGGGGCAGATGGTGGTTGAGGGGGCAGGTGGGTGGGGTGCTTGGGTTGACGTGCGCTCCTTGCACTTGGCTTCCGCTTGCTCCCGGCGAAGAGGCTCGAGGTGTTCGGCGCCTTCCCGGATGCTTCTCCTCCACTTTGTGCAGTCTTGGGCCAGGGATTCCCAGGTATCCGTGGGGATGTTGCACTTTTTCCAAGGAGGCTTTGAGGGTGTCCTTGAAGCATTTCCTCTGCCCACCTGGGGCTCTCTTGCCGTGCCGGAGCTCTGAGTAGAGTGCTTGTTTTGGGAGTCTTGCATCGGGCATGCGGACAATGTGACTCGTCCATCGGAGCTGATCGAGCGCGGTCAAAGCTTCGATGCTGGGGATGTTGGCCTGAGCGAGAACACTGACGCTGCTATAATGCAATGGAAGTGATTTGCGTTTTGCACCAGTGCCAATCATCTCCTGTGCAGTGTGGTTGACTGGTTTACTAGTCATGCTTGAAAGATCAGTAGTAATAGTAACGTGAGACATGACGTGTTAAGTGTAGCAGTAATTTGAGACATGCCATGTGGTAATGGCATGACTATTCCAATGCACTTCTGGCTGGCCTCCCACGTTTCTACCCTCCGTAAGCTTGAGGTCATCCAAAACTCGGCTGCCCGTGTCCTAACTCGCATCAAGTCCCGTTCGCCCATAACCCCTGTGCTCGCTGACCTACATTGGCTCCCAGTTAAGCAATGCCTTGATTTTAAAATCCTCATCTTTGTTTTCAAATCCCTCCACGGCCTCACCTGTCCCTATGTCTGTAATCTCCTTCAGCCCCACAACCCCACCGAGATATCTGCGCTCCTCTAATTCTGCCCTCTTGCGCATCCCCGATTTTAATCGCTCCACCATTGGCGGCCGTGCCTTCAGCTGCCTGGGCCCTAAGCTCTGGAATTCCCTTCCTAAACCTCTCCACCTCTCTCTCCACTTTTAAGACGCTCCATAAAATCTACCTCTTCGACCAAGCTTTTGGTCACCTGCCCTAATTTCTCCTTATGTGGCTCGGTGTCAAATTTTGTTTGATAATCACTCCTGTGAAGCTCCTTGGGACGTTTTACTACGTTAAAGGCGCTATATAAATGCAAGTTGTAGTTGTTGCTGTTGTTGTAAGTGGAGCGTGCTTATGAGAATAAACATGACTCTGGTCCTATGGTCCCCAAAGCTCTCCACTACTGGGGGTTTTCTCATGTCATTTCTGGGTCTGTTGTAGACTAATTGATGGAGATCGATTGCCATGATTCATCACCAGCTCCATTATCGTCGTAACACGCGACTACCAGGAGGGTAGGAGGCGAACTAGATGGAGCTCGGTCCTTTTTATAAACCTAGCGAGTCCTATGTTCCTACGGCAGCTTTAATAAATCTGATTACCATAAATACGCATTCTGTACCTTCAAACAAAACACTTTGCCAAGACCCTTAGTGCAAGTAATACTAGCGCTCCTTGGCTGCTGCGATCTAGTGCCCCTGCATGGCATGAGCTGGTCCCCAGTTGGCATTGGTGCTGAGGTGGGAGAAGGGGGGGTATCGGAAATACTCGTCAGACAGAAAAAGCCTATAAACTAATCCAAGTGGTTGTGGATTGGGCAAAGGCATTAAACAACATACTGGTTAGACTGGGGGAGCCTTTTATCAACTGGAGCAGTTAAGAAAGGAAAGACTTGCATTTATATAGCGCCTTTCACGACCACCGGACATCTCAAAGCACTTTACAGCCAATTAAGTACTTTTGAAGTGTAGTCACTGTTGTAATGTAGGAAACGCAGCAGCTAATTTTCAGAACAGCAAGCTCCCACAAACAGCAATGTGATAATGACCAGATCAACTGTTTTTTTTTAGTGATGTTGATTGAGGGATAAATATTGGCTAGAATACTGGGGATAACTCCCCCTGCTCTTCTTCGAAATAGTGCCGTGGAGCAGACGGGGGCTTCGGTTTAACATCTCATACCGAGATACGGCACCTCCCTCAGTACTGCACGTGGAGTGTCAGCCTAGATTGTGTGCTTAAGTCTCATGGAGTGGGACTTGAACCCACAACCTTCTGACTCAGAGGCAAGAATGCTACCCACTGAGCTGAATTTAAGCTGAACCCGCTGTTACATGCAAGTTGTAATTTTTATATTCTTTCGGACCGGTTTCTCCAAATACCTTTTAAACCCATATTTCCCTACAGGATACTGTTGGGTGAATAAGAACATAAGAACATAAGAAATAGGAGCAGGAGTAGGCCAATCGGCCCCTCGAGCCTGCTCCGCCATTCAATAAGATCATGGCTGATCTGATCCTAACCGCCAATCTACTATCACAGAACCATCTCCTGAATCTAACAGAATTAGACACACGAAATAGGAGCAGGATCAGGCTACACGGCCCCTGGGCCCGCTCCGCTACCCACAGGGCCATGACCGATCCGAACCTAGACTCATGTCCAAATTCCTGCCCGCTCCCCGTAACCCTTAATTCCCTTTACTTCTAGGAAACTGTCTATTTCTGTTTTAAATTTATGTAATGATGTAGCTTCTACAGCTTTTTGGGGCAGCATATTCCATGGACCTACCACCCTCTGAGTGAAGTAGTTCCTCCTCATCTCAGTTTTGAAAGAGCAGCCCCTTATTCTAAGACTATGCCCCCTAGTTCTAGTTTCACCCATCATCGGGAACATCCTCCCCGCATCCACCCGATCCAACCCCTTCACAATCTTATATGTTTCAATAAGATCGCCTCTCATTCTTCTGAACTCCAATGAGTAGAGTCCCAATCTACTCAACCTCTCCTCATATGTCCATCCCCTCATCCCCAGGCAGTGTGAGAGGCAAAGAATGGTACTAAAGACCCCAAACTACGGGAGCAAAGTACAGCTTCCTCAACCCAACCTGACCTGAGACATGAATCTATTTTTCTCTTTCTGTCTTTATTTCAGATTTCCCGTTCCACCACCCCCCCACCCCCTTTCTACTGCACGCTAACTGACGGGTTAGTTGAGGGTCTCTCTGCTATCGGGTCACAGAAAGGGCTCCGTTACGTTTGATGCTGGGTTGTGCCCAGCAGCTAACAGCAACCAGCCCTCTGTAAACGTATCAACGCTTTGCAGATTGTGGACTACAGCCTCAGAGAGAACATACGATTAAAAACTCGCTAGTTTTTAAAAAGGTACAATCATACCCTTCCTCGGGCACATGCATTACACGGGCACTCTCCTCCGTCTTACTGTGCACACTTTCTGGTGTGAAAGCGGACACTTGCGTGTCTCCTGCGACCAGTAAAGACTTGCCATTGGTCGAGCTCTTGGCTGTAACATGGCCTGTGTCTACACATACTAATTTGGATATTAAAGTTCCCTTGCTAATAGAGAACCAGGGAAGAAGGTTTGCTACATGGAGCAACATCCGAAATGCATTCAGAAAATGTGTGTATGATTTTACTCCGGATAGTCACCAGAACCATTCTTCCCTCTCCTCTTAGGCCCCTTCCCCATTACATATTACAAAGAACTACATCGAGTCTACAGCAAAGAAGCAGGCCATTCGGCCCAACCAGTCTCTTCTTCTTAGGCAGTCCCTCGGAACCGAGGATGACTTGCTTCCACATTAAAAATGAGTTCTCAGGTGACTGATGAGTCCAATGCGGGACCTACAGTCTCTGTCACAGGTGGGACAGACAGTGGTTGAAGGGGCGGGTGGGTGGGGTGCTTGGGTTGACGTGCGCTCCTTCCGCTGTTTGCGCTTGGCTTCCGCTTGCTCCCGGCGAAGAGACTCAAGGTGTTCGGCGCCTTCGCGGATGCTTCTCCTCCACTTTGTGCGGTCTTGGGCCAGGGATTCCCAGGTGTCGGTGGGGATGTTACACTTTCTCAAGCAGGCTTTGAGGGTGTCCTTGAATGCCGGTGTTTATGCTCCACACGAGTCACCCCGCCCCCACCCCACCACTCTTCATCTCACCCTATCAACATATCTCACTATTCCCTTCTCCCTCGTGCTTTTCTAACTTTCCCTTAAATGAATCTATGCAATTCGCCTCAACTACTCCCTGCGGTAGTGAGTTCCACATTCTCACTTCTCTGATTAAAAAAGTTTCTCCTGAATTCCCTATTGGATTTATTAGTGACTATCTTATCTTTATGGCCCCTAGTTCTGGTCTCCCCCACAAGTGCAAACATTTTCTCTACGTCTACCCTATCGAACCCTTTTCATAAGTTTAAAGACCTCGATCAGGTCGCCCCTCAGCCTTCTCTTTTCTAGAGAAAAGAGCCCCAGCCTGTTCAGCCTTTCCTGATAAGTATATCCTCTCACAGTTCTGGTATCAACCTTGCAGATTGTTTTCGCACCCTCACCAGTGCCTCTACATCCTTTTTATAATGTGGTGATATTGTTTTTGTGGCTGCCAGTGATAGCTGCTAAAGATCATTGTATAAACAAAGTGTATAAAGACGGCTTCTTAGGGGGGTTTGGACTGGCGTGGTTTCTGTGTGTGTTCGAGCTGGTGCACGTGCTCATTGTACAGTAAGGTTTAGTCATTTTATGCGTTATTTCTTCCTGATTATGCCATTAAATGATTTCAGTCCTTTAATCATTTATGATTTTTTAATTGTCTATTTGTTCTTGACCTTTTGAGACTCCCGCCATATTGAAGAGGGCTCGTTTTCCAACTGTGATTGCGAGTGTCAGTTGTGCTGTCACTTGCATTGCGCAAATGGAGAGAAAGAAGGAAAGAAAAAGAAAGGAGAAAGAGAGAAAGAAAGACTTGCATTTATATAGCGCCTTTCACGACCACCAGACGTCTCAAAGCGCTTTACAGCCAATTAAGTAAATTTTTGGATTGTAGTCACTGCTGTGACGTAGCAAAGGACGTTGACTGTGTTTTACGTTGAATTTGTTTTGAAATCCTGCCCGGCTGATGCCAGGAAGGGTGGTGACCAGGACAGCGGACTGACTTAAGAAATCAAAATAACAACAGAAAATGCTGGAAACACTCAGCGGGTCAGGCAGCACGGAGGAGAGGAGAAACAGAGTCAATGATTCGAGTCGGGGGACCCTTCGTCAGAACTGGAAAAGGTTAGAGAGGAGAGATTTTTAAGCAGGGGCAGGGAGAGGGGGGGAGGGGAGGAATGAACCAAAGGGAAGGCCTGTGATAGGGTGGAAGGCAGGAGAGATTGACTGACAAAAGGGATGATGGTGCGAGGCAAAAGGTGATGGTAATGGGACAAGTTAAGAAACAAAGGATGAATAGTTGGGCACTGTATTGGACAGACCCACCTTCATCCGAACCCGTCTGGCGTTCGGTGTGCAGTGAGTGCATTTGCATTAACAACAGAAAATGCTGGAAATACTCGGCAGGCCAGGCAGCATCCGTGGAGAGAGAAACAGAGTTAACGTTTCAGGTCTGGGACCCTTCATCAGAACTGGAAAAAGCTGGAGATGTAACAGATATTGAGCAGGTGCAGAGACAGGAGGGCATTGAAGGAACATACTGTGTGACATGAATCTTGTCATCCATGTGGAACTGACTTATGAAATGATACTGGGCGGCCTGCTGGTGGCGCTGTCCAGGGAGAGTATAAATACTCGGGCATGGGCCCAGCTTGCTCAGGACATTCTTTAACAGGAACTAGTGAAGGGCACAACTCAATCTCCATGTTCAAAACCAGTTGATTAAAGCCTTGTTTAATACTCAGACCAAGTGCCGAGTAGTTTTCTTATGTCACTGTGCCTTTGAAAGAGGCAGGAAAGATAAAATGTTGCAAATGGGAATAGCAAAATCATACAGCATGAAAAATGAGGGCAGGGGTTATTGTCTGAAATTGTTGAACTCGGTGTTATTGAGCCCAGAAGGCTGTAAAGTGCCTAATCCAAAGATGAGGTGCTGTTCCTCGAGCTTACGTTGAGCTTCGTTGGAACAATGCAAGAGGCCGAGGACAGAGAGATCAGAGTGGGAGTGAAGCGGAGAATTAAAGTGACAGGCGACGAGAAGTGCATTTGCATTGTGCTTCCAGTAGGTGGGGCAGTGTGCCTGAATCTGACTCTTTCCCCCCCCCACTTCTGTGAACAGTCACAGCACTGGCACCACTTCCCCATGTTTAAAGGGGCATTGCCGTCGGGGAAACACAGTGGGCAAATCTCCTTTCCTTTCTGGACCAAGGTGCTGCATGATGCTGCAATTAAGGGTAAAAAAAACACACCGCGCGACACTGCAAAAAGTCAATCTGGGGTTGGCAATGATGCATGTTTTCCAGAATGCCAACGATTCCCTTTTCCAAAAAAAAAAAATCTCCCCTGCTGGGTCACAAGAATGGTGATGATGGTCACTTCCTGTCGCGTGATTAACCTATTTTTTCTGTATCGCACTCTTCAATGCACCAACAAACCAGGCTAAGAGACAGTCGACTGCCATCACATGGTGAGATGAGAAACTAGGCTATGGCGGTTTCAGAGAGTGTTGGGCAGGTAAGAATGGAGTAAGAACATCAGAGACTGAGTCTTCCTGGACCATCCCTAGTGCCCACAGCGAGAAATGTAAACAGCTCCCTTTAACAACACCTTCAGCGTCCAGGGTGGTGCCATCATCTACACTGCCCACAACAACAACTTGCATTTATATAGCTCCTCTAATGCAGTAAAACGTCCCAAGGTGCTTCACAGGAGCGATTATCAAATAAAATTTAACACCGAGCCACATAAGGAGATATCAGGACGGATGATCAAAAGCTCGGTCAAAGAGGTAGGTTTTGAGAACATAAGAACATAAGGAATAGGAGCAGGAGTCGGCCATTCGGCCCCTCGAGCCTGCTCCGCCATTCAATGAGATCATGGCTGATCTTCTACCTCATCTCCGCTTTCCTGCACTATCCCCATATCCCTCGATTCCCTTAATATTCAAAAATCTATCGATCTCTGTCTTGAATATACTCAACGACTGAGCCTCCACAGCCCTCTGGGGTAGAGAATTACAGAGATTCACCAGCCTCTGAGTGAAGAAATTTCTCCTCATCTCAGTCATAAATGGCCGACCCCTTATTCTGAGACTGTGACCCCTGGTTCGAGACTCCCCAGCCAGGGGAAACGTCCTCCCTGCATCTACCCTGTCAAACCTTGTAAGAATTTTGTATGTTTCAATGAGATCACCTCTCATTCTTCTAAACTCTAGAGAATATAGGCCTAGTCTACTCAATCTCTCCTCATAGGACAATCCCCCATCCCAGGAACCAGTCTGGTGAACCTTCGTTGCACTCCCTCTATGGCAAGTATATCCTTCCTTAGGTAAGGAGACCAAAACTGTACACAATACTCCAGGTGTGGTCTCACCAGGGCCCTATATAATTGCAGTAAGACGTCTTTACTCTTATACTCAAATCCTCTTGTAATAAAGGCCAACAAACCATTTGCTTTCCTAATTGCTTGCTGTACCTGCCTGTTAACTTTCAGTGATCCGTGTACAAGGACACCCAGGTCCCTCTGAACACCAACATTTCCCAATCTCTCATCATTTAAAAAATACTCTGCTTTTCTATTTTTCCTACCAAAGTGGATAACTTCACATTTCTCCACATTATATTCTATTTGCCATGTTCTTGCCCACTCACTTAGCCTGTCTATATCCCCTTGAAGCCTCCTTGCATCCTCTGCACAAATTACATTCCCACCTAGCTTTGTATCATCAGCAAACTTGGATATAATGGCCCAGAAATTCGGCTCTCCCTGGGTGAGTACGCACGGGGTACTCACCCGTAGGCCGAATGGAATTGCCGGTTTCCTGCATGCACTGCACATGCGCGGGAAACCGGCACTTCCGATCCTCTGAACGAAGGGGTTCAGAGGTCGAACACGCGCGCAGGGGAGGCTGCGCGTGCGCTTTGAACTTAGGTTTTTTTTTACAGGTTTTCCCGGGAGGTTAAGCCTGCAGGATTTACACATTTAAAAAGCAGGCGCAAGGCCTGCTTTTTGCAAGGTAAGTGGTCAATTAATTAAAATTAAAACATTTTTTCTACAGGTTTATTATTTTTAAATACTTTATAGCAAGGTAAGTTTATTTTTAGCCCTGTTATAATATAAAATTATTTTTTTCAAAAATTTAAATTATTGTTTAAAATAGTTATTTAATGTAATTTATAGTTTATTTAAAAAGTGTGATTTAAAAAAAAATTTATTTGAAGGTTTACTGCTATTTTGGGCCCGTAGTATTTATAAGTTTTGACAGGTCTACCTGTCAATCTTATGAATGGGCTTTTCCCTCCTCAGATTGACTGCCCATGGCTCACGTGATCCCAGGGGACGCATCGCACTAACTACGCCCCTGGGACACGCAAGCACAGCGCGCCGGCAGCTGGGCCAGGCCCCGGAGTGGAATTCCACGGGGCCCTACAGCTCAACTGCCGGCGCGCAAAGTAAGTGCAGGTCGGGGGCTTGCACCCGCGGGAAGCCCCCGACCCGAATTTCTGGGCCATTACATTTGGTCCCCTCATCCAAATCATTGATATAAATTGTGAATAGCTGAGGCCCAAGCACTGATCCCTGCGTTACCCCACTAGTTACAGCCTGCCATCCCGAAAATGACCCGTTTATTCCTACTCTCTGTTTTCTGTCCATTAACCAATCCTCAATCCATGCTAGTATATTACCCACAATCCCATGACCCCTGATTTTGTTTAATAACCTCTTGTTTGGCACCTTATAGAATGCCTTCTGGAAATCCAAATACACCACATCCACTGGTTGCCCTTATCTATTCTGCTAGTTACAACCTCAAAACACTCTTAATAGATTTGTCAAACACGATTTCCCTTTCATAAACCATGTTGACTCTGCCCAATCCTATTCTGATTTTCTAAGTGCCCTGTTACCACGTCCTTAATAATAGATTCTACCATTTTCCCGACTACTGATGTCAGACTAACTGGTCTGTAGTTCCCCATTTTCTCTCTCCCTCCTTTCTTAAATAGCGGGGTTACATTTGCTACCTTCCAATCCGCGGGAACCATTTTAGAATCTATGGAATTTTGGAAAATGACAACCAATGCACCCACTATCTCTATAGCCACCTCTTTCAAAACCCTAGGATGTAGGCCATCAGGTCCAGGGGATTTATCGGCTCTCAGTCCCATTAATTTAAGGAGCACCTTAAAGAAGGAGCGAGAGGTAGAGAGGCGGAGAGGTTTAGGGAGGGAGGTCCAGAGCTTAGGGCCCAGGCAGCTGAAGGCACGGCCGCCAATGGTGGAGCGATTAAAATCGGGGATGCGCAAGAGACCAGAATTGGAGGAGCACAGAGATCTCGGTGGGTTGTATGGTTGGAGGAGGTTACAGAGATAGGGAGGGGCGAGGGCCGTGGAAGGATTTGAAACCAAGGATGAGAATTTTCAAATCAAGACGTTGCTTAACCAGGAGCCAATGTAGGTCAGTGAGCACAGGGGTGATGGGTGAACGGGACTTGGTGCGAGTTTGGCAGTGTCTTATGGCACCAACTATATTGATAGGAGGAGTTCCAGTGAACTAACATTCAACACCCAACACCCATACTATGTCACTATGTCACCAAGCCCACTCGCAGTATCGGTTCCTGCTGCTTTGTCCTTTTGTATCACACTTTTGTTTATAAGAATGATTGTCTTTCTGCCCCTCATGGCTGTGTGAATAAAGAATAATGAACAACTTTGGACTGACGAATTAACAAAATATCTGATACAAAAGCAAAGTACGGCAGATGCTGGAAGTCTGAAATAAAAACGGAAAATGCTGGAAATACTCAGCGAGTCAGGCAGCATCTGTGGAGAGAGAAACAGAGTTAACGTTTCAGGTCGGTGACCCTTCGTCAGAACTGGAAAAAGTTAGAGCTGTAACAGATCTTTCAGCAAGTGTAGGGGCTGGGAAAGCGGGGAGGGGAGGAAAGAACAAAAGGGGAAGGTCTGTGATAGGGTGGAAGGCAGGAGAGATTAAATGACAAAAGGGATGATGGTGCGAGGTGAAAGAAGATGGTAATGGGACAAGTAAAGAAACAAAAGATGGCTCTAGATGAAGTGTAAATGGGAATGGCAGAATGATCGACAGCTGCCATGTGAGAGAGAAAATAGGGGCAAAGGTTATGGTCTGAAATTGTTGAACTCGATATTGTAAAGTGCCTAATTGAAAGATGAGGTGTTGTTCCTCGAGCTTACGTTGAGCTTCGCTGGAACAGTGCAAGAGGCCGAGGACAGTGAGGTCAGAGTGGGAGTGGAGCGGAGAATTAAAGTGACAGGCGACCAGAAGCTCCCACAAACAGCAATGTGACAAATGACCAGATAATCTGGGTTTTTTGTTGTTAGAGGGATAGATATTGGCCAGGAATATCTGATGCCATTCTGCCCAACACGCCTGGACTTTGGCTTCACAAGTCCCGTAGTCTGGTGTGGCCGACGGGATTATTTTACACACTTCTAGATTGACATTTGCCCTCTGACGGAGAGCAAACCCAGGTGACCTCCGACAAGGATGTTTTCAGTTTGCCTCCTTTCCATTCGGATGAGACATTAAAGCCCGTCTTGCTCTTTCAGGTGGACGTAAAAGATCCCACGGCCACTATTTCGAAGAATAGCAGTCGAGTTCTCCCTAATGTCCTGGGGCCAATGTTTATCCCTCAACCAACATCACTAAAAACAGATGATCTGGTCATTGTCACATTGCTGTTTGTGGGAGCTTGCTGTGTGCAAATTGGCTGCTGCGTTTCCCACATTACAACAGTGACTACACTTCAAAAAGTGCTTCATTGGCTGATAAGCGCTTCGGGAAGTCCTGAGTTCATGAATGGCGTGACATTAAGTGCGAGTTCCTCTTTTCTTTCACGCTGTTCATAAACAGCCCAGGCGATGATCAGAACTGAACAGTCCCACCCCTCGATGGTGTAGTCTGCAAGAAGGTCAGCACCTGGTGGCACAGTGTCGACCTGTCCACCCAATGACATGTGATGGCTCTGCTTGCAGTACTACGCGATTTTAGTAAGATAGGACCCTGGCTGTAAATATCCCGCTGCGGAGGGCAAATTTCCCCGAGGGCTGCAAATGTTTCCCAGCACGTCCGTCGAATCTGTCTTGAGTTCCAGACCCCGTTTGCTTCGTAAACAAAAACCTCCTCGCTAAAAATACATCTATTTCTCTGTCCGAGCGTGCTTTATTTGGGGGCAATGGTGCTAAAAATACAGGGCCAGACTGCATTGTATAACTTGCTCGTTGGCTTTGATGTACCATCTGCAGACTCATTCCAAACACTAGAAAAAATGTAGGGTCTTTCATCTGAATGTCAAGAGCATGGATCTCATCCTGCACAACACTGCACAGATACAGCATGAAGAAGAATCAACACTTTGCGTGTTTAACTGATGAAGACCTGAACAAAAGTCAGTCATTTGAAGACTTGGATGTTTGATGCCAAAACATTATTTTATAATCCCAAATTTGAAATGAAGACACATTACATAGGATCTCCCAGGATTTCGAAACCGTGGACTTTCCCTCACTTGTCCTTACTCCTATGCCTTTTAAAACCCAAGTTAGATCTCAGCTAACCCCTAATTTAATACATTTTGTCTCTACATTTTTCAGCTTCGGAAGTGTGCTTTATAATGGCCACTGACCCTTCACAATGTTTTCTCCATCTAAAGAAATGAGAGTGTATTCCTCCCATATAAAGGATCATCCTTTGTATCTCCAAACTGCCCAACTTGTTGCAAATACAACACAGCATCATTCGTATCTACTTCTTTAAGTGTCTACTCCTGATAAGTGTATAAAACGCTGTCAAAAGACAGTCTTCCACTTAACAGGAGTGCACTGCTCAAGACATGAGCTGACAGCAACATTCTTTAGCCGTGCGATAGCTTGGGGGCTGGAGAATTCCACCTTCGCCAAGTGTACTCAGCTGAACGCAGCAGGCGCGGGGAATTGCTGGCATGGTCTGCCACATGAGGGCCCGGTTAGTGACGTGAAGCGCTAACGGCTGTTCGACTGGGTGGCCCTCTGCAACAGTCTCCCGTGCACCAAATCCAGGTCTGACCTGGGCGACCCCATTTATTTTCGGTGAGGGCCTTGATTCTATTTAACTTTATCAGACGAGCAACTCTTCTCTTTGCAAGCCGCCGATTGATAATCTGGCAGAGTTGCTAATAATTTCTGATGCTGATGGTCATTGAGCAGCTCATTTCTGTGCGAGACCTGCAATGTCGGAGGAGGCTCAGCCCATCTTTGGAGGCAATTAATACTTGTTTAGTGTCTGCCTGTGGAATGATCATAGAATGTACAGCACAGAAACAGGCCATTCGGCCGAACTGGTCTCTGCTGGCGTTTATGCTGCACTCAAGCCTCCTCCCAACACCCTTCACCAAACCCCATCAGCATATAAAGAAAGACTTGAAATACTTGCATTTCTATAGCGCCTTTCACGACCTCAGAACGTCCCAAAGTGCCTTACAGCCAACGAAGTACTTTTTGAAGTGGAGTCACTGTTGTAATGTGGGAAACGCGGCAGCCAATTTGCGCACAGCAAGCTCCCACAAACAGCAATGTGATAAATGACCAGATCCATCTGCTTTTGGTGAAGTTGATTGAGGGATAAATATTGGCCACATACACCGGGGAGAACTCCCCTGCTCTTCTTTGAAATAGTTCCCTGGGATCTTCAGTTCCTAAGTGGCTAAGCATGTAGGAACAGTGTGTGAGGGGCATGTGCGTATGTGGGTGTGTGTGTGTGTGAGAATGTTCAATCTGTACCTTTTCATTTTTCTAAAAGCCAGATTCAGTCCATTTTAACTAGACTTGGAAACCCAACAGAGAATGGAAGATTCCAGCTTTAATGTTTATTCTGTTGATCATTTGAAAGCTTGTGTCCTTCTATTCCTTTCTCCCTCGCGTGCCTATCTAGCTTCCCCATCAATATATCAATGGATCAGTGCACTAGTGGCAGCCATAGGCTCTGGGCACATGAACAGCCCTGCCCATGGCGTGCATTGAGATTAATTCGCTCTGGACTGGGTGTCATAAATCTCATCATTGAGAAACTACCTATGAAATAACACTGGACGGCCAGCTGGTGGCGCCGTCCAAGGAGTATAAATACTCGGGCGTTGGCCCCAGCTTGCCAGGGACATTTTGTAAGACAAGGAACTAGTGAAGTACAACTAGACTTCCATGTTCTGAAATAAGTTGATTAAAGCCTTGCTTTATGCTCAAACCAAGTGTGTAGTGAGTTTTATTACGTCACTGGGTTCATTGGCAGCAGAGTGCAGAGCGGAAGTCTTCATTCAGCAATAAGCTATTCACAAAAGGTTTGAGATGTTGTACTGAAGACTTGTGCTCCAGAACTAGCCGCGCCCCTAGCCAAGCTGTTCCAGTACAGCTACAACACTGGCATCTACCCGGCAATGTGGAAAATTGCCCAAGTATGTCCTGTCTACAAAAAGCAGGACAAATTCGACCCAGCCAATTACCATCCCATCAGTCTACTCTCAATCATCAGCAAAGTGATGGAAGGTGTCGTCGACAGTGCTATCAAACGGCACTTACTCAGCAATAACCTGCTAACTGATGCCCAGTTTGGGTTCCGCCAGGGCCACTCAGCTCCTGACCTCATTACAGCCTTGGTCCAAACATGGACAAAAGAGCTGAACTCAAGAGGTGAGGTGAGAGTGACTGCCCTTGACATCAAGGCAGCATTTGATCGAGTGTGGCATCAAGGAGCCCTGGCAAAACTGAAGTCAATGGGAATCAAGGGGAAAACTCTCCATTGGTTGGAATCATACCTAGCACAAAGGAAGTTGGCTGTGGTTGTTGGAGGTCATTCATCTCAATCACATGACATCACTGCAGGAGTTCCTCAGGGCAGTGTCCTAGGCCCAGCCATCTTCAGCTGTTTCATCAATGACCTTCCCTCCATCATAAGGTCAGAAGTGGGGATGTTCGCTGATGATTGCACACTGTTCAGCATCATTCGAGACTCGTCAGATACTGACGCAGTCCGTGTCCATATGCAGCAAGACCTGGACAACATTCAGACTTGGGCTGATAAGTGGCAAGTAAAATTCGCACCACACAAGTGCCAGGCAATGACCATCTCCAACAAGCGAGACTCTAACCATCTCCCCTTGACATTCAATGGCATTACCATCGCTGAATCCCCCACTATCAACATCCTGGGGGTTACCATTGATCAGAAACTGAACTGGACCAGCCATATAAATACTGTGGCTACAAGAGCAGGCCAGAGGCTGGGAATTCTGTGGCGAGTGTCTCACCTCCTGACTCCCCAAAGCCTTTCCACCATCTACAAGGCACAAGTCAGGAGTGTGATGGAATACTCTCCACTTGCCTGGATGAGTGCAACTCCAACAACACTCAAGAAGCTTGACACCATTCAGGATAAAGCAGCCCACTTGATTGGCACGCCATCCACCATCTTCAACATTCACTCCCTCCACCACCGGCGCACTGTGGCTGCAGTGTGTACCATCTACAAGATGCACTGCAGCAACTCGCCAAAGCTCCTTCAACAGCACCTTCCAAACCCGCGACAAGGGCAGCAGACGCATGGGAACATCACCACCTACAAGTTCCCCATCAAGCTACACACCATCCTGACTTGGACCTGTATCGCCGTTCCTTCACTGTCGCTGGGCCAAAATCCTGGAACTCCCTTCCTAACAGCATTGTGGGTGTACCTACACCATATGGACTGCAGCGGTTCAAGAAGGCGGCTCACCACCATCTTCTCAAGGGCAATTAGGGATGGGCACTAAATGCAGGCCTAGCCAGCGACGCCCACATCCCATCAATGAATAAAAAAATAAAAAATAAATTTTTTTAAATCATGGGGAACGCCTCTGGGCTGAAGGAGGTGGTGGGAGGGAGTGGGAAAAGGTGAGAAAGGTTAACAGCGTTTGTTGTCGAAGGGTGACTGTTGGGAAAGTTGTCCTGAATTAGATGAGAGCCAATGTGGCCAAAGGGAGAGCCTCAGCTCCTCAAACACAATAATGGAAAAGCATCATTGCCACAGTGGCAGCATCAAGGATTCCAGTTCAGGCAGAGTTCCTTCCCCAACCTCAGAAGACTCATTTCCCACATTAACCATTCTTGTGGTTTCTCTGCACGAGACTGAATGCTTCATACTAAATGATGCTGAACCGTGCTGCGGATCCACACTAATTTAGACCTACGTTGGCACGGCCCCAAAGTCACTTCCTTTGGATACACGCAACAGGAGGGAGAGGGAGAACGCTCATTCAATTAATTTGTGTTAGATTTAGGTTGCAGACATGAAAGGACAATGTTCTGAGCCCCTACTCCTGCTTCCAATAGAATCGAACAAATTGTATAACTAACTGTTTTTTTGTTTGCGTGCATTTTGGTGGTGTGCAGGGCGAGGGACTGGACCTTGGCAGCGGGAATGGAAAAACTTTGCATTCCAGGCGAGGGTCACAATTGAGCCCTTTCAAGATACGTATGGCGGAGTGAAAATGCAGAGCGGCATCCATTTCCCGCACCAGCCATTTTCTGTGGCCTCTGAGTGAGATTGCCAATTGGGAAAAGTGCAGTGCTGTGGGCCCCGATTTTTCACCCCAACTCCTGTATGTGCACCTCATTGCGGCATCTGAGCTGTCCAGATATTTGTCCGATTCGTAGAAACTTACCGCACAGGAGGAGGCCATTCGGCCCGTCGTGCCTGTGTCGGCTGTCTGGACGAAGTCCCACATCCCCCGATTTTTTGTCCCTAGCCCTGTAAGTTGCTCATCCTCAAGAACCAAGTCCAATCTGTTTGAAATAACAACAGAAAATGCTGGAAAAACTCAGCAGGCCAGGCAACATCCGTGGAGAGAAAAGAGAGTCAACGTTTCGGGTCAAATCCTTTGTCAAGAGTCTTGACAAAGGGTTTGACCCGAAACATTGAATCTTTGTTCTCTCCACGGATGTTGCCTGGCCTGCTGAGTTTTTCCAGCATGTTCTGTTGTTATTTCGGATTTCCAGCATCTGCAGTATTTTGCTATCGTACCAATCTGTTTGAAAATGATTTCTGATAGATCTGCTTTTAACCTGGTACCTGAAAAATTGCACCATGTAGGTGGCATGTCAGTTGGGTTGGCCGGGGGTTAGAGGCTGAGGCAGATGCTATTCTCTTATTAGGATATATTCTGCTTTTCCCCTTGATAGCAGAGCGCCTCGCCTCCACTATCTTCTGGAAAAATCTACTGACGTATACGCAGTGTAGAATTCCAACCCTGTATCATCATGGCTTTATAATCCAATGGGGTGCAACGCCACATTCCAGACATCAGCAACACAATGTCAAGTGTGAAATGACAGCAGATAACACCTCCAGCTCATCTCTGAGGCATCGCCAACTCATGCGCCATCACCACCGCATGAGGGCTCGCAGGACATTCTTGACACCCGATGCTATCAGGGCTGTGAGGTGACACGGGTCCAGTATTCGTAACATCTGCCTATACTGGGAAGAGCGAGGAAGTCACGGTGGATTCAACTCCAGCGCAACACAATAGAATTGAAAAGTCAATTTAAAGCTAATGCTGTTTGTTGGCAATCCACTTGTTAGATGCTGGGTGTTAGGCCAACAAATCATTTCTCCTTCAGAAACCAACTGGCTCTGTGATTGAGATCTGAATATGGCACGTGTAACCCAGGCAGCAAAGGTTGCTTGATCAGATTTGTGTATTGGGCTGTTTATGGTGAATAGTTTATTGGAATCAGGAATACAATGCAGGTATAAAAATCAATCAACATCACAAAGAAAAACAGATTATCTTGCCATTATCACATTTTGTGGGAGCTTGCTGTGCGCAAATTGGCTGCCACATTTCCTACATTACAACACAGTGACTCCACTTCAAAAATACTCTGTTGGCTGTAAAGCGCTTTGGGACGTCCGGTGGTCGTGAAAGGTGCTATTTAAATACAAATCTTTCTTTCTTTTTAAAAAAGGGACTGTGAGCATCTCCTTTCTTTTTTATTCGTTTATGGGATGTGGGCGTTGCATTTATTGCCCATCCCTAATTACTCTCGAGAAGGTGGTGGTGAGCTGCCTTCTTGAACCGCTGCAGTCCGTGTGGTGAAGGTGCTCCCACAGTGCTGTTAGGGAGGGAGTTACAGGATTTTGACCCAGTGACGATGAAGGAACGGCCGATATATTTCCAAGTCAGGATGGTGTGTGACGTGGAGGGGAACTTGGAGGTGGTGGCATTCCCGTGCGCCTGCTGCCCGTGTCCTTCTAGGTGGAAGAGGTCGCGGGTTCGGGAGGTGCTGCCGAAGACACTTATTGAATGTCCTACGAGATTGATTTACATAAATATCAATGCTACTCAAACCTTGTGATTGGATCCTGCGAGGCTCTCGTCCATCACTCCAGCCAGCAAATGAAACTGGAGACCAGTAACAGTGGCATGAGGAAATGCTTCAGGATGTGTTGCTGCTCACACCCAATAACGCTATTGACATGAATCAGTCATTCATGAAAGAAAGACTTATGAAATAGTACTGAGCGGCCTGCGGGTGGCACTGTCCAGGGAGAGTATAAATACTCGGGCATGGGCCCAGCTTGCGCAGGACATTCTTAACAGGAACTAGTGAAGGACACAACTAGACCTCCATGTTGTAAAACAGTTGATTAAAGCTTTGTTTAACGCTTAAACCAAGTGCCTAGTATTTTTTTACATCAGCTATCTTGAATCTTGATGCGTTTAAAACTGAGTTACAAGCTCAATTTTGTAAACACGGGCACAAATGGCATAGTGCGGACATCATGCAACAGACGTAGTGACTGCTCAGGAGGTTGGGCTGCGCCACATTCTGTAGCGGGAGTCCTTCCCCCGCCACCTCCTAATTCGATGGCACAAGAGAGGAGAGGTTTGCCCAGAGAGTACAATCCAGCAAGGGAGCAGCCTTTTAATGGGCTACAGCTCACTGTGAAAGGTGGATTTGTGGGGGCAGAACAATGGCCCAATTGCTCACAGAGGCACAGCAGAGATACGTGCACAATACTGCTACCCTTCGGTGCTGGGGAGTTGGCGGTCTCGCTGCAGGGGGGGCACCAAAATAAGGGTGACCCCACTTGGGGCTGAAGGCCACCCTCCAGTAAAGCCATAGATGCCAGGCGAATGCAGGGAGGGCACATGCAATCAGCAGCAACCTTGAATCTGGCTGCAAATGAGGCAGAAGGTTGCTGGTGTCAGGAGCAAGGAAAAGGTTGCTGTGTGGGGCCCAAACCTGAGCTGGGAACTCCTGCAGCCAGTGTCAGAGACCACCTGTGGAACTCGCTACCACATGGAGTAGTTGAGGTGAATAGAATCATAGAATTTTACAGCACAGGAGGCCATCCGACCCATCGGGCTGGATTTTGCCAGTGTGGGCGGGCTGGGGCGTGTCAGGGGTTTTTCCTGTCAGGACCCCGACTCCGAAGTGAAGTGGGGAAAAAGTGCAATTTTCCCCTAATTGGGCAGTTGATTTCTAGCGTGTGGGAACCCCTGGCCCAATGAGCCTTTTCATCTACAAAGTCGCCTCTGATGACGTCATCGATGCTGCTGGATTTAAGGCCTGCAATCAGCCTTGGTTCTTCAGGAGACTGCAAACTTTATGGTGATTGTAGTAAGGAATTCATTGATCGACTATGTCCACCAGCAGGTAAAAGTGTGCTCCACGCTTCGATGAGCCCTCCCTCCAAGCTCTGGTGGAGGGGGCAAGATGGAATAAGGAGGTGCTCTTCCCTTCCTCAGGGCGAAAACAGCCACCCCAGCAGACTAAAGCTGTGTGGCTGCAAGTGGCCCAGGAGGTCAACTCCATATCGATGAGCCGCAGAACCTGACTGCAATGCAGGAAGAGGTTTCATGACGTTCTCCGCACTGGAAAAGTGAGTACGATTTTCCCATCACCCTCAATCTGATCCCCATCGCCTCTTCTCACCAGCACTCTGCTTTGCAACCCTTTTCCTCCACAGCCCACTTGACACTTACATCTCTGCACCCTTACCCATTGCCTCTCCCTCTATGGTCACATTCACTTAACTATTCGACCATGTAGCCCTCACAACTCCCTATCACTGTGATGCAACAACAACTTACAACACACAGGGAGGGCCCTTTGTCTCCTTCTAAGCATCTATGCTAGGCATTCTCTACACTCACTCCTTCATTCTCACTCAAACTCCACTTGTGTCCCTCATTGCAGGAAAAGAGAGCCCACAATAAGAGGGAAAGAGCCATGACAGGAGGAGGGCCACCCTCAGTAGCCCAGCTCACCGCCTGGGAGGAGGCGGCCCTGGAAATCGCCGGGATCGAGGAGGATTCCCAAGTGGGGGACGGACAGACGGGCGCATCACAGCAAGCTGGTGACAGAATAGATTGGCATCTCTCTCATTGACATTGCATGAGTCACTGATAATGAATCTGATGCCCTAACAGATTGACTTATGATCATCTGCACTATTCAATGTGCATGCAACCTTGAGCTCACATCTCTAACTCTTTCCTTTACTCCCCCACAGGACCATCGAAAGCCCCCGTCTCCACTGTCCAGGAGGAAGAGCCTGAGCTTCCAGACTCCTCAGAGGAAGCTGCAACCTCTGAGGGCGCAGCGTCAGCAGAATTCAGTGCACCCAGCACCAGCGCAGACACTCACACCTCGGTGGGACCTTCGCGAGATAGAGTAGTGTTGGCACCTGGTGTACCACAGCTCACAAGTGAGCATTAGCAGATGGTGGAGACAGGGACAGCAGTGGAGAGTCCTCGTCGGAGGGCGCGGGACTCTGCCAGCTCGGCTTAGCTGCATGTCGACCCTGTGCCTCCGGGTCCGGCATATTCAAGACAGAGATCGATAGATTTTTGGATATTAAGGGAATCAAGGGATATGGGGTTAGCGTGGGAAGGTGGAGTTGAGGTAGAAGATCAGCCATGATCTTATTGAATGGCGGAGCGGGCTCGAGGGGCCGAATGACCTACTCCTGCTCCTATTCCTTATGTTCTTATTAGCGCATGCACCTCCTTTAAGATTTTGCCTTAATTGAAAAGGTAATTTGTGAAGAGCAGATTAGTTCTTGGGCACTCGCACACAGCCTGACACAACGGACTGTTCACACACGAGCACCAACACCTCATGGGCGATAGACCTCCCTTTGTTGGCAGTGAGGTGCTGGCTGTTGGAGGGCACACATGTAAGGCTGCGATTGAAACAGACACTGAGTCAGGAGCCTTTGGTGTTTGTACCTCGATGGTTTCCACCTCTGTCGTGACCCACTTCTATGACCGATGCTTGATGACTCAAAAAGGCAGAGAAGCCTGCAGAAAATGTCAGGGTGGCGTCTGGGTGTGTCTTGCCTTCTGAAGTCCTGCCCTCCCTGCTCAGTGACATAAGAACATAAGAAATAGGAGCAGGAGTAGGCCATACGGCCCCCTCGGGCCTGCTCTGCCATTCAATAAGATCATGGCTGATCTTCTACCTCAAATCCACTTTTCTGCCCGATCCCCATATCCCTTGATTCCCCTAGAGTCCAAAAATCTATCGATCTCAGCCTTGAATATACTCAATGACTGAGCATCCACAGCCCTCTGGGGCAGAGACTTCCAAAGATTCACCACCCTCTGAGTGAAGAAGTTCCTCCTCATCTCAGTCCTAAATGGCCGACCCCTTATCCTGAGACTATGCCACCTAGTTCTAGACACTCCAGCCAGGGGAAACAACCTCTCAGCATTTACCCTGTCAATCCCCTTCAGAATCTTGTATGTTTCAATGAGATCACCTCTCATTCTTCTAAACTCCAGAGAGTATAGGCCCATTCTACTCAATCTCTCATCATAGGACAACCCTCTCATCCCAGGAATCAATCTAGTGAACCTTCGTTGCACCGCCTCCAAGGCAAGTATATCCTTCCTTAGATAAGGAGACCAAAACTGTGCACAGTACTCCAGGTGTGGTCTCACCAAGGCCCTGTACAATTGTAGCAAGACTTCCTTACTCTTATACTCCAACCCCCTTGCAATAAAGGCCAACATGCCATTTGCCTTCCTTACTGCTTGCTGTACCTGCATGCTAAGCTTTCTGTGTTTCTTGCATGAGGACACCCAAATCTCTCTGAACAGCAACATTTGAAAGTTTCTCACCGTTTAAAAAATATTTTGGCCTAGAAATTCAGTGGCACCCCGTTTCAGTCTCACCAGGGCGCCGGAAGTACCGCCCCGGAAGGAGTCACGAATGCCCGCCGGAAATTCAGTTTCAGCGCCCCAGACGGAAGCGCAGCGCTACTCGAGGCGCACCGCATCCATCTTGGGGCGCTGCAACTGAAGTTCACAGCGCAACGTGCCGCAGCGCCACATGGCGCGCTGCGGTACTGCAGGCCTTCCTCCCCTTCTTAAAGGGGAGGGGCCTGCTGCAGCGCGATCTGAGATCGCGAGTGCCGGCAAAAGAGCCCGGCACCGAGGAGAAGTGCCGGGCTCTTGGGAGACAGCCGGCACAACACGGGGGGGGGGGGGGGGTGCTCAGAAGGCTGGGGACGGCTGCACGAAGAGGTGCTGGCAGGCGGCCAGCAAAAAAAATGGGGCCTCTACCGCCGCAGGTAGGCCCCCCTGAACCGGTCGCAAGTTGCGACTGGCGTTACAGCGGGGGGCGCTACCAAATTTCACGATCGGGGCGGTAGCGGGGCGCTGCACACACCGATGACGTCATCGGTGGCGGCGCAGTGCTACCAGCTAACGCCGCCATTAGCGCCCCGCTAAATTTCGCGGGAGGTGTGGCCAGTGGCGCTAAACCCACTAAGTGCCCTCTTTGGGCGCTAACTGGTGGCGCAGCACACCGAATTTCTAGGCCTCTGTTTTTTCTATTCTTCCTACCAAAGTGAATAGCCTCACATTTCCCTACAGACCTTGCTAAAAATAAAATAAGGGCTCCTTTCACGGAGCTGTTCGAAATCTCCTCTCAACACAACATTCCATATTAGCGCGGTGCTTCCAGGTCAAAGTTCACCTCTTACGGGGGCGGGGGGGGGGGTGAGGGGGGCAGGTGGAGAAGTAATGGTGGGGGGAGAGGTAAGGAAAGCAGGAAATGGCTTTAAGGCCCAGAAAACAAAAAGCATGAACCAGAATAAGTAAAGGAGAATAAACAAAATTCACGGCGAGTGGGCAGGGCAGAGCATCGTCTCTCGTTTATTTCCAGGGTCGCTGGGTTTGGCTTTTTTTTAATCCTCTCCCCCCACCGCCCCCCCCGCCACCCCGCTCTATGTTTGTCATTTTTAAAAAGGTTCTTCAACTGTAGTCACAGCTGTGGGTTTGGCAGTTTACATAGGCTCTCTCAAAATAAACCTAAACCATTCGTGATTGCCAGGGACATGAAAACAGAACAGTCGTAAGTGAAAGTGTGCAGTTAGCCCAGCAAGGCAGTGAACTTTCACATCACATACCAACTTATTCCAGCCGCTATTTTATAGCTAACTGGTTTTTTTTGAGGTGCTTTACTTTTAATGGCTCACAGGAACGTGGGGGGTCGCTGAGTTGAAAAAAAGAATCAAGGTTCATCTAGTTTTTTTTTTGCTTATTCATTCACGGGATGTGGGCGTCGCTGGGCAAGGCCGGCGTTTATTGCCCGTCCCTAGTTGCCCTCGAGAAGGTGGTGGCGACCTGCCTTCTTGAACCGCTGCAGTCCGTGTGGTGAAGGTGCTCCCACAGTGCTGTTAGGGAGGGAGTTCCAGGTTTTTGACCCAGCGACGATGAAGCAACCGACGATTTGTTTGCCTTTAACCATCCTGGTAGTCGCCCGACACAATGATAATGGAGTTATAATCGCAACAATCAATCTTTATCAATGAAAACAAAGAAAGGCTTGGATTTATATCGCGCCTTTCATGACCACCGGACGTCCCAAAGCGCTTTAACATAGAAACATAGAAGATAGGAGCAGGAGTAGGCCATTCGGCCCCTCGAGCCTGCTCCGCCATTCAATGAGATCATGGCTGACCATTCAAATTCAGTACCCTGTCCCTGCTTTCTCCCCATATCCCTTGATCCCTTTAGCCTTAAGAAATATATCTAACTCCTTCTTGAATATATTTAATGAATTGGCCTCAACTGCCTTCTGTGGCAGAGAATTCCACAGGTTCACCACTCTCTGGGTGAAGAAATTCCTCTTCATCTCAGTCCTAAATGGCTTACCCCTTATCCTTAAACTGTGACCACTGGTTCTGGACTCCCCCGCCATTGGGAACATCCTTCCTGCATCTAGTCTGTCTAGTCCTGTTAGAATTTTATAATTTACAGCTAATGAAGTACTTTTTGGAGTGTAGTCACTGTTGTAATGTGGGAAACGCGGCAGCCAATTTGCGCACAGCAAGCTCCCACAAACAGCAATGTGATAATGACCAGATAAACTGTTTTTGTTCTGCGGATTGAGGGATAAATATTGGCCCCAGGACACCGGTGAGAACTCCCCTGCTCTTCTTCGAAATAGTGCCATGGGATCTTTTACGTTCATTCGAGAGAGCAGACGGGGCCTCGGTTTAACGTCTCATTCCAAAGACGGCACCTCTGACAGTGCGGCGCTCCCTCAGCACTGCACTGGAGTGTTAGCCTAGATTTTTGTGCTCAAGTCCCTGGAGTGGGACTTGAACCCACAACCTTCTGACTCAGAGGCGAGTACTGCTGTGAGCAAACCCCAGTAACTGTCTGGCAACTCGGAGAAATCTTTGACAGACTGTCTGGGCGCTCGACAGTCCAGGAAGGTTGGAATATACAGAACAGTTAAAATTACAGAATGTTCTTTTGTGAGGTAGGTACTTTAAGTGTGGAAAATAATCCTTTCCCCAGATTTTGCAGCTCGCTGCAAACTGCTTTCCGTCTGATTTTTCTCCCCCCGCCCCCGCACCCAGCTCTCCTGGGCGTTAAGCAACGTTTGGATGAGGTGCAGTAAGGAAATTCTGGCGGGGAGGATCACACGTTCCCTGCAGAACCCTCAGGATGTTCCACTCATTCATGAATCTGGTGTGTTCAGATCCTGTGGCACTACAATCCTCCCTGCCAAGTTTTCCTTCACGCTATGTGCCCAGGTGATGCTTATCGCTCAAGGAACCCCAGCTAGGCTATAATTCCATGGGTATCGGCAGTTCCATCGTGCCTTGCCCAAGAGGTGGTTCCTCCAATATGAATAGGATTATCAGGCTACTCAATCATGGGGGCATCACTGTCGAGCCAAATTCCCCGATTCCCCCAATAACATGTTGGGTCACATTATATGAGTGATTATATGTGGTGAGTGTAGCATGCATGGGAGGAACAGGTGACTTTGGACCGATGGTTCCCAAAGCTCTCCACAGCTGGGGGTTTCCTCGCCTCATGTCGGGGTCTGTTGTAGTCTGTTGCGCTGCACTGTCGGAGGTGCCGTCTTTCGGATGAGACGTTAAACTGAGGCCCCGTCTGCTCTCCCAGGTGAACGTAAAAGATCCGATGGCACTATTTCGAAGAAGAGCAGGGGAGTTACCCCCGGTGTCCTGGGCCAATAGTTAACCCTCAATCAACATCATAAAAATGGCTTATCTGGTCATTATCACATTGCCGTTTGTGGGAGCTTGCTGTGCACAATTGGCCGCTGCGTTTCCTACATTACAACAATGACCACACTTCAAAAGTACTTAATTGGCTGTGAAGCGCTTTAGGACGTCCGAAGGTCGTGAAAGGCACTGGAGAAGTGCAAGTCTTTCTTTTAACAGGCAGCGTGCTCTCATATACAAGATGCACTGCAGCAACTCGCCAAGGCTTCTTCGGCAGCACCTCTCAAACCCGCGACCTCTTCCACCTAGAAGGACAAGGGCAGCAGGCGCACGGGAACACCACCACCTCCAAGTTCCCCTCTAAGTCACACACACCATCCTGACATAGAAGTATATCGGCCGTTCCTTCATCGTCGCTGGGTCAAAATCCTGAAACTCCCTCCCTAACAGCACTGCGGGAGCACCTTCACCACACGGACTGCAGCGGCTCAAGGCAGCGGCTCACCACCACCTTCTCAAAGGCAATTAGGGATGGGCAATAAATGACGGCCTTGCCAGCGACGCCCACATCCCATAAACGAATATAAAATAAATACATCCCAGCTCTGTAATGCAGTCAGAAATACATTTTGTAAATAATTATGAAACGAGCCGTGTGTGCGGTGACAGGACAGAGAAATGAACCTTTGGCCTCACCGTCTGTCCAGGGTGTGTCAGATATGCTCCTCACAGACCAGGATTTAGACACCAGACTCCACCCTGACAGTCTAAACGGTCTTTGCTCCAGACTGGACTTTACCTTTGTCAGGCCTTAAATCACCTGGATTTCGAGGCAGCAGGTGGTGTTGAATCAAAATCCGAAGTTCTGTTGAGTCGGACGCTCCTCCTGAGTGACAGTAATCCATGGTGATCAAACTCAGTACACAGGCAAGTTCCCCTACTCCAATAAACCTGGTTACATGGTTAATGAACGCTCTCTGAGTTTGGAAAGGCCTGAAATCCATTTAAAATATCCCGGAAATGAACAAGTTAAAATGCCTACACTGACATTCTCACGTATGAGGACGAGCGATGACGCGGAGGATCAAGAGAGGAAGTTTGAATGACTTCAAGGAAATCCTTTCTCCAGTATAATTTCCCCGATTCCTTTATCTATGGTTGTAAACAGCACATTAACACTCATGCCAAGATCGCAGGACTCTGAGTGAGATTAGAAGATGCTACGATAGGCTTGATTGCAAGAGACACCACCCATTCAATGACAATACCTCTCTTCTGGTGACCATATCCCTTGGAGTTCAGGATGTGAAGAATAATTTCAGATGGACACGCAGGAAGCCTTAACTTTATGTGGGGGTGACTGCAGGAGCACAAATTTTAAAAAGTGCGCTTTTATTTTGTATCACCTCTCCCCAAACCGGTTACCCGGGCTATTAAACTAATCAGTTGTGTCTTTGTGAAGTAAAGTTGATATGTACCTGTTGTTCTTTCCTCTTTGTTTTCCCTGGCACGTCCTGCCTCGCCCCTGCCAGTGCTGTAGAGGTTGCTTTGGATCACTAGACCCCAATTGGCAGTACACTCAAGGTTCACTCGCTGCCGGCTGCCCTTGGGAGGCAGAAGTGATCCAACCTGCCTTGTTCTACCTGCAAGAGGATATACTTGCCTTAGAGACGGTGCAACAAAGGTTTATTAGATTGATTCCTGGGATGAGAGGGCTGTTCTATGAGGAAATATTGAGTAGAAAAGACCTATATTCTCTCGAGTTCAGAAGACTGAGAGGTGATCCCATTGAAATGTATAAAATTCTTTGAGGCTTGACAACATAGATGCTGAGATCTGTTTCCCCTGGCTGGAGAGTCTAGAACTAGGGGTCATAGGGGGAAAATTCAGTTGTTTGCGCCTCCCATTGGCGCCTTAAGAGGGCGCGAATGGGGCGCAAAGCAACTGGCGCCCGGGCGCGGCGATGTTTGCGCCGCTCGCGAAATTAACTAGACATTTTGCGGCGGCGCTAAACACTATCACCACGATCTCCTGCGCCGGCAGATTGTGATGTCAGTCGAGCGTGCAACGCCCCGTTAGCGCCCCGGACCGGATATTGAGTGGCGCCCCCTGCCTTACCGCCTGCCGCTAGCAACGACAGGTTGAGGGAAGCGTTATGCTGTTAGAGAGGGACTAGGGGAGCACTATTTAAAGGCGACCGCTTCCTGCCTTTTTTTGTCGGTGACATTTTTGCACCACGCATTCTGAGAGAGAGAGAGAGAGAGAGAGACTTCTGGAGAGATTCAACGCTGTGTGAAGTTTTGGGTACTGAGCAGCACTTTGCAGGTTCATTTTGATTTGCCCTTCCTTGCTTCGCCAGCGCTCTGAGGTAGCGCCTCGCTCCTCGGCCTTTGCACCTTAAGACAGGTGTGAAGTGCCTGATATAGCGCTCCAATCACCTCCAGCAGCGATAAAAGCCAAGTTTGCTGTCGGAGGCGATAATTAGCGCCAGGCGCTAAACTTTGCGCACTGCCGATAATGGCGCCCCAAACGGGGCGATACTGAATTTTTCCCCCATAGTCTCAGGATAAGGGGCCGGCCATTTAGGGGCCATATGGCCTACTCCTGCTCCTATATCTTATGTTCTTACGTTCATGCCATAGATCGATAGATTTTTGTTAGGTAAGTATATCAAGGGGTATGGGGCAATGGAGATGGGATACAGATCAGCCATGATCTAACTGAATGGTGGAACAGGCTCGAGGGACTGAATGGCCTCCTCCTGTTCCTATGTAACAGGCTCGAGGGGCTGAATGGCCTCCTCCTGTTCCTATGCAACAGGCTCGAGGGGTTGAATGGCCTCCTCTTGTTCCTATCTAACAGGCTCGAGGGGCTGAATGGCCTCCTCCTGTTCCTATGTAACCAGCTCGAGGGGGTTGAATGGCCTCCTCCTGTTCCTATGCAACAGGCTCGAGGGGCTGAATAGAAACATAGAAGATAGGAGCAGGAGTAGGCCATTCAGCCCCTCGAGCCTGCTCCGCCATTCAATGCGATCATGGCTGATCATCCAAATTCAGTACCCTGTCCCTGCTTTCTCCCCATATCCCTTGATCCCTTTAGCCTTAAAAAATATATCCAACTCCTTCTTGAATATATTTAATGAATTGGCCTCTACTGCCTTCTGTGGTAGAGAATTCCACAGGTTCACCACTCTCTGGGTGAAGAAATTCCTCCTAATTTCTGTCCTAAATGGCTTACCCCTTATCCTTAGACTGTGACCCCTGGTTCAGGACTCCCCGACCATCGGGAACATCCTTCCTGCATCTAGTCTGTCCAGTCCTGTTAGAATTTTATAAGTTTCAATAAGATCCCCCAATGGCCTCCTCCTGTTCCTATGTAACAGGCTCGAGGGGTTGAATGGCCTCCTCCTGCTCCTATGTAACAGGCTCGAGGGGCTGAATGGCCTCCTCCTGCTCCTATGTAACAGGCTCGAGGGGCTGAATGGCCTCCTCCTGTTCCTATGTAACAGGTTCGAGGGGTTGAATGGCGTCCTCCTGCTCCTACGTAACAGGCTTGAGGGGCTGAATGACCTCCTCCTGCTCCTATGTAACAGGCTCAAGGGGCTGAATGGCCTCCTCCTGCTCCTATGTAACAGGCTCGAGGGGCTGATTGGCCTCCTCCTGTTCCTATGTAACTGACTCAAGGGGGTTGAATGGCCTCCTCCTGTTCCTATGCAACAGGCTCGAGGGGCTGAATGGCCTCCTCCTGCTCCTATGAAACAGGCACGAGGGGCTGAATGGCCTCCTCCTGTTCCTATGTAACAGGCTCGAGGGGCTGAATGGCCTCCTCCTGCTCCTATGTAACAGGCTCGAGGGGCTGAATGACCTCCTCCTGCTCCTATGTAACAGGCATGAGGAGCTGATTGTCATCCTTATGAAACAGGAGGAGGCCAATTTCCTGCTTCAGAAAAAAAGAATTTATATATAGCTCGCCTTCCTTACAAGCCAGAGAGCTACAGCTTGGAATCTAATCGAGGGGTTCAGATGGTCTTTAGATAGAAGAATCAATATGTGGGAGTTTACACACTGAGATCTGATTGAAGGATTTGTATCATTTATCTATATCTTTTTTTAAAGTTTCTGTACACATGCATTTCCTGTACACAAACAAATTCATGTTATCAAGATTTTTTGTCACACTTTTACATCAACATTCATCATCGACATTCCCTAATTCTCTCAGTTGCCATAATGCCTGTGATGCACAAAACGCTTTTTCAAAAGATTTTCGTGCACTATCTTTTGCTCACTAACAGAAATTTATAATATCCATCACAACATGCTGAACAAAATTTAAAAATACATATTGCCAAATGACACCAAGTTGAATTGCTTTGCGTGTCAGCTGTGGCTCTGTGGGTAGCACCCTTGCCTCTAAGGTCAGAAGGTTGAGGGTTCAAGTCCCACTCCAGAGACTTGAACACAGAAATCTAGGCCGACACTCCCCCAGTGCAATGCTGAGGGAGTGCTGCACTGTCGGAGGTGCCGTCTTTTGGATGTAGACGTTAAACCGAGGCCCCGTCTGCTCTCTCAGGTGGATGTAAAAGTTCCCACGGCCACTATTTGGAAGAAGAGCAGGGGAGTTCTCCTTGGTGTCCTGGGGCCAATATTTATCCCTCAATCAACTTCACCTAAAACAGATGATCTAAAAAAATTTTTAAAATTAAAAAACAGATGATCTGGTCATTATCACATTTCTGTTTGTGGGAGTTTGCTGTGTTCAAATTGGCTGCCGCGTTTCCCACATTACACCAGTGACTACACATCAAAAAGTGTTTCATTGGCTGTAAAGCACTTAGGGGTCGTGAAAGACGCTACAGAAATGCAAGTCTGTCTTTCTTACTACCTTCAGTAAAATTTTCACTCAATAGCCTGGACTGCGACTATAATCAGGAGCTTTCAACGGCACCTGTGCATTCTGAGCCTGTGGGCTGTTTCTAGGATGTTCCAGAAGGCCATTTGTAGGTTCTGAGCATGTGCGGTTTGGAGAATTTCCCAGCACCAGGAGTTGAAGGGTTAATGGGGGGGTGGGTTCTCTCAGTCTGTGAGTTTCCTCCGTGTTCCCCCCACCCAAAGACTTTTGAAAGAAACTGGAAGGTTGAGTTTTCGAAGATTTATTTCCAGTAGGTTTCATTTCAAACACTAACACCTTTTCTGTGCTGAAGTGCCCAGTCAGACAAGCCCTGCGATGAACACACCGTTGTGGTTGGCGGCCCCCCTGAGCTCCCTCGGTTTTCCATTCCGTCTGTCGAACATTGTCGATCAAGAACGGATTGTTTATCCTCGATCAGTAGGTTGAAAATTCTGTTAAAAAAAATCTTCCTTTAACATTTTTTCTGAAAAAACTGGAAAGCCACTTAAACCTTTGAATGTTTAATGAGGTTGTTGTTTGTTTGTTTATGTAAATTTGTTTGTTTTGTGTTTAATGAGCACATTTTAATGTAAATTTATGATTGTTTAATGAGGTTATTTGTTTAAACACAATAAACATAAATATGCATAATAAGGACTCAATTATGTAAATTTATGTCTATTTTATGTTTAATGGAGTCATTTGATTATGTAAATTTATATTTATTATGTGTTTAATGTTTGTTTATTGAAATTCTGTATCTTAACACCTTTTACCTGCCTTTGGTTCCATATCCCTCAATACCTTTACTTAGTAAAAATTTACCAAACTCAGTTTTGAAATTTTCAATTGACCCCCAGCCACAACAACTTTGGGGGAGAGCATTCCAGATTTCCACTACCCTTTGTGCGAATAAGTGCTTCCCGACATCACCCCTGAACAGCCGAGCTCTAATTTTAAGGTTAGTCCCCTTGTTCTGGACTCACCCCGCCCACCAGACGAAATAGTTTCTGTCAAATCCTGTAATGATCTTAAACACCTCAATTAGATCACCCCTTAATCGTCTATACTCAAGGGAACACAAGCCTAGGTTATGCAACGTGGGCCAAAGGCGGGTAAATGGAGTTGGGTCACAGCTCAGCCATGATCTCATTGAATGGCGGAATAGGCTCGAGGGGCTGAATGGCCTCCTCCTGTTCCGATGTGACTCATAATTTAACTCTTTTAGCCTGTATCATTCTGGGGAATCTGCCCTGTACCCCCTCCAAGGCCGATGTCTCCTTCCTGAGATGCGGTGTGCAGAACTGAACGCAGTACCCCAGAGGAGGTCCAACCAGAGCTCTGTACAACTGTAGCAGAACTTCTACCCCTTCATATTTCCAGCCCCCTTGAGAGGAAGGCTCACATTCCATTAGCCTTGTTTTGTACCTGTCCACTGGTTTTGAGTGATTTTAGTACATGGATCTCTAAACAAACCCAGGAGTTGGCTACCGGCTGGGTTCTAATCAAGTTTGGGTAGTTTAGACTAGGCCTGTATTCACTAGAGTTCAGAAGAATGAGAGGGGGTCTCATTGAAACGTATAAAATTCTGACAGGGCTAGACAGACTGGATGCAGGGAGGATGCTTCCCCTGGCGGGGGGGGGGGGGGTCTAGTACGAGGGGTCACAGTCTCAGGATACGGGGTAGGACATTTAGGACTGAGATGAGGAGAAATTTCTTCACTCAGAGGGTGGTGAACCTGTGGAATTCTCTACCACAGAAGGCTGTGGAGGCCAAGTCACTGAATATATTTAAGAAGGAGATAGATAGATTTCTAGACACAAAAGGCATCAAGGGGTATGGGGAGAAAGCGGGAATATGGTATTGAGATAGAGGATCAGCCATGATTATATTGAATGGCGGAGCAGGCTCAAAGGGCTGAATGGCCGACTCCTGCTCCTATTTTTCTATGTTTTCTATGTTCTATACGCACAGAGTCATTGAGATCCAGCTCCATGTAATGGATGATGTTCCTCTCACTCCATTGCATCTATTACTTCTCACCAGCAACACTGTCAACGTAAACACATATTACAAGTGTACTCTGGGCAACATTCCCGCTAAGCTGCGCCGCCGCACAGCGCTCTGGAGGTCCAGCGCAGACCGCTCACCGGCTTCTCAATGAAAGGAACTGCGGGCGAAGGAAAATTTGAATGGGCCCCAAAGCAAGTTAAAGGGTCCGTGCCACCGGCCCCCCGCAAAAAAAAAAAATTAGAGGGAATAATGACTCTGGGTCCTGGGCACAAGGTGCTGGTAAATATGGGGACATCATTGCCATCGGGTTATTGAGAAATAGTCTACAATCCTTAAGGGGCAAACTTTCTTTCCAGCTTGCAGTTCAATAGTGGGAACACCCATAAACAAACAGATAACTGCGCAACATGTACAGTGTCAAGAGATCTGGACACCAGCTTAACATGAAAACAAATCCTGACCTTAAACAAACCTCCGATTTATAGTTGGGATCTGGGAGCAGAAAAGCACACCACAGCCAAAGCTCCGTTTCCAGCCAATTATAGAATTTCTATTTACTCTCGTGTTTTTGTTTTGTCAGATCCAAACACTGTCCTCATCCAGACAGACCAATTCTCAGCGAGCCTGTTGTGCATTTGGAATGATTGAGCCGTGTGCTGTTAGTGTTGCTGTGCCCGAACCTTAACCCGACTTGTGGGAACACCCAGCTACCAGCAAAATATTTACTTTGTACAGTTCTTTCCCTTAAAAGGGACACGGTCATCTCGAGAGATCTCTGTGTTGGTTTGAATTCCGTGCTGGCTCCTGAGTTAGTGTGCAGTCTGGATTAGATGCAGCAGCTGCATTATGGATTTAACTGAAGAACTTTTTTATGCAGTCATTTCTTTCTCCAATTGTCCCCACCGCCCCCAATTTAGGGTGTACCTGGACGCACCTAGACACAGCTGAGCATAGAATGTACCTGGACAGAGCAGAGATTAGCGTGTAAAGTTAAGGCACATGGGATTGGGGGCAAGGTATTGACTTGGATAGAGAACTGGTTGGCAGACAGGAAGCAAAGAGTTGGAATAAACGGCTCTTTTTCTGAGTGGCAGGCAGTGACTAGTGGGGTATGGCAGGGATCGGTCCTTGGGCCCCAGCTATTCACAATATATATTAATGATCTGGACGAGGGAACTAGATGTAATATCTCCAAGTTTGCAGACGACACAAAGCTGGGTGGGCGTGTGTGCTGTGAGGAGGATGCCGAGAAACTCCAGTATGATTTGGACAGGTTGGGTGATTGGGCAGAAGCATGGCAGATGCAATATAACGTGGATAAATGCGAGGTTATCCACTTTGGTGTCAAAAACAAGAAGGCAGATTATTATCTGAAT
Organism: Somniosus microcephalus; assembly: GCF_052327205.1. Lineage (NCBI taxonomy): Eukaryota > Metazoa > Chordata > Chondrichthyes > Squaliformes > Somniosidae > Somniosus > Somniosus microcephalus. The sequence continues at coordinate 7,955,987 of NC_141016.1, forward strand.
GGCAATAGATTGGGAGAAGGGGAAGTGCAACGAGACCTGGGCGTCCTTGTGCACCAGTCGCTGAAGGTAAGCATGCAGGTGCAGCAGGCGGTTAAGAAGGCAAATGTTATGTTGGCCTTCGTAGCGAGAGGGTTTGAGTACAGGAACAAGGATGTCTTGCTGCAGTTGTACAGGGCCTTGTTGAGATCACATCTTGAGTATTGTGCGCAGTTTTGGTTGCCTTATCTGAGGAAGGATGTTCTTGCCATGGAAGGAGTGCAGCGAAGATTCACCTGGGATGGCAGGAATGACGTATGAGGAGAGATTGGTTCGATTGGGCTTATATTCGCTGGAGTTTAGAAGAATGAGAGGGGATCTCATTGAAACATAAAATTCTAATAGGACTAGACAGACTAGATGCAGGCTCGAGGGGCCGAATGGCCTACTCCTGCTCCTATCTTCTATGTTTCTAGCAGAGCATAGAGTGTACCTGGACACAGCAGAATGCACGTGGACACAACACATGGTACAGTGTGTCACAACACATGGTACAGTGTGTCTCAGCACAGACCAGCATTGAACAGTCAGACAATGTACTGTGCCCCTTGCTTGCACTCATTATCTTTGAACATATTATAAATAACTTGGGGATCTCCTGTGGCGTTGCGTCTACTCCCAGTTTCAGGGAAGGGTGGGGGGAGGGTTTCAAGCCTGAGGCGGTCGGCTGCAGTTTTGGGGAGCAGGGCTGCTTTTTCAAATAACCCACCAGCGACAGACGGTTGAATTATTCCCCCTTCGTGGTGCAAATGACATTTAATCCCGATTCTCTTTCTGTAAGGGAGTACCAGCAGAGTCTGATTTATCTGACAGTATTGCACTGATGAGTGTGTCTCGTATGAGATGCAGAATTAAACATCTGAGAGTCTTGCTGCAGAATGCTCACTTACTCAGCATTTCCAAGTTTTCCTTGCCCTTGGTGTTGGATGAGGTCAAACATCAATTCAGAAGGACCATTAAGGTTGGAGTTAAAAATAAATCACCACGAATGTGTAATTGCGTTTCCCAGGTTAACAGACAAATACTTAGTGACTTTCTCACCCTACCCCCATCCTCTTGCCAATACAAGTGAGCAAGCAAGAATTATCGGCCAATGTCAACATGGGAACAGTGCTGCCCAGACACTTGGGACAGCTTCCAGACAAACTGCAACTGAGGCAAGGCGCAGGGAATAACAACACCGCAGGACCAGAGAAACAAAGGTGAGAGGAGGAAACCCATCAAAGGACACTGGGAAAGGCAACAGTCAATAACCAGGGGGCAGAGATTTAAAGTAATCGGTAGAAGGATTAGAGGATAAGTTGAGGAGGACTTTTTTTTGCTACCCAGAGGCTGGTGAGGGTCTGGAACTCACTGCCTGAAAAGGGTGGTAGAGGCAGAAATACTCATCGCATTTAAATAGTGACGTAAAAAAACTACTAGGCACTTGGTCTAAGCGTTAAACAAAGCTTTAATCAACTGTTTTACAACATGGTGTTCTAGTTGTGCCCTTCACTAGTTCCTGTAAAAGAATGTCCTGAGCAAGCTGGGCTCGTGCCCGAGTATTTATACTCTCCCTGGACAGCGCCACCCGCAGGCCGCTCAGTATTATTTCATAAGTCTTTCTTTCATGAATGACGGATTCATGTCAAATAGTACTTGGATATACTCAAAAACAGGAAGACAGATTATTATCTGAATGGCAATAGATTGGGAGAAGGGGAAGTGCAACAAGACCTGGGCGTCCTTGTGCACCAGTCGCTGAAGGTAAGCATGCAGGTGCAGCAGGCGGTTAAGAGGGCAAATGGTATGTTGGCCTTCGTAGCGAGAGGGTTTGAGTACAGGAACAAGGATGTCTTGCTGCAGTTGTACAGGGCCTTGGTGAGACCACATCTTGAGTATTGTGTGCAGTTTTGGTCGCCTTATCTGAGGAAGGATGTTCTTGCCATGGAGGGAGTGCAGCAAAGTTTCACCAGGCTGATACCTGGGATGGCAGATATGATGTATGAGGAGAGATTGGGTCGATTGGGCTTGTACTCGATGGAGTTTAGAAGAATGAGAGGGGATCTCATTGAAACTTATAAAATTCTAACAGGACTGGACAGACTAGATGCAGGAAGGATGTTGCCGATGGTCGGGGAGTCCAGAACCAGGGGTCACAGTCTAAGGATAAGGGGTAAGCCATTTAGGACAGGGATGAGGAGGAATTTCTTCACCCAGAGAGTGGTGAACCTGTGGAATTCTCTACCAAAGAAGGCAGTAGAGGCCAATTCATTAAATATATTCGAGAAGGAGTTAGATATATTTCTTAAGGCTAAAGGGATCAAGGGATATGGGGAGAAAGCAGGGACAGGGTACTGAATTTGGATGATCAGCCATGATCTCATTGAATGGCGGAGCAGGCTTGAGGGGCCGAATGGCCTACTCCTGCTCCTATCTTCTATGTTTCTATGCACTTGAAATGCTGTAACTTACAGGGCTACGGATCAAGAACAGGAAAGTGGGATGAGGCTGGATGGCTCTTTTTCGGCCGGCACAGACACGATGGGCCGAACGGACCTCCTTCTCTGCCGTAAACTTCTATGATTCGCGATGAACAGTCCAGCAGGGCGAGAGGGGTAAAACCCCCACAGGACACAGGGAGGGGCGACAGTCCAGCCATACCATCCTGGAGGATCCAGACCGCGACCGGGAAGGGGGAGCCTGCTGATGGCAGCGATCGGGTGTGGATGGGGCAGGCGGCGGGGCGGGGGGTGCAGGGTTGGGGTATGGGGAAGGTCAGGGCTGGTTGAGGCAAAAAGCTTCCTTGAGCGGCCTTGGCAACGCTCCTCAGTACCAAAGCAAGCAGTGCATTACCAATTTTTCCGTGCGGGGAAGCTCTGCAGTGTTTTGTGGAGTCGTGGACTATGGGTCACACTGAATAGTTGGTTAAAAAAAAAGACAGAACTTCTTAATTTTTTTTAAAACTGATTTTATATCAAAACAGTGCACATAACACAGATAATGGATCTCTCATGTTATAGCTTTGATAATTCATTCCAATGCAAACAATTTGCATTTAATAACTTACAAGTCTTAAAAATAAAAACTCAATAAATATTTGATGCTTTATAAACAGGCATTTCCTAGCAGAGTGCGCTGGGTAACAATCTTCAACAGGCTGATTAAGTGAGAACAGGCTCGAAATTACTGGCGGGCTTAATGCATTTGTAGGATATTCTTTTGTACACGATTCTAACCAGGCATTAACCGGCTTAAAATAAATGTGACGCGGCCAGTGAATTTGTATTGTGTCCACTTTGTTCTCAATGAGCGGAGAAAAAGAAAGACTTGCATTTCTATAGCGCCTTTCCCGACCTCAGGACATCCCAAAGTGCTTTACAGCCAATGTAGTCATTGTTGTAATGTGGGAAACGTGGCAGCCAATTTGCGCACAGCAAGCTCCCACAAACAGCAACGTGATAATGACCAGATTTTAGCGATGTTGATTGAGGGATAAATATTGGCCAGGACACCAGGGGAAACTCCCCCTGCTCTTCTTCCAAATAGTGGCCATGGGATCTTTTACATCCACCCGAGAGGGCAGACGGGGCCTCGGTTTAACGTCTCATCCGAAAGACAGCACCTCCGACAGTGCAGCGCTCCCTCAGCACCGCGCTGGAGTGCGAATCCCTTTAGGTGTGGGGTGGGAGCGTGCGGAGGTTGCGCAGCATCGCGATGGATGACACAGGAGTGCACGGAACTGGGATCCATCTGTGGTTCCAAAGTTCAAAAAAGTACCCCACGCAACTCTGTGATCGACTGTCGGCAATAACCAGCAGACGAACGCGTCACGCAGTCACGTAGCATTCCTCTGTGCGCTATTGTAACGCAGGTGTTAACGCTGATAAAATAGTGGGTAAAAGGGTTCTTTACAAATACATTAAACATTTGTCCGCTGACATCACCAGCAGTCATTTCGAAGGCTTATTGCGTGTACCCCCTGAATTAGTTCCACCCTGTGAACAAAACAATTTCACCCCATGCAGCATTTAGCAATGCATGGGCATTCGATAAGCCAACATTCAAAGAGTCCCTTTAACTACAGAAAATAGGTATTGATTGAGCAGAGAGGCTTGAAGCCTCCATTAGAGTAGGCGCCACCCTACATTTATTCTAATTGCATCTCATTAAGGAATGCACCCATAAAGGGGAAAAAAGTGTAGGAGGAACAATTTCCACTAAAATCTGTGTAATTACAGAAACAAAAGTTGCAACATTTCCCATTGTAAATTGGAAGCTTTTTCTCCCCCTCATGCTTCACGAGAATCAGCTTTTACAAATTTAAAAACCTCAAAAGGTTTTTCTTTTGCAATTAACCTAAAAAATAAATAAAATCTTTTGCCGGGAGTGCACCGATATTTACCTCGACCAATCTCAGCGTCCAGTAAATAGTGGCGAATGCTCAGGTTTGAAATAGACATAGTTGAGATTACTTCGGGCTGGTATTCAATGAAGTGCTTCAGGTCACCTCACGCAAGTTGGGGGCCGAGGAGTTCTCCATAAGCTGGTGTCTTATCACCCAGGGGGAGATAGCTCGGGCCTACTTGTGTAAAGTTGCTACTGCTCAGTCCAGCCGGGACCAGGAGAGCTCACGTCAGTCGCACTTCTCCAAGAATCTGACAACTTTGCAGCTCAGTATAAATAAAGTGACAGGGTCCAAATGTTTCGCAGCTCTCACGCCTCCTTATCTTGGGCTTTAGTTACGACGTTGGCAGGGTTTGGGGAAGAGCATGTGACAGCACAGAACGGATTGAAAACTTGCTGAAGGGGAAACAGCTGGACAAGGCATTAAAAAAAGAGGCAATGTCCAAATAAAAGATACCCCAGGATGACTTAACTAATCATATCTATTCGGCATTCCTTTATAAGATGCATTAACATTAATTCATTCAGCGACCCTGGACCACATTGAAGACTGTTCTCTGGTTGTGAGGTAGGGGTTGCCGGGGAGACGCAGACAGATTTGAACATGCCCACCTCCTGCAAACCTCTTAATTTTCAACTGCCCAGAGGTACGGGAATAATGCGCCTCTAATACTGATGGTTTAAAGGAGCCCGTTGTCTCTGCTTGGGAGGAATGGAAGCCACTCAGCATGTTCTCCACACCATTTTTTGGGGGGACGGATTTGGATTTAACATCATCATCGTCGTGAGCGATGTGTTTTGCTCACCTTTCCTTGAGTCGCCAACAATCTTTTCCAAGAATGAGCCCTTTCGTCTGATATTCAAATGAGATTAGAGCCCCAGATTAAAGCTTGGAGTTGCAAAGGCAGGTGAACGCACGACCCCTTTTGTGCCACTGCAGTTGTTTACTTTGTTAGCAAGGAAACACCAGACTTTACAAAAATTGCTGACCCCTTTATTACAATGATGATGACCAGGAGGCTGTTTGGATGGAGTCCAACAGTTGCTGATTTGTGAAGACAAATTGAGTCTTTAAAAAAAGAGCATAAAAATTCAATGAAAATGGTTCTATTTAGATAAAAAAAAGAAAGACTTGCATTTATATAGCGCCTTTCACAACCGCCAGACATCACAAAGCACTTTACAGCCAATGAAGTATTTTTGAAGTGGAGTCACTGTTGTAATGTGGGAAACACGGCAACCAATTTGCACACAGCAAGCTCCCACAAACAGCAATGTGATAATGACCTGATAATCTGTTTTAGTGATGTTGGTTGAGGGATCATTATTGGCCCAGGATGCTGGGGAGAACTCCCCTGCTCTTCCTTGAAATAGTGCCATGGGAATAGACGGGGCCTCGGTTTAACGTCTCATCCGAAAGACGGCACCTCCGACAGTGCAGCACTCCACTGGAGTGTCAGCCTAGCTTTATGCGCTCAAGTCCCTGAGAGTGGGACTTGAACCGACAACCTTCTGACTCAAGAGGTGAGGGTGCTGCCCAGTGAGCCACGGCTGACACGGAATTCAAACATTCTGGCTTGAGATTCAACATTCATGCATGAAATGGAGAGTCACCTGGTGAAGGGAGGCGACTGAAGGGCTCAAACAAAAGGCTAGGAAAAGATTCTTCATTTAACAGGGGAGAGGAGGGTTGCCGGATTAGTGCAGAGGCAGAGGAGAAAAGGATATGCTTTGCCCAGATCCAGCAGGGCTCCCACCAATGGCACAACTGCAAACAATAACCCAGGGACACCGATAGCCACCACTGCCTCGGCTAAGATCATTTAACCACTTTGGAAAAGGGAGTCTCACCATCATAATGCTACTTTAACAAAAAAAAATCAAAACCTACATGTGAAGTTCGCAAGAAAAAATATAGTTCTTACTGTAGAAATGTTAAACAATGAATGATGCTGGCACCAACTGGCTTGGTGGAGTCACTGAGCCCAGTTTTGAAAGGGAGGCATCAGAGATCAGGAAACACCTTCACCAACTTTGCTGTCTGTGTCCATATCATTTTGACTCCTTCCCATTTTGTCGTTATTCCTCCAGGCCAGGACCCGGATGGGATGATAACGCTCGCGTAAATAGTCACTTTTCTTCAATGGACAGAAATACATTGGGGGGGAAATTCAGTTGGTTAGCGCCTTCCCGGGATGCTAGGAACTCAAATCACCTCCAGGGGCGATAGAGGCGAATTTTGCAGTTGGTGGCGATAATTAGCGCCGGGCGTTAAACTTTGCACCCGGCCGATATTAGCGTCCCAAAATGGGCGATACCCAATTTTTCCCCCATTCAATGAAAACTGGGAAAAGAACTTCTTCTATTATACCGCTACTTTTAAAGGGACACTGCTGGCGAGAGTCTCTTGTTAGAAAGGCTATACCTTTAAAAAGAATACTGGTGGGCAAGGGTCTATACCTTTAAAAAGGTATAGTGCTGCTGAGGGTCCCTATTACCTGAAGCTAGCCCAATATTGGTGAAGTTATCCTTTAAGAACCAAAATATTACCTCTTTGTTTAATATAGAGCAATCTATGCAAGGATTTACATTAATAGGCATTTTATCTTAACAAATATATACAAAAACAGCACAAATTAAGGTCACAGAAACCCTTTCAGAGAGTCAACTTCATTTACACGTGACATTTGAAGGGAAGAGGCTATAACGTCCTTACAAACAGGACCTAACAGAAGCGATTACGGTTTGACTTACTTTGAAATTAGTAGTAATCTCGGTAAATTAGAACATATGAGCATTATTACTTTTATACTGTAAAATATTCCTCATAGATTTTGACGTAAGGAAACTACTCGGCACTTGGTCTGAGTATTAAACAAGGCTTTAATCAACTTTTTCAACATGGAGATCGAGTTGTGTCCTTCACTAGTTCCTGTTAAAGAATGTCCTGAGCAAGCTGGGCCCATGTCCGAGTATTTATACTCTCCCTGGACAGTGCCACCAGCAGGTCGCCCAGGATTACTTCATAAATCATTTCCACATGAATGACAAGATTCATGTCAGGTTTTATTGTCAGGGAGGGATGGCTTTGGAGTTCCTCAAGGATCTATCATTAACACATTCCTATTTCCCATCCACATGGTCCCCCTCGAGACATCAAAACGTCAGTTTCTACACGTACGCTGACCACACCCAGCTCTACCTCACCACCACCTCTCTCGACCCCTCCACTGCTATTGTGCTGCCAAACTGATAGTCTGATATCCAGGCAAAATGTCCTCCAGGCAAAATGTCCTCCAATTAAACATGGGGAAAAGACTGAAGCCATTGTCTTCGGTCCCTGCCACAAACTCTGTTCTGTAGCCACCGATTCCTTCCCGCACCCTGGCCACGGTCTCAGGCTGACCCAGACTGTTCACAACCCTGGCGTGCTATTTGACCCCGAGCTGAGCTTCTGATCCCCATATCCCCTCCATCGCCAAGAGTGCCTGCTTGCTCCTCCATAATATCGCCCGTCTCTGCTCCTGCCTCAGTCCATCTGCTGCTGAAATTCTCATCCACTCTTAAATTACCTCCAGACTTTATTAACCCAACGCTCTCCTGGCCGTCCTCCCACTTTCGACCCGACATAAACTTGAGCTCATTCAAAACTCTGCTGCCCGTATCCTACCTCGCACCAAGTCCCGTTTACTCATCACCCCCTGTGCTCGCTGACCTACATTAGCTCCCGGTCCAGCAACGCCTCAATTTTAAAATTCCCATCTGTGTCTTCAAGTCCCTCCATGGCCTCGCTCAACCCCATCTCTGTAGCCTCTTCCAGCCCTATATTCGTACCGGAACTCTGCATTCCTCCAACCCTGGCCTCTTGCGCATCCCTTTGCTCAGGCTGTTGGCGGCCGTGCCTTTAGCCATCACTGGGATTCCCTCCCTAAACCTCAAGCACCTCTCTACCTCTCTCTCTCTTCCTTTAAGACGCTCCTTAAAACTACCTCTTTGACCAAGCTTTTGGTCACCTGCCCGAATGTTCTTCAGCTCGGTGTCAATGTTTGTCTGATTACACTCATGTGAAGTGCCTTGGGATGTTTTACTACGTTAGAAAGGTCCTATATACATGCAGATTGTTGTTGAGATGCAGCTCATTATCTCTGTAGTCATGTCTATATGTGCTGTCCTATATACGTTTGAGGAGCTGGCCTGGAAGTATGTATGTCTGTAGGATATTACGTGTTTGCACTTATTGATTGTTGCTGAGAGTATCAGGCTTAAAAGATTAATGGAGACCTGTTAAGATTTGTGACTCAAATCTGAAAGGCAATAGAGTGAGACTGGAGCAACCCAACTGGACTTACTGTAGCCCCATTGCCACACGGATATGGTCAGTGGCTGGTCTTCCAACTGGTGCAGCTTCCCATCCCCTTCAGAGGAACACAGGTTCCAGCCACGTGCGATCGCAAGGTAACTTGCTTCATCCTTCACTATGCTTGGAAACGGGGACAATGACAAAGCAGCAGCAAGAGCAATGATTCAGCAGTGCGTTTGACGAGAGATAGGAGGAGAGGTTAGACGATTCGTTTGCAGGGTGCAGGGTTGTTAGAATATGGAATGCTACTGAAGCCCAACTAATCAGGACATTTAATAATTCATTTAACATTTAAAAAAATAAAAATATTCAAGGGTGTTGGGAAAAGTGCAGACACGAAGGATTAGAGGAGATAACTCCAATGTGGAGCACAGGCACAATGGGCCAAGAAGCCTTCTTCAATGCTGCAACTTCTATGATTCTAGGAAAGGGAACATACTGTATTCCCCGATACTCTTCCTGCTTCTTTGTAATTGTCTGTGGAACTTTCCAGGAGCATATTGAGAATTCCCAATGTAGCTAGTTTCTGTGACCTTATAAAACATTGCTTTTTCTTCCAGCAACTGAAACATCAAAACACGAGGGTCCATTATAAATCTAGAACTCAGCTGTACACAGATCCTTAAATAAGCATCTTAAATAGGCAGATCAAAAATGTACACATTTACAACCATATTCATTAAATACTTTGACATTAATATATATTAGAATTATTTTCTGATCACTCTTCTGTACTATCTGCAGCCGCACTCTGCCACTACCATACCTTCGTACTTGAACTTGTACGTGACCACACCTGCATCATCCAGATAGAGGATGGAGATGGGGTCCAGTTTTGTGGGGACACAGCAGGCTTTAGTTGCCATTTTGGGGTTGCGGAGATTCACCAGAGTCTGAACAATGGCATGCTTGGTTGGTGTGACTTGCTCAGTCAACGGGTAGTAGCAAGAGCCTTTGCACTCGTACGCCTCATATCCTGTTGGGGCTATGATCCAGGAATCCCACCCGATCTCCTTAAATTCTACGTAGAGGGGACTCCGTTTGCAGTAGCTCCCCCTGGCATTCCTTCTGATCCTTGAGGAGGTGTCATAGAGCATGTTTGACCGCCTTTGCAACATAGCTTCTTCGTTCAAATTGATGCCCAAATTTCCAGCATCGAAGTTCTTGAAGACCACATCTTGCTCATGGTCAATCATCTGCTCCAACTCTTCAATGGCCTCTTTCTTGATGCTGTTTCTATCATCAGAGAACACTATCAGCAAAGGCACGTGTTTGGTCTCTGGCTTCATGTCTATGTCAAGCTCTCCATCTTCATGCTTTTCTTCTTCCATATTTTCAATATGCACTTCAAGTCTATGGGTGGTCCTCTTGGATTTTGACCACCTCAGGACGGCTTCCGTCACATCAAAGGTCTCCCATCCGCTGTCTCTGCCATAAATTTGTCTTTTTGCTAATTTTACTTGATCAGAGTGTTCTTCTTTCGAGTTCCCTTCATCTTCCCCTTCATTCACTTCATAGATGGTGACCTTCCGGTCCACTCCCTCATATATTTTTCTGTCCGTATCTACTAAGGTGTATAGCCGGAGTTCAGCCATGGTGATTTCTTCATGGCAAGGCACCGACACATTGAAGAGGAGAGAATGTATCCTCACACCATTGGTTTGGTTGGAGTCTGAAATGTCTGAAAACACAGAAATAGTTAGCCAACAATTGAAACCTTGACACGTGCCGCAAACTTCAGAATTGAACTCAACTCAAAATATTTAAAAACAAACTTTTGGTGACAGGATGTTATTGGATCTTTCTCTTAATCAAGAGTCCTTCAATCAGCTCAATGTGCATACAGTATATTCGATTATTGTACCTTGTATGATATTTTGAGAAACAACAACAACAACTTGCATTTATATAGCACCTTTAACGTAGTAAAACGTCCCAAGGTGCTTCACAGGAGTGTTATAACACAGTCACATAAGGAGAAATTAGGACAGGCGACCAAAAGCTTGGTCAAAGAGGTAGGTTTTAAGGAGCATCTTAAAGGAAGAAAGAGAGGTAGTGAGGCGGAGAGGTTTAGGCAGGGAATTCCAGAGCTTAGGGCCGAGACAGCTGAAGGCACGGCCTCCAATGGTGGAGCAATTATAATCAGGGATGGCTCAAGAGGGCACAATTAGAGGAGCGCAGATATCTTGAGAGGTTGTGGGGCTGGAGGAGATTGCAGAGATAGGAAGATCAACTCAACTCCAGTCTATAGTCACCACTAACTCTGCGACAAAATCACACATACTCATTGGGCCACGGAAATTTGGGATTGTTGTAGATTAATGTCACAAAACATTCCTGATGCAAAGATTTAAAAGAAAGACTTGCATTTATATAGCGCCGTTCACAACCTCAGGACGTCCCCAAGCACTTTACAGTCAATGAAGTACTTTTTGAAGTGTAGTCACTGTTGTAATGTAGGAAACGCTGCAGCCAATTTGCGCACAGCAAGCTCCCACAAACAGCAATGTGATAATGACCAGATAATCTGCCTTTAGTGATGTTGATTGAGGGATAAATAATGGCAGGACACTGGGGGTAACTCCCCTGCTCTTCTTCAAAATAGTGCCGTGGGATCTTTTATGTCCACCTGAGAGAGTAGGCGGGGCCTTGGTTTAACATCTCATCTGAAAGGTGGCACCTCCGACAGTGCAGCACTCCCTCAGCACTGCACTGGGAGTGTCAGCCTCGGATTTTGTGCTCAAGTCTCTGGAGTGGGACTTATACCCACAAATTTCTGACTCAGAGGCAAGTGTGCTACCCACTGAGCCATGGCTCACACCACTAGGGCAGTGGGGACAAAAATAATTCAAGAGGGTGTTCAATGCTGTGCTGGGGTTCTATTTTTATTCATTTATGGGATGTGGGGGTCGCTGGCAAGGCCAGCATTTATTGCCCATCCCTAGTTGCCCTTGAGAAGGTGGTGGTGAGCCGCCTTCTTGAACTGCTGCAGTCCGTGTGGTGAAGGTGCTCCCACAGTGCTGTTAGGGAGGGGGTTCCCGGATTTTGACCCAGCGACGATGAAAGAACGGCCGATATACTTCCAAGTCAGGATGGTGTGTGACTTGGAGGGGCACTTGGAGGTGGTGGTGTTCCCATGCGCCTGCTGCCCTTGTCCTTCTAGGTGGAAGAGGTCGCGGGTTTGGGAGGTGCTGCCGAAGAAACCTTGGCAAGTTGCTGCAGTGCATCTTGTAGATGGTACACACTGCAGCCACGGTACGCCGGTGGTGGAGGGAGTGAATGTTTAAGGTGGTGGATGGGCTTTGTCCTGGATGGTGTCGAGCTTCTTGAGTGTTGTTGGAGCTGCACTTATCCAGGCAAGTATTCCATCTGCTGGTTTCTTGGGAAGGATGGGCCAATGGTCCTTGTCCTCTACATGTGGGTTAGCATTAGATTGGTCAGTCAAAGCCTGCTGATCGCTGTCAAGTTGAACTCCAGCTACATTGTGGGAAGTTAGAGGTAAAGCTCAGCACTCTACCGTCCCAGAGAGGGACAGCACCTATCCTCAGTGTCGTTATTTATCAGGCCAGTGTTTGTCGGCAACATGGGTAGGATTCAAAATCGTTGAGGAAGAGGGACATTTGCCCCTCAATCAGACAAATCAGAATGTCTCGAAAGTTTCAGCGTGGTGCACAGTGTGGGCATTACATTCACTGCAGTTACGTTGGCTGCAATCCCTTCCTGTTTCCTCATTTCATTTCCCTCTTCAGACTCGTATATTTTCCCCATGAATCGTACAAGGACCACATTGACTGGACAGAAATCCCAGTAGTGATATTACTCAGCACACCAGACACCTCAAAGACATGCGTCAGGAATATGGCAACACTGCAAGACTATCGATGAACGTGGGATATTCTCTGCGTTCGCCCAAACCTTATTTTTTTTTTAAGTCGGGAGGGAGAGCATATTAATGATGGTGTTTAGAAGGCTGCCTTGTTCAACGTCGCTGCAGTATTCGAGGTCCATAAAAATCTAAATCCAGGGAATTGCGTGCATGTGTACATTGAGACTTTCCCCCCCCTCTCTCTCTCTCCTGGCTGGAATGGGAGGGGATTCCCTGCTGGAAACACCAATATTTGCTCTAGCAAGGTAAGAAACTCCAGCTCTGTTATTCGCTATGTTTACCTTGCCCAGACCAAAAGGCTATTTCTAACCCCTGCGAGCTCTCTCTACTAACTGTTGCTTGTCTGTACACCGCTGCCTCAGCACAAGCACCATTTCAATACAGCTTGTGATTGTTTTAATATTTCTATTGATTATTTTTTTCTGCATTAAAATGGCAGAGGCGAGAAGGGTGAAGAACCCCCATCTATAACACCACCGTACATTGGAAGTCGTGTATAACCGCTAGTTGGGATTTTCAGGAGTCCCAAGTCTCATTTCCCTGACCTATAAGGAACTGGAACCGACTTTACTTCAAGAGAGACATATTTCATTTCTAACATTAAACTCATTTATCAGTAAATAATCGGTCGCAGCCTCGAACTTCATTGCAAGTGGACTTAATCTAGTGGCTTTTGCCCCGCATCGTTCTTTCTACCCTTTATATTTTCCAGAATTAAATCAGAATTTTTCAAAACTAAATGCAATATCGAGGTGATGTTAGGAAGCATTTTCCCCCAATTTAAATGTTCAATTCCAATTTTTGCAACATTGAAGTGGCGATGTTGCATTAAACACACACACACAGACCGCAAGGGTGCACAGCGCCCAACTGTTGCACAAGGTTATTTAGAAAATAACTTTCCAAACGCGTTGCGTTTTATACTGGATGCAGGTATGGGGAAAGCTGGGAGCTCGCAGATGGGTCCAGATCACCCCCCCCCCCCCCCGGGTCGGTTTCTCTTTGGAAATTGATTCCAGTTTTTGCACCGTTCCAATCTGATTTGCAAAAAAAAACGGGCTTAAGTTTTGGGAGACCACCTGATCAATGTAGTCCCCCCAGTCTGTACCAACGATCCGATCTCAACAGTGATTGAACTTCCTTCAAGGAAAAGACGAGCTCAGTAGCGAGCGCAAGATGTCAGAGACCTGGACCTCACGAGTGAGCGAACTGCACCGTATCAAAAGCATTATCCGCAATCAGGAGTTGCCTACCTTCGTTCTTGAAGCTCCTCACTATGTTGGAAGAAGGCATCGAGGTCCTGTCGTTTGCAAACCTGTTGTACAGGTCAATCATATACTCAGGTGGGTCCACTTTCGCTGCGTCGATGGGTAGACTTCCAGACAAGTTCAGGCTCTTCAGGAACTCTCCTTTCATATTTGCCAGCAGGGTGTTAAAATCGACCGAATCTTCCTCTTGAAAATCGTCTTCCATCAGATACCTGCTCTGGTCTTCAGTTGCTTCTGCCCGGTTGTCGATTGGACTGCTGGCTGCCAGGGGCAGCACAGTGCACAGGCAAGCAAAGAGCTGCACTGACCAGGAATTCATTATTACTGTGTTTTTTTTGTGTCTCCTCTCCCCTGACCATAAACAATCTGGACTGTGTTTGACAGTTGCTCAAGCGCTGGTGTTTTATCCTCTTCAGAGGACTAGGCTGGTGTCATTCAAATGTAATGCTGACAATTTTTGGAAAACCTTCCCTTATGTCTGTGGTCTCTCACTGTCCAAGAAAGCCCACTCCCAGTAATTGGCCAATGTAGTCTCACATGGCATTTTCCCCTTATCTATCTGGTATATGCACTGCAACCAGATTCTCTTATCTTTCAATCCTTTTCCTTAATGAGCATTCTATAAACATTATCTCATTCAGTTCCTGGCTAATGGAGAAGACGATTCCCATGCTTTGGGGAGGCACTGCCCCCCTTCTCATGTTGAGCCCTTCTTCCTAACATTTAAATCAAGCAGGTTCTATCAATTTTCTGCACAATTTTCATCTTCTGAAAGGATAACATCGGCAAACTCTCGACCTGCTGGCAAATATTCTTTTAATTGCTTTTTTTAATTTAAAAAAAACAGGGAAACAATTAGTTCAATTAGTTAACCTAAAGCCACTGGCAACTGCCAGGAACGTGATAAGGAAACACGGCCTTGTTTGGAACTTATGCCACTTGAAAACTCCAATCAACAACAATTTGAAACTGCAGCTTGCTCCTAATGAGCGCTTTCTGAGCCAACATTTCCTGAATATTTATCCATTCAGGTCTGAACGATAACATGGGAAAGGCCCCCCGTGTGAAGAGGTGTCACTGAGGAAGGGAGCCTTGGGAAATGACCAATTAGCGGTGAGATTAAAAGGAAATACTTAACTTCATCTCAGCAAAAACAGTCCCTGGTCACCACACAGACTGCACGTTTGGTGCCGAGTCCAGTGTTTTATTAAATAGGTGAAACACAAACACGGAAATCTAAGCAACAAATTGCGTCGTTTTGCTGCAAAGTGTAGGCCCAACAAATTCCTTGGGTTAAAATCAAGATTGAACTTTATCGGTAAGGTGAGCTACCAATGATAACTATTATCAAAAGGAAGAAATGTCCAGATATCATATAGTCTTCGAATTTCAAAATATTATTGGTCTTTTCCTTGAATCTTGGTTGGGGTGGGATATTTTATGAACCAGATTCTGATTGCCATTTGTGCTTCTGTTGTTTGATCTGCACATCCTTGTCATTATTAAATCATGAAAGCATCAAAACAAGCTTCCATCTAAATGAATTGGGTCTGGGCCAAGGTGGTATGGCTTCTGATTCTTAAAAGCAAATATTTGGACAGACATGCAACCACCACACTGAGATGTGCAGGCATGGTTTGAAGATGTAGACACAAGGCACAAGCTGTTACCAAAATCTGCGCAAAGTTTTATTTTTGGATTTTAAAGAGAATACTGGATACCTGGGAGTTATCACATTGCGGGGTTTGGATAGTTTAGATATAGATTAATAGGTACTGGGAAGTGAGTTACAAGCTGTAATCTTGTTGAGGAGCTTGATGTAACTTATTATTTGAGACCCAGAAATGACTCAGGCTAGAATTTAATCGAGGGGTTCAGAGGGTTTATATATAGAATGATGGATACCTGGGAGTGAGTTACAGGCTGGAATCTAATCGAGGGGTTCAGGTGGTTTATATATAGAACGATGGATACCTGGGAGTGAGTTACAGACTGGAATCTAATCGAGGGGTTCAGGTGGTTTATATATAGAACAATGGATACCCGGGAGTGAGTTACAGGCTGGAATCTAATCGAGGGGTTTGGGGGGTTTATATATAGAATAATAATGGATACCTGGGAGTGAGTTACAGGCTGGAATCTAATCGAGGGGTTCAGGTGGTTTATATATAGAATAATGGATACCTGGGAGTGAGTTACAGGCCGGAATCTAATCGAGGGTTTCAGGTGGTTTATATATAGAACAATGGATACCCGGGAGTGAGTTACAGGCTGGAATCTAATCGAGGGGTTCGGGGGGTTTATATATAGAATAATAATGGATACCTGGGAGTGAGTTACAGGCTGGAATCTAATCGAGGGGTTCAGATGGTTTATATATAGAATAATGGATACCTGGGAGAAAATTTCAGGTTAGAATCTTCAGTGTTTTGGTTACAATGTACAGTTATTATTTGCTGATCCATATTATGTCTGACTCAAAAAACATGGTCCTTCAGTCAGAGCACATTTCTCACTCACAAAAGGATTGGAATGAATTGTTTTATGGCAATTTATTCAGATTTAGCACACTCCGTATGTTGTACATATTTCAGCCAGCTTTTTAATGCCGTGATGTTTTAATTTTAAAAAAAGTGATTTTTGAGTGTTGGGGCAACATTGATTTGTTGGTGTGTAAACCAGTGACGTAGCACATTAGGAGCCAATTATTTTGGATATTTAATTTGCCAACCATTCCATTCCTTTATCACATGGCATGTGGCAATCTCAATTAATGGGAGAATCATAAAAAACTCATGGCACAGAAGGCAGCCATTCGGCCCATCGCTAGGCTAAAGGGATCAAGGGATATGGGGAGGAAGCAGGGACAGGGTGCTGAATTTGGATGATCAGCCATGATCTCATTAAATGGTGGAGCAGGCTCGAGGGGCCGAATGGCCTACTCCTGCTCCTATCTTCTATGCTTCTATGTTTCAATGTCTATGGCTGTGCCGGGAGAGTTGAGGTGTTGGGAGGCGGACGCAGTCATCTTGGACAATTGCTGTGCAAGGGAATTGGGAATGATTGGACAGGGAAAGTTCTCTGGGAATATGGACAATTAAGCTTCATTTATTGAAGCTGAAATAGCCACAAAGCATCAACTTGAAGCATAGAAGGGAGAACCTTCAGGCAGCAGAGCAAAGCCCTTCGCAGACAGAGACAATTAAACATCAATGCGACCAAAGAATAACAAACTAAAACTAGTCAAATCATTCAGAAAGTTGACTAAGGCATGAGTAAATAATCCCAATGGTAACAGAAAATGTCTCCCCAAGAGTGTGGTTCCCATTATTTTTTTAAATTTGTTTATGGGATGTGGGCGTCACTGGCAAGGCCAGCATTTATTGCCCATCCCTAATTACCCTTGAGAAGGTGGTGGTTGAACTGCTGCAGCCCGTGTGGTGAAGGTACTCTCACGGTGCTGTTAGGTAGGGAGTTCCAGGATTGTGACCCAGTGACGATGAAGGATCAGCGATATACTCCCAAGTCAGGATGGTGTGTGACTTGGAGGGGAACTTGGAGGTGGTGGTGTTCCCATGCGCCTGCTGCCCTTGTCCTTCTAGGTGGAAGAGGTCGCGGGTTTGGGAAGTGCTGCTGAAGAAGCCTTGGCGAGTTGCTGCAGTGCATCTTGTAGATGGTACACACTGCAGCCACGGTACGCCGGTGGTGAAGGGAGTGAATGTTTAAGGTGGTGGATGGGCTGCCAATCAAGCGGGCTGCTTTGTCCTGGATGGTGTCGAGCTTCTTGAGTGTTGTTGGAGCTGCACTCATCCAGGCAAGTGGAGAGTATTCCATCACATTCCTTACTTTTGCCTTGTAGATGGTAGAAAGGCTTTGGGGAGTCAGGAGGTGAGACACTCGCTGCAGAATACCCAGCCTCTGACCTGCTCTTGTTGCCACAGTATTTATGTGGCAGGTCCAGTTAAATTTCTGGTCAATGGTGACCCCCAGGATGTTGATGGTGGGGGATTTGGCGATGGTAATGCCATTGAATGTCAAGGGGTGGTGGTTAGACTCTTGCTCGTTGTATTACACTGTAAGCAGCTGAGATATGGGCAATAGTAAGCAGAGCTGTAGGTGTGTGACAAAATATCTCAGGAGATTAAAACGGCAGCAAGAGGTCACCAGCAAAGTGGTCAGATGACAACTGTCCACAAGCAGGGCAGCGTTAAAGGAAACGCTTAACACAGGGCATCCATGCCAGTAGTTTGCAACCATGCAGCCCATACAATGAAAGAAAAAGGGAATCATCCTGAAGGAAGATTGCAGAGCAGAGCGGAATTATCTGGGAAGAATCCCAAATGATTGAGCAGAGGCAGATCAGAATAGAATAGAATAGCTAAGTATCCATACTAGAGGAAGCCTC
The DNA here is from genome assembly GCF_052327205.1 of Somniosus microcephalus. Lineage (NCBI taxonomy): Eukaryota > Metazoa > Chordata > Chondrichthyes > Squaliformes > Somniosidae > Somniosus > Somniosus microcephalus. The sequence goes on from NC_141016.1 coordinate 7,974,328, forward strand.
AAGTCTAAGTCAGTAAGGATATGGGGCTGCAAAATGAACAGAGAAAATACATCAATTGAAAAGCAAACATCTCCCGTGTGGACGAAACCTGATGGGAATGAGCTGCATTTTTCAATGATGTACCAATGCTGCATTAGAAGTATCTTTAGGTGGGTATTATTCAGTTAGAGGTTTATCAGAGCACCAATTCACTCTATCAAGAGTCAAAAATTGAAGGTAGGACATCAGTGAACCGATGTCTGAATTCTATCTGAAGCCCTTGGTTCATATAACAGGTGGGCTTATCCCCATGCTTCGTGTATCTGGATCTGTTGACAGCCTGAGAATACTCAATATTAAACAGTCAGCGGAGGTTTCTCGATCAGGTCCTAAGCTAACACTAAAGTCGCCAGGGACGGAAATGACAAGTTGCTGAAGCAGTGGGAATAGATTTTCAAAGTGACATTTTGACAAGGACTTCTTTTGAAATTGTCTCAGTTAAACTCCTCGCCAAAGACCTCCACTTGAACTTCAACCCAAGCCCAAATCTTGAAAACTAAACAAAATTGACCTTTTCAGAACTAAATAAGGAATGAATCAGTGGGGCAGGGAACAGCTGTAAATAGTCACTGAAGATCAGCAAAATCAGAAAGGATTGGGCATGGTGACTGAGCCACAGGGGAGTCAAGGGTTATGGGGAACAGGCTGGAAAGTGGAGTTGAGGCCAAGATCAGATCAGCCATGATCTTACTGAATGGCGGAGCAGGCTCGAGGGGCCGAATGACCTACTCCTGCTCCTACTTCTCATGTTATTATGTTATTGTTGATCGTGGATGGTAGGAAAGAACCAGTGATTGGGAATTGAGGGATAGACACACCAGAGGATGGAAAGTAGAAGAGTCATGCTGGAAGATCAGAGGTGGAAGTATAAAACACTCTCTTGGAAAAATAGGTGCAACCAAAGGATTGGTGATGGAGCTAGAGGATCAGAGGTGGAGGGATTAAAAAATCATTTGATTGACGATAGACAAAAAAACATAATGACTGATCAGAGGCTGAGGGATAAATATACTGACGTGACTCGTAGACTGATGAGTTGTCTTGTTTATCTGCCCCACCAAACCTGGCCAGTTGGAGAATGGAAATTTCCGTCTCTGTGCTGAATAATTGGGTCAGTTATCTGAATGACCAAAAAAAAATGCATGAGCTGGCTGGGTGAATGGCCTTTCTGGTTGCTGTACTCATCTCCTCACGTGTGGAGGAGATTTCAATATTTGCATTACGCACACAGCTTCCTGTCCATGGATATCATGAGTTTGACCCTGATTTTCCCAAATCCACTTTTCACTTGATGGTATCACACACCCAATGACTTGGACTTGTGTGTACAGGGCACAATTTCAAATTTGCAGATGACACAAAACTTGGAAGTATAGTGAACAGTGAGGAGGATAGTGAGAGACTTCAAGAGGACAGAGACAGGCTGGTGGAATGGGCGGACACGTGGCAGATGAAGTTGAACGCAGAAAAGTGCGAAGTGATATATTTTGGTAGGAAGAATGAGGAGTGGCAATTCTATAGGGGCTGCATGAACAGAGAGACCTTGGGGTTTATGCGCACAATTCATTGAAGGTGGCAGGGCAGGTTGAGAAAGCGGTTAAAAAAGCAAACGGGATCCTGGGCTTCATAAATAGAGGTATAGAGTACAAAAGCAAGGAAGTTATGATGAACCTTTATAAAACACTGGTTCGACCTCAATTGGAGTATTGTGTCCAATTTTGGGCACCGCACTTTAGGAAGGATGTGAAGGCCTTAGAGAGGGTGCAGAAAAGATTTACAAGAATGGTTCCAGGGATGAGGGACTTCTGTTACGTGGAGAGACTGGAGAAGCTGGGGTTGTTCTCCTTAGAGCAGAGAAGGTTGAGAGGAGATTTGATAGAGGTGTTCAAAATCATGGGGGGTCTAGACAGAGTAGATAGAGAGAAACTGTTTCCATTGGCGGAAGGGTCGAGAACCAGAGGACACAGATTTAAGGTGATTGGCAGAAGAACCAAAGGTGACAGGAGGTAAAACTTTTTTACCCAGCGAGTGGTTGGGATCTGGAATGCACTGCCTGAAAGGGTGGTGGAGGCAGATTCAATCGTGGCTTTCAAAAGGGAGTTGGATAAGTACCTGAAGGAAAAAAATTTGCAGGGCTACGGGGAAAGGGCGGGGGAGTGGGACTAGCTGAAGTGCTCTTGCAGAGAGCTGGCACGGGCTCGATGGGCTGAATGGCCTCCTTCTGTGCTGTAACCATTCTATGGCTCTTCAAGGTTAGAAGATCAAGCAACTTGTTTGTCCCGGATTTTGCCCCGTTTCTCCATCTTCTCCAGAAGTATTGAATCTTGCCGGCCGATTGCCTTCCAATACCACTCACACATGCAAGTGGCTGTTCTCCATGTTGGAGCCCAGACATTGAGGGTTAGCAGGTTAGTTTGTATCAGCCGTGGCTCAGTTGGTAGCACTCTCGCCTCTGAGTCAGAAGGTTGTGGGTTCAAGTCCCACTCCAGGAACTTGAGCACATAAATCTAGGCTGACAATCCCAGTGCAGTGCTGAGGGAGTGCTGCATTGTTGGAGGTGCTGTCTTATGGATGAGATGTTAAACCGAGGCCCCGTCTGCTCTCTCAGGTAGATGTAAAAGATCCCATGGCACTGTTTCGAAGAAGAGCAGGAGGAGTTCTCCCCGGTGTCCTGGCCAATATTTATCTGTCAACCAACATAAAAAAAAACAGATTATCTGGTCATTTATCACATTGCTGTTTGTGGAATCTTGCTGTGTGCAAATTGGCTGCCACGTTTCCCACATTACAACAGTGACACCACTTCAAAAAGTACTTCATTGGATGTAAAGCGCTTTGAGACATCCGGTGGCCGTGAAAGGCGCTATATAAATGCAAGTCTTTCTTTCTTATTTTGACCATGGGAGCCAAGGGGGCCGAGTCAAACCCTGCCCTCGGCCAAGGTCCACATGCGCTACTTGTTAGCGTGGATTGCTGGACAGCCATCAGGACTGGGAACTCTGCGGATTATGCCTCTTTAGCTCAGTCAGGCTAGAGGCGATTTGAGTGCTTCTATTGCCGCCTTGGTAAGATCAGCTCACTCAACGCAGAGCAGGAATCAAACCTGGACCTTTGTGGTATCTATGGGCAGGATTTTCATTGAGGAGTTGGGTAGGAGGCGGGACTACAACTTTCAGGGTTGTAGTCCCGCCTCCATCGAGTTGTGGCCAACCCACGTGATTTTGACTTGATTGACCTTGTTGAGCCCGCCCAGTGGGCTCAGCAGGCCAATTAAGGGCCACCCGGCAACAGGTGACATCACAGATTAATATTTCATCTGTCAAGACACTGACAATCTGTACACTAAGTTAATTCCTTCCTCTCAGGCTGATTTAGAGATCTCTCCAGAACAGAAAGCAGAGGCTGCAACTTTTGACAGCTCGCGGCCATTCTGCTTTCTGTGCCGGTGAGATGAGGGACTCCCGAGACCTGAAGGAAGGAAGGCTGTAAAGGTAAGTAAAACTTCTTTAAACACTTTACACACACCAAACACACTTACCTTTGCACTCATGCACCCATCACTCACCTGAACACCGGACATCTCGACCCCTCCAAGCCCTTCATCCCGACGGTCCGCCTCCTCTAACTTGGCGTGGTTTGGAGCCGTCGGGAATCCCACACTTCAACATTAAAAATAGGGATTAGGCTAAAAACTGCCTGTTAACTACCTGTTAACAGGCAGTTAATTGGCACTAATCCCCTTCCCGCCTCGGGGAGGCGGGTCCCAGTGCGGGTCGGGTACCCGCCTCCTTTGAAACTGGTATGGAGGCGGGTTGGGGGCGGGATGGGTTCGTGCCCCCTGATTTCAGGATTTTAACCCCCCACACGCCTCCAATCCCGCCTCCACGGCCCAATGAAAATCCTGCCCTATGATTCAGTCCCACATCAAGCAGTGCATTTACCCACGGAGCCACCAAGTGTTATTCACATCTTGATATGGCGAAACAAAATGCAGAATTTAATAACCAAAATTACAGACTCAGACTCACAATGATTGTGAAAAATCAGAAAATAGAATCTATCGTATGAGATCAACTCGCCATAGCAACCCAACCAGGAGTGCCAGTTTACACTCACAGATCCATGGATATTTGCCATCAGACTGATTAAACTTTTTATAAAGTTTAAAATAAATTGTTCGTAATAAACTAGTCAACAAAACAATGCTGAGGCTGGTTAGTTAACTCACGGGAGTAACTGTTTATTCACTGCCTCTGTGTTGTCAGGCTGCTTGTCCAACATTCAGTCCTGGATGAGCAGCAGTTTCTTCCAGGATTGGGAAGACTGAAGCCATCGTCTTCGGCCCTGTCACAAACTCTGTTCCCTTGTCAAGAATTCCATCCCCTCCCTGGCCACTGTCTCAGGCTGAACCAGACTGTTCACAACCTCGCCGTCCTAACTGACCCCAAGCTGAGCTTCCGACCCCCATATCCTCAACGTCACAAGGACGGTCTACAGCCACCTCCGTAACAACGCCCCTCTCCGCCCCTGCCTCGGCGCCATCTGCTGCTGAAACCCTCATCCAAGCCTTCAATGGAAATGAACATTGGGCGGGGAGTATAACAGCGTTTGATTCGCTACTGTTCCTTTTACACCACCGGCAAAGTTGAATTTCACCCACCCACCCATCACTGGTAGAACTCTTGCCCCCGAGTCAGAAGGATGTGGGTTCAAGTCCTGTTCCAGGACTTGCGCACATAACCTTGGCTGACACTTCACTGCAGTACAGTACTGAGGGAGGGCTGGATTGCAGTGTTTCAGAAGAGGTGTTAAACCAAGACTCTACCTGCTCATTCAGGTGGATGTAAAAGGTCCAAAAGCACGATTCAGATAACAGCAAGGGAATCCTCCTGATGTCCTGGCCAATACTGATCTCTCAACAAACATCACAATGTCAGATTATCTAGCTATTTAATCTCATGGCTGCTTGTGAGGTTCTGCTGTGCACAAGGTGGCTGCCACATTTACCTGCATTACAAGTGGCTACATTTCAAAAGTAAGTCATTGGTTGTAAAGCATTTTGGGATATCCTGAGGATGTGAGCAAGTTCACCACAGATTAAGAAGTTAGCATGCAGGTACAGCAAGTAATTAGGAAGGCAAATGGAATGTTGGCCTTTATTGCAAGGGGGATGGAGTATAAAAGTAGGGAAGTCTTGCTACAACTGTACAGGGCGCTGGTGAGACCACACCTGGAGTACTGCGTACAGTTTTGGTCTCCTTATTTAAGGAGGGATATACTTGCATTGAAGGCAGTTCAGAGACGGTTCACGAGGTTGATTCCTGGGATGAAGGGGTTGTCTTATGAAGAACGGTTGAGCAGGTTGGGCCTATACTCATTGGAGTTTAGAAGAATGAGAGGGGATCTTATTGAAACATATAAGATACTGAGGGGGCTTGGACAGGGTAGATGCTGAGAGGATGTTTCCCCTCGTCAGGGAATCTAGAACAAGGGGGCATAGTTTCAGAATAAGAGGTCGCCTATTTAAGACGGAGATGAGGAAGAATTTCCTCTCAGAGGGTGGTGAATCTTTGGAATTCTCTACCCCAGAGAGCTGTGGAGGCGGAGTCATTGAATATATTCAAGGCGGAGATAGACAGATATTTGAACTACAGGGGAGTCGAGGGGTATGGGGAGCGGGCAGGGAAGTGGAGTTGAGGCCAAGATCAGATCAGCCATGATCTTATTGAATGGCGGAGCAGGCTCGAGAGGCCGAATGGCCAACTCCTGCTCCTAATTCTTATGCTCTTATGTTCTTATAGATCAGGGCTGAACCCTAGATTATTTCCTGGTCTGTGCCACACCTCGAAGACCATTGACTAACTGAACAATAGAGGGAGCTGCCAATTCACTGGCCGAGTTGTTTGCTCATTGGAAATAACTGGCGGGTTGGGGGGGGCTTGATAAATTTCCCTGGTTTTACTTTTGCAGTGCAGAACTCGTGGTTCTCAGCCTTCTTCTGAGAACCATGAGTGAAAAGGGAATCAAGGGATATGGGGATAGAGCAGAAAAAGTGGAGTTGAGGTCGAAGATCAGCCATGATCTTACTGAATGGCGGAGCAGGCTCGAGGGGCCGTACTCCTGCTCCTATTTTGTTATGTTCGTAAATCTCACATTCTACAGCGTCAGGTGGAGAGGAGTCAGCTAGCATTCCAAGGTAGCATCGCACGGTCCGTGTCAGAGACAGAGTCCCTATCGCTGCTGCTTTGAACAGTGCGCACGTGCAGCCCACACGAACTGGCGCAGACGCGTACACGCAGGTCAGACTTGTCACCTGGATTTTTTAGAAGGTATTTGCTCCCCTCCCCCCTATTTATGGACTCTGTGCTGGCGTGGGTCTGACTGGTCCATCAACTAGTTGCTGGGTGTCTGACACGAGATAAGAAAGCAAGTGTCACTGACAGAGACAGGCAGCAAAAACGCCAAGACAAGTTTCCGAGTGTGGTTCCAGGCAAATGGAATTTTATCTGCGCAAGGTGCCCTCTCCACTAGTCATTTAAAGAATTCAGTCGCCCTAGACCTAACGCTGCCCCTTTATAAAATTGTACTTCCCCCCCCCACCCCCCACAAATACAGTGTTAACACACTTCTTAAAAAAAAATTGCTTGATGTATTCTGTGTAAAAGTAGTTAGAAAGGTGTCTTCTTCTTAGGCAGTCCCTCGGAACTGAGGATGACTTGCTTCCACATTAGAAACGAGTTCTCAGGTGACTGATGAGTCCAATGTGGGACCTACAGTCTCTGTCACAGGTGGGGCAGATGGTGGTTGAAGGGGCGGGTGGGTGGGGTGCTTGGGTTGACGTGCGCTCCTTCCACTGTTTGCGCTTGGCTTCCGCTTGCTCCCGGCAAAGAGACTCGAGGTGTTCGGCACCTTCCCAGATGCTTCTCCTCCACTTTGTGCGGTCTTGGGCCAGGGATTCCCAGGTGTCAGTGGGGATGTTACACTTTTTCAAGGAGGCTTTGAGGGTGTCCTTGAAGTGTTTCCTCTGCCCACCTGGGGCTCTCGTGCCGTGTTGGAGCGCCGAGTAGAGCGCTTGTTTTGGGAGTCTCGTATTGGGCAAGCGGACAATGTGACCCGTCCATCGGAGCTGATCGAGCGTGGCCAAAGCTTCGATGCTGGGGATGTTGGCCTGAGCGAGAACACTGACGTTGTTGTGCCTATCCTGCCAATGGATTTGCAGGATCTTGCGGAGGCAGCGTTGGTGGTACCTCTCCAGTGCTTTGAGGTGCCTGCTGTACATGGTCCGTGTCTCTGAAGCATACAGGAGGGCGGGTATTACTACTGCTCTGTAGACCATGAGCTTGGTGCCGGGTTTGAGGTCCTGGTCTTCAAACACTCTCTTCCTCAGGCGTAGTTAGAAAGGTGTAGAGGTGAAGGAGAGGAAGATTCAGGACTATGGGGAGAGAGCAAGGTAACGGATTTAGCTTTGGATGGTTGTAGCACAGAGTTGGCACAGCTACAATGGGCTGAATGGCTTTCTTTCGTCATGTAAACCTCTGAGGCTGTAGGCGAGCAGGAAATGCAGATCAAAGCCCAATGACTCGCAACTCAGTTGAAAAGTGGGAGCACTTTTATCGTGCGGCGGGAGAATGAGTGGACCAGCTGTGCTTTATTTTGTATTGATCTCATGCACTAGTCCCAATTTTGCATGATATTTGCAGTGCCAATGATGTGCTTATAGCACTGCCATCACAATCCAGTAAGAATGAGAGGCGATCTCATTGAAACATACAACATTCTTCCCGGGCTTGACAGGGTCGATGCAGGGAGGATGTTTCCCCTGCCTGGGGAGTCTCGAACCAGGGGTCACAGCCTCAGAATAAGGGGTCAGCCATTCAGGACTGAGATGAGGAGAAATTTCTTCACTCGGAGGGTGGTGAATCTTTGGAATTCTCTACCCCAGAGGGCTGTGGAGGCTCAGTCATTTATATTCAAGACAGAGATCGATAGATTTTTGAATATTAAGGGAATCAAGGGATATGGGGATAGTGCAGGAAAGTGGAGATGAGGTTGAAGATCAGCCATGATCTTATTGAATGGCGGAGCAGGCTCGAAGGGCCAAATGGCCGACTCCTGCTCTTATTTCTTATGTTCTTATGTTCCAACTTGCAAAGAAAAACAACTTTTAGAAAACACTTAAAGACTACATTTGGACTTCTTTGACGCATTTGTTGTCTCCAGCACCTCCTGTAAAATCCAGTGCAACAGCCACGTTTCCACACGGGATTTGGTGAGTTGCAAATCGAGGGACGTGGCTTTATCACACCAGACAGGATCTGAAGTTCTGGGTGTGACCATCATGAGGAGGAGCAGGCGTTTCTGCCAGGTGATTCCCACTGGAAGTGGTGGGATTGGGCATGCTCCTGTGGTCAAATAGCATGTTGCCATTGACCCATTGTCTGGGGTCGCACGTGAAGAACGGGCTCTGGGAGCAAGTTTAGAATTGGAGTTTGCGGTCGGCAGCAATGCGGATAAGTGGGGCGGATAGTCAATTTTCCAGTAGTTTCAGTGGAGAGAGTACAGCGTAGATTTACAAGAATGATACCCGGACTTCAAGGGTTAAGTTACGAGGAGAGATTACACAAATTAAGGTTGTCTTCCCTAGAATTTAGACGGTTAAGGGGGTGATGTAATCGAAGTTTTCATGATATTAAGGGGAATAGATAGGGTAGGTAGACAGAAACTATTTCTGCTGGTTGAGGAGTCTAGGACTAGGGGGCATAGTCTAAAAATTAGAGCCAGACCTTTCAGGAGTGAAATTAGGAAACACTTCTACACACAAAGGGTGGTAGAAGTTTGGAACTCTCTTCTGCAAACGGCAATTGACGCTAGATCAATTGTTAATTTTAAATCGGAGATTGATAGATTTTTGTTAACCAAAGGTATTAAGGGATATGGGGCAAAGGCGGGTATATGGAGTTAGGTCACAGATCAGCCATGATCTCATTGAATGGCAGAACAGGCTCGAGGGGCTGAATGGCCTCCTCCTGTTCCTATGTTACAGCTTTGTGGAGAATCTTTCCTTATATTCCTCCCTCTGTTCCCCATTGTTGCGATGATTTCTCATTCCTCTGGTTGGAACGGTCTGTGATTTATACCAGGACCCCTTTTTCCCCCCCAGACCATGTGAAAGTCAAATCACACCATTGAGGGCTCGCAGTTCCTGTGTGAAGTCCACACCCTATGACTTTGGTTAAAGTATCAAATATAATTATGTCATCGGGCAGGGAAAGAGGCAAAAGATAGTCACGGCAATTAAACAGAGGGCAAAGTGAGTAACATAATGGAAGTAAAGACTGGAACAATGAGGGCTTTGTTTCAGGTTCAATGCTTCATTTAGAAACATTTTTCTTACATTTCTTCCTCTGGGAAATAGTCCAGTCTGCAAAGATTGTGCTCATAGCTGGACTATACCCGGGGCATAATTTCCCAAATCTGGTCCTCCTTTTCTACACTACTATCAGCATTGCCTTGGCCTGAACATAAGAAATAGGAGCAGGAGTAGGCCAATCGGCCCCTCGAGCCTGCTCCGCCATTCAATAAGATCATGGCTGATCTGATCCTAACCGCCAATCCACTATCACAGGACTATCTCCTGAATCTAACAGAATTAGACACACGAAACAGGAGCAGGATCAGGCTACACGGCCCCTGGGCCCGCTCCGCTACCCACAGGGCCATGACCGATCCGAACCTAGACTCATATCCAAATTCCTGCCCGCTCCCCGTAACCTTTAATTCCCTTTTCTTCTAAGAAACTATCTATTTCTGTTTTAAATTTATGTAATGATGTAGCTTCGACAGCTTTTTGGGGCAGCATATTCCATGGACCTACCACCCTCTGAGTGAAGTAGTTCCTCCTCATCTCAGTTTTGAAAGAGCAGCCCCTTATTCTAAGACTATGCCCCCTAGTTCTAGTTTCACCCATCATCGGGAACATCCTCCCCGCATCCACCCGATCCAACCCCTTCACAATCTTATATGTTTCAATAAGATCGCCTCTCATTCTTCTGAACTCCAATGAGTAGAGTCCCAATCTACTCAACCTCTCCTCATATGTCCATCCCCTCATCCCCGGGATTAACCGAGTGAACCTTCTTTGTACTGACTCGAGAGCAAGTATGTCTTTTCTTAAGTATGGACACCAAAACTGTATGCAGTATTCCAGGTGCGGTCTCACCAATACCTTGTACAACTGAAGCAATACCTCCCTATTTTTATATTCTATCCCCCTAGCAATGAAAGCCAACATTCCATTGGCCTTCTTAATCACTTGCTGCACCTGCATACTAACCTTTTGAGTTTTGTGCACCAGGACCCCCAGATCCCTTTGTACTTCAGTACTTTCCAGTTTCTTGCCATTAAGATAATAACTTGCTCTACGATTTTTCCTGCCAAAGTGCATAACCTCACACTTTCCAGTATTGTATTCCATCTGCCAAATCTCTGCCCACTTACTTAGCCTGTCTATGTCCCTTTGCAGGTTTTTTATGTCCTCCTCACTCACTACTTTCCCTCCCATCTTAGTATCATCTGCAAACTTTGATATGTTACACTCGGTCCCCTCCTCCAAATCGTTAATATAGATTGTAAAGAGTTGGGGACCCAGCACTGACCCCTGCGGAACACCACTAGTTACTGATTGCCAGTCTGAGAATGAACCATTTATCTCAACTCTCTGCCTTCTGTTAGATAGCCAATCCTCTATCCATGCCAGAATATTACCCCCAATCCCGTGATTTTTTTATCTTAAGCAATAATCTTTTGTGTGGCACCTTGCCAAATGCCTTTTGGAAGTCTAAATACACTACGTCCACTGGTTCCCCTTTATCCACCCTATATGTTACTTCCTCAAAGAACTCCAGCAAATTTGTCAAACATGACTTCCCCTTCATAAAACCATGCTGACTTTGTCTTATTAAATTATGATTATCCAAATGTCCTGTTACTGTCTCCTTAATAATGGACTCCAAAATTTTACCTACCACAGATGTTAGGCTAACCGGTCTATAGTTTCCAGCCTTCTGTCTACTGCCCTTTTTAAATAAGGGTGTTACATTAGCAGTTTTCCAGTCTGCCGGGACCTTTGCTGAGTCCAGGGAGTTTTGGAAGATTATTACCAATGCATCCACAATCCCTACCGCCACTTCCCTCAAGACCCTAGGATGTAAGCCATCAGGTCCAGGTGATTTATCCACCTTGAGTCCCATTATTTTACCGAGTACCACTTCCTTAGTGATTTTGATCGTGTTTATCTCCTCCCCCCCTATAGCCCCCTGCTTGTCCAGTGTTGGGATATTCTTAGTGTCCTCTACTGTAAAGACTGATACACAATATTCATTCAGTGTTTTTGCCATCTCCATGTTTCCCACCATTAATTTCCCGGTCTCATCCTCTAAGGGACCAACATTTACTTTAGCCACCCTTTTTCTTTTTATATAACTATAAAAACTCTTACTATCTGTTTTTATATTTTTTGCTAATTTACTTTCATAATCTATCTTCCCTTTCTTAATCAATCTTTTTGTTATTTTTTGCTGTCTTTTAAAGTTTTCCCAATCCTCTATCCTCCCACTAGATTTGGCTACCTTATATGCCCTTGTTTTTAGTCGAATACTATCCTTAATTTCTTTACTTAGCCACGGATGGCTGTCTTTTCTTTTACACCCTTTTCTTCTCAGTGGAATATATTTTTTTGGAAGTTGTAAAATAACTCCTTACATGTACACCACTGATCATGTATCGTCTTACCCTTTAATCTATTTTCCCAATCCACTTTACTCAATTCCGCTCTCATACCTTCATAGTCTCCTTTATTCAAGCTTAGCACGCTTGTTTGAGATCCAACCTCCTCACCCTCTAATTGAATATGGAATTCAACCATGTTATGGTCACTCATTCCAAGGGGATCCTTTACTAGGACATTTTTAATTAATCCTGTCTCGTTACACAGGACCAGATCTAAGGTTGCTTGCCCCCTGGTCGGTTCAGTTACATACTGCTCAAGAAACCCATCCCTAATACACTCAATGAACTCATCCTCAAGGTTGCTCTGCCCAATTTGATTTGTCCAATTAATATGATAGTTAAAATCCCCCATAATTATAGATGTTCCCTTATTACAAGCCTCAACTATTTCCTGATTGATACTCCGTCCAACCGAGTTGCAACTGTTCGGAGGCCTATAGACTACGCCCACTAGTGTTTTTTTCCCCTTATTATTCCTTATCTCCACCCAAACTGTTTCATTATCCTGATCTTTTGACCCAATATCATTTCTCTGTATTACAGTGATTCCTTCCTTTATTAACATAGCCACCCCACCTCCCCTTCCTTCCTGCCTGTCCTTCCTGATCGTTAAATAACCTGGTATGTTTAATTCCCAGGCATTGTCACCCTGCAGCCATGTTTCTGTAATGGCCACAAGATCATACCCATATGTAGCTATTTGTGCCATTAACTCGTCTATTTTGTTACGAATGCTATGTGCATTCAGATAGAGAACTTTCAAATGTGTTTTGTGACACTTAGTTCCTGCTTTTGCCCTTTTTATTACTTTACCTTTACTCCATACCTTCTGCCCCTTCCTGACACGCTCTGGTTTTTAATTTCCCCACTGCTACCTAAGTCTATGACCTTCTCTGTTGTCATTTTTATTATTTGCTCTCTAGGAACCTCCCCCCCACTAGTTAGTTTAAAGCCCTCTCTACAGCCCTAGTTATATGATCCGCCAGGACTCTAGTCCCAGCACTGGCCAAGTGAAGCCCGTCCCAACGGAACAGCTCCCTCCTGCCCCAGTACTGGTGCCAGTGTCCCAGGAAGCAAAACCCATTTCTCCCACACCAGTCTTTGAGCCACGCATTTAACTCTCTTATTTTATTTGTCCTAGCCAAATTCGCTCGTGGCTCAGGTAATAATCCAGAGATTATTACCCTTGAGGTTCTGTTTTTTAATTTGACCCCTAGCTGCTCATACTCCTTGGGATGAACCAACTTTAATGGCTCAATATCATGTTTATCGGGTCATTATCACATTGCTGTTTGTGGGAGCTTGCTGTGCGCAAATTGTCTGCCGCATTTCCTACTTTACAACAGTGACTCCACTTCAAAAAGTGCTTCATTGGCTGTAAAGCGCTTCGGGATGCCCTGAGGTCGTAAAAGGCGCTATAGAAATGCAAGTCTTTCTTTATGGGAGAGAGAAAGGGAGCTGGAGAAGAATTCTGGGCTTTGCCGAATATGAATGTTGGAGGACTATCATCCTCCGCCCAGCTGTCCTTCCTTGTTCTAAAATGTGACCAATGCAGATTATCCTTGACTCAGTAAAGGCACTTTAGGGCCAGCTCTGGCCTGAGCGGGATCGAACTTTCCTTCGAGTCCCAGGAGCAGTCAAATAGATCTAATCCCACTCCAAACTACTTGCGCCCACCTTCATCTGCTGTTGGCACAGAGGGAGCTAGATTAAAGAACAATTTTGTGTCTTTAAAAAAAAAATCAGGCATCCCATATCATATTGATATCGGCAATCGTGGACGTTCTAGAATCGCAATTGCCAACAGTGTTTGAGAATTACCTCCTTTACTGTTCTTGCGGTTGACTGTTGGGAAAATCCTTAATAAATACATTTTTTTTCCCCACAAAAGTTTCTCACAGCCATTTATAGGGGGTTTCGTTTCCTCTTACGAAGCAGAGGCATTAGTTTATTAAGCTCATTAAAAAGAATGATCCCAGAACTGAGAGGTGAGACCAATCAGGAAAGATTGAACAGGCTGGGCCTCTTTACTCTACAAAAGAGAAGACTGAGGGGTGACCTGATAGAGGCCTTTAAAATTATGAAAGGGTTTTGTAATGTATACAGCATTGAAGGGACTACTTTGTTTTGCGGATGTACATCCTTAGTTGCGAGCGTATATAACAGACGCGTATCGATTTGTATAGTCAGTGCCGAAGTTCCAGTTAACCAGTAAAGATCACTTGAAGTTACTCTCAGTCTTTGCTGCTTTATTATTTTATGTAGTTGTGTATAGCGGTACAAACACAACAAATTGGCGACGAGGATGGGATTCCTCCCAAGCTTCGTAACCAAGTGCTAGATGAACTGCATGAAGGCCACTTAGGTACGGTCAAGATGAAAAGCCTTGCCCGTGGTTACGTGTGGTGGCCGGGAATTGACAAACAGATTGAGGACCTGACAAAGAGCTGCTCAGGATGTCAAAAGGTCCAGAACGCACCACCACAAGCCCCTCTCCATCCATGGGAATGGCCCTCATCACCATGGCAACGTGTGCACATCGACTTTGCTGGACCGTTCATGGACTACATGTTCTTGATTGCAGTCGATGCACATTCCAAATGGCCCGAGGTCATTAAAATGAAATTAAGCACATCTGAAAAGACCATTTCAGTTCTGAGGACCATGTTCGCTAGAAATGGCCTACCAGAACAAATCTGCACAGACAATGGACGACAGTTTGTCTCTGACGAATTCCAAGGTTTCATGAGGAAAAATGGAATCAAGCACTACACATCTGCCCCGTACCATCCAGCTACAAATGGCTTGGCAGAAAGATTCGTACAGACTTTCAAGAAGGCCATCAAAGCAATGTACAGCGAGAATCTACCACTGCAACACAAGATAGACAATTTCCTCTTTGCTTATCGGAACGCAGTACACGCAGCCACTAATCAGACTCCAGCGATGATGTTTCTGAACAGGAACCTGAGATCTCGCATGGACCTTCTTAAACCGAATGTACGTCGTGATGTAGAGAACAAACAGTTCAAACATTTGAATGCTAAGCCAACAAGAAGCTTCAGTGTGGGACAGTCAGTTCTTGCTCGTGATTTCCGGATGGAAAAGTGGCAACCAGGGACAATATCCACAAGAGAGGGACCACTGATGTATACTGTGGATGTGGGAGAGAACGTTTTGAGACGTCATGTGGACCAAATTCTGGATGTTCAGGTGCAAAACACCCCTATACCTCGCCCAGACTCACCTGACATGGAAAACAGACACTCCTGATTCATCAGCATCAGCACCAGCCTCATCCACAGCTGAGAGCTCTACCTGTGCTGATAGCTCACCTAATGCACCTGTACCTGTACAGTCTCATTCCCCAAAGCAAAAGAGTCTGGAGAGACGTTACCCAGAGAGGCAGAGGAGGCTTCCCCAGAGACTTGACTTGTAAAAGGGCTGTTGACAAAATAAAATGTTATGTTGGAATTTGAATTTTGTTGCTTTTAAGAAAACAAAAAGGTTACTGTAAAGACAGGCTCTGTATGTTAATTATAGAAATTTTGCGTTAATATACTATTAAACTAAAGGGGGAGGAAGTGTAATGTATACAACATTGAAGGGACTACTTTGTTTTGCGGATGTACATCCTTAGTTGCGAGCGTATATAAGAGACACGTATCGATTTGTATAGTCAGTGCCGAAGTTCCAGTTAACCAGTAAAGATCACTTGAAGCTACTCTCAGTCTCTGCTGCTTTATTATTTTATGTAGTTGTGTATAGCGGTACAAACACAATAGGTTTGATAGGCCAGACGTAGAGAAGATGTTTCCACTTGCAGGCGAATCCAGAACTAGGCCATAAATATAAGATAGTCGCTAATAAATCCAATCGGGAATTCAGGAGAAACTTCTTTACCCAGAGAGTGGTGAGAATGTGGAACTCGCTACCACAAGGAGTGTTTGAGGCGAATAGTATAGATACATTTGAGGGCAAAAAAGAAACAAAATAGACTTGTATGTATACAGCGCCTTTCACGACCGCCAGATGTCTCAGCGCTTTACAGCCAATGAAGTACTTTTTGAAGTGTAGTCATTGTGGTAAAGTAGGAAACGCAGCAGCCAAATTGTGCACAATATTGGGATAAATATTGGCCAGAACTCCCCCTGCTCTTCTTCAAAATAGTGCTGGGGGATCTTTTGCGTTCACCCGAGAGAGCAGACGGGGCCTCGCTTTAACGACTCATCCGAAAGACGGCACCTTCGACAGAGCAGTGCTCCCTCAGCACTGCACGGGAGTGTCAGCCTGGAATTTTGTGCTCAAGTCTCTGGAGTGGGACTATGAACTCACAACCTTCTGACTCAGGAGGCCAAGGGTGCTACCCAACTGAACCACGGCTGACACTGGCGTAGATAAACACGTGAGGGAGAAAGGAATAGAAGGATATGTTTGATGGGGGTGAGACGGAGAAGGGGTGGGAGGAGGCTGGTGTGGAGCACAAACACCGGCACGGGCCAGTCGGGCCGAATGGTCTGATTCCGTGCTGTAAATATTTTTGTACGAAAGGTAGTGATGAATCTTCATCCGGAGCAAACACAAACATCAGAACTCAGCCCATGATCCCCACCCTCTGACACGCCTCTATCTGACCGCCCTGCCCGCTCTCTGGACTGGTCTGGGAAGGAAACCCCAGCTGAGTCACTCCCCTGCCAGCCATTGGGTGGTGCCCTCTCAACCTAACCCACCGCTGGTATCGGACCCAAAGGGGCAGGCTCTGGAATGAGGCAGAAAAATGACATGGCAAGGAGGGAAGCAGCAGACACACACAACAACATCATTTCTTCTTTTTTTTTAGTGCTGTGGCCTAAGTCTGACCAACTAAGGTTTGGAGTTTGTGCTTGGCATCCGATCACTGCTCACAGAATTGTGACATCGCCCCCGCAATTTGTCAGGGTCATTGACTCGCTCTATTGGCCAGACGGGGCTGTGCCAGTCATTGATCCCAAAAAGCTGTAAAATATTTACTCCACCTGCACACAGTTTACTGAACTGGTCAGGATATCCAACTGAGGCAGGTGCACAGACGCGGAGTAAACAGTGTACCTCACCCAGTATCATTACTGGGTCACGCCACAAACTCCTCGAAACCTCAGGGCCCTGCCCACTGAACTCAATAAATGCCGATACTGTCAAGCAACATGTGTCAAACTGCTGACGGTGAATCTTCTGATCCACAGCCTCTCTGTGCAAAAAGAAAAAAGACTTGCATTTCTACTGCGTCTTTCACGACCTTTCAAAGCGCTTCACGGCCAATGAAGCACTTTTCGAAGCGGAGTCGCTGTTTGTAACGTAGAAAACGCGGCAGCCAATTTGTGCACAGCAAGCTCCCACAAACAGCAATATGACAATCACCAGGTCATCTGTTTCACTGATGTTGATTGAGGGATAAATATTGGCCCCAGGTCACCGGGGAGAACTCCCCCTGCTCTTCTTCGAAATAGTGTCCTGGGATCTTTTACGTCCACCTGAGAGGGCAGACAGGGCCTCGGTTTAACGTCTCATCCGAAAGACGGCCCCTCCGACAGTGCAGCACTCCCTCAGTACGGCCCCTCTAACAGTGCGGCGCTCCCTTAGTACTGCCCCTCTAACAGTGCAGCACTCCCTCAGTACTGCCCCTCCGACAGTGCAGCACTCCCTCAGTACTGCCCCTCTAACAGTGCGGCGCTCCCTCAGTACTGCCCCTCTAACAGTGCGGCGCTCCCTTAGTACTGCCCCTCTAACAGTGCGGCGCTCCCTCAGTACTGCCCCTCTAATAGTGCGGGGCTCTCTTAGTACTGCCCCTCTAACAGTGCAGCACTCCCTCAGTACTGCCCCTCCGACAGTGCAGCACTCCCTCAGTACTGCCCCTCTAACAGTGCAGCACTCCCTCAGTACTGCCCCTCTAACAGTGCAGCACTCCCTCAGTACTGCCCCTCTAATAGTGCAGCACTCCCTCAGTACTGCCCCTCCGACAGTGCAGCACTCCCCCAGTACTGCCCCTCTAACAGTGCAGCACTCCCTCAGTACTGCCCCTCTAACAGTGCAGTGCTCCCTCAGTACTGCCCCTCTAACAGTGCGGTTCTCCCTTAGTACTGTCCCTCTAACAGTGCAGCACTCCCTCAGTACTGTCCCTCTAACAGTGCAGCACTCCCTCAGTACTGTCCCTCTAACAGTGCAGCACTCCCTCAGTACTGTCCCTCTAACAGTGCAGCACTCCCTCAGTACTGCCCCTCTAACAGTGCAGCACTCCCTCAGTACTGCCCCTCCGACAGTGCAGCACTCCCTCAGTACTGCCCCTCTAACAGTGCGGCGCTCCCTCAGTACTGCCCCTCCGACAGTGCAGCACTCCCTCAGCACTGCCCCTCTAACAGTGCAGCACTCCCTCAGTACTGCCCCTCCGACAGTGCAGCACTCCCTCAGTACTGCCCCTCTAACAGTGCAGCACTCCCTCAGTACTGCCCCTTGTGGTAAACCACTGTTTGTATTCCTGTTTGTCCTGTTTGTATTCCACTGTGTACATGCCTGGACATGCCTCGGCTGACTCCTCCCACAGGTCCTAGTATAAAGGTGACTGCTCCCCAGCCCTTTGTATCCTGGGCCTGTCGACCACTCGAGGCAGACCTCCATTCTGTTGTTAATAAAAGCCTTTGGTTACTCTTCTAACTCTCGGTCTTTTATGAGTAATTGATAGCGCATCAATTTTATTAACAACATTTTTATAATGGAGAAGATCCTCACACCAGCATGCCTGGACTTAGATCATCGGGAGGCGGACTCATCCACCAAGTTTACTCACTGGCTTAAGTGTTTCGAAAAATTCCTGACCGCCTCCGAAGCAATCAAATCGGACGAGGACAAACTGGATGTCCTGACCTCCAAAGTGAACCACCGAGTGTACTCGGTCATCCAAGACGCGACCTCGTACGCGGATGCTATCAAGCCCCTCAAGGACCAGTACACGCGCCCAGTGAACGAAGTGTACGCCAGGCACCTTCTGGGGAGTCGTAAACAACAACCTGGGGAATCGACCGTGGAATACCTTCAGGCACTGTCTGTGCTTGGCCGGGCCTGTGGTTGTAAGGATGTAAAGGCCGCCGTGTACACAGAGGAACTTATCCGGGACGCTTTTGTAGCGGGCCACAGATCCAATTACACCCGACAGCGACTGTTGGAGCAGAGTAACCTCGACCTCAACAAGGCCTCTGAACTCGCACTATCGTTGGATGCAACCTACCAGGGCATGGATGCCTACTCCTCTGCACCGTGGACGCCGCGGGGAATGACAGCCTGGGACACGGTAGGACCGCCTCATAGCGCCGTGCCACCCCAGCCACACCCCAACGGCCCAACTACCGCAGCAGTGTCCCAAGGCCAGACAGCAGTGCCCCAAGGCCAGAAATGCTACTTCTGTGGCCAGGCAAAACACCCCAGAGCGCGCTGCCCGGCGAAAAACGCGATCTGCTCGGGCTGCGGGAAGAAGGGACACTACGCTAGCGTCTGCAGGGCCAAAGCCACCCCGAACCCCAGCAGCACCGCGTGTGGGCCATGCGGGCCGCCATCTTGGACCTCCCCGGCCATGTGCGAATCACCGGTACAGCAGCCATTTTGGACGCCTCCAGCCACATGGGGATCATGGACGCCGCCATCTTGGACGACAGCCGGGACGCAGCAGGCCCCCGACACCGCCTCATCTGATACCCGCAGCGACACACCGACCCCTACGCTGGCATCCGTTACACTGGACCAAGCGAGACCGCACCAACTGGCCAGTTCCACAATGGACATTAAGGTAAATGGTCACGATACAATCTGCCTTTTTGACTCTGGGAGCACGGAGAGCTTCATCCACCCCGACACGGTGCGACGTTGCTCTCTCCCAGTCCTGCCTGCACAACAGCGGATTTCTATGGCCTCCGAGTCCCAGTCGGCGGACATCGGCGGCTACTGCGTGGTGACACTCGTAGTAGACGGGACCGTGTACGATCATTTTAAACTTCTGGTCCTGCCTGACCTCTGCGCTGCCGTCCTGCTGGGGTTAGATTTTCAGTGCCACCTTAAAAGTGTTACGATGGCGTACGGTGGACCCCTACCCCCACTCACAGTCCGCAGCCAGCAGCTTCCAAATTGCCCGCCGCGCACCAGGTGCAACCTCTCCACACTCAGAGTCACCCCCCCACCACTGTTTGCTAACCTCACCCCCGACTGTAAGCCCATCGCCACAAAGAGCAGGCGATACAGTGCCGGGGACAGGGTTTTCATTAAAACTGAAGTGGAGCGGCTCCTGAAAGAAGGGATTATTGAGGGCAGCACCAGCCCCTGGCGAGCCCAGGTTGTGGTCGTTAAGACCGGCGAGAAGCAGCGCCTGGTCATCGACTACAGCCAGACAATAAATCGCTACACCCTGCTGGACGCCTACCCACTCCCCCGTATAGCTGATATGGTCAACCAGATCGCGCAGTACCGCGTCTTCTCGACCATTGACCTGAAATCAGCGTACCACCAGCTCCCCATCCGCCCTGAGGACCGCCAGTACACTGCCTTTGAGGCAAACGGCCGCCTCTATCACTTCCTTAGGGTTCCCTTTGGCGTCACCAACGGGGTCTCCGTCTTCCAAAGGGAGATGGACCGGATGGTAGATCAAAATGCGTTGCAGGCCACTTTCCCATATCTGGACAATGTGACCATCTGCGGCCGTGACTTGCAGGACCATGATGCAAACCTCGAAAAATTCCTCCGCACCGCCCAACTCCTAAACCTGACATATAACAAGGAGAAGTGCATATTCCGCACAAACCGCCTCGCCATCCTTGGCTGTGTTGTGGAACACGGAGTCATCGGCCCCGACCCCGACCGGATGCGTCCCCTTATGGAACTTCCACTGCCCCACTGCCTCAAGGCCCTGAAGAGGTGCCTAGGGTTTTTCTCCTATTACGCCCAGTGGGTCCCCTACTATGCGGACAAGGCCCGTCCGCTGATCAAGTCCACCTCTTTTCCCTTGACGGCAGAGGCCCGCTTAGCCTTCCACCGTATCAAGGAGGACATTGCCAAAGCCACCATGCACGCAGTGGACGAATCCATCCCCTTCCAGGTGGAAAGCGACGCGTCCGACTTTGCCCTGGCCGCTACCCTCAATCAGGCGGGGAGACCCGTGTCCTTCTTTTCACGAACCCTCCAAGGCCCGGAGACCAGACACTCCGCTGTTGAGAAGGAGGCCCAGGCGATTGTGGAGGCTGTGCGTCATTGGAGGCACTACCTGGCCGGAAAACGATTTACCCTGCTCACTGACCAGCGTTCAGTTGCTTTTATGTTTAACAACAAGCAGAGGGGCAAAATCAAAAATGACAAGATCTTGAGGTGGAGAATCGAACTTTCCACCTACAACTACGAGATCTTGTACCGGCCCGGGAAGCTAAATGAACCCCCGGATGCGCTATCGCGTGGCACCTGCGCCAGCGCGCAGATCGATAGACTACGGGTCCTCCACAATGACCTCTGCCACCCGGGGGTCACCAGGTTCTTCCACCTCATCAAGGCCCGCAACCTGCCTTACTCTATTGAGGAGGTCAGGACCATGACCAGGAACTGCCAAGTCTGCGCTGAGTGCAAACCGCACTTTTATAGACCAGACAGGGCCCACCTGATAAAAGCCACTCGCCCCTTCGAGCGCCTGAGCGTTGATTTTAAAGGGCCTCTCCCCTCCTCCGACCGCAATGTATACTTCCTCAATATTATTGATGAGTACTCCCGTTTCCCGTTCGCCTTCCCCTGCCCGGACATGACCAGTGCCACGGTCATTAAATGTCTGAACAACCTCTTCACCCTGTTCGGCTTCCCCAGCTATATCCATAGCGACCGGGGCTCATCGTTTATGAGCGACGAACTCCGTCAGTACCTGCTAACTAGGGGTATTGCCACAAGCAGGACCACCAGTTACAACCCCCGGGGGAACGGACAGGTGGAAAGAGAAAATGCGACAGTTTGGAAGGCCGTCCTGCTAGCCTTAAAGTCTAGGGGCCTTCCAACCTCCCGCTGGCAGGATGTGCTCCCCGATGCGCTCCACTCTATTCGGTCACTGCTCTGCACTGCCACTAACGCCACCCCTCATGAGAAAATGTTTGTCTTCCCAAGGAAGTCCACATCGGGGACATCGCTACCGCCATGGCTGACGTCCCCAGGGCCGGTCCTACTGAGAAGACACGTGAGGACCCATAAAACGGACCCCCTGGTCGAGAGGGTCGACCTCCTCCACGCCAACCCCCAGTATGCTTACATCGCATACCCGGACGGGCGGGAGGACACAGTCTCCATAAGAGACCTTGCACCCTCGGGGACCGCAGTAACCCACTACCCACTACCACCCCCCCCCCACGATCCGATATCCAGCCCCAGCAGACGGCAGGCCTGGGCCCCGCGACCCGCTCGACATCTACGAGGACGACACGCCTGTGCCACAGCCTACGCTGGACTCGACGCTGGAAGCTTCACTACCCCTGCCGTCGCCACGCCGATCACAGCGGCAGACAAGACCTCCGGAGAGACTCCAATACACTAACTTTTAATACACTTCACCCCGCCGGACTCAATTTTAAACAAGGGGTGAATGTGGTAAACCACTGTTTGTATTCCTGTTTGTCCTGTTTGTATTCCACTGTGTACATGCCTGGACATGCCTCGGCTGACTCCTCCCACAGGTCCTAGTATAAAGGTGACTGCTCCCCAGCCCTTTGTATCCTGGGCCTGTCGACCACTCGAGGCAGACCTCCATTCTGTTGTTAATAAAAGCCTTTGGTTACTCTTCTAACTCTCGGTCTTTTATGAGTAATTGATAGCGCATCACCCCTCTAACAGTGTGGCGCTCCCTCAGTACTGCCCCTCCGACAGTGCAGCACTCCCTCAGTACTGCCCCTCTAACAGTGCGGCGCTCCCTCAGTACTGCCCCTCTAACAGTGCGGGGCTCTCTTAGTACTGCCCCTCTAACAGTGCAGCACTCCCTCAGTACTGCCCCACCCGACAGTGCGGCGCTCCCTCAATACTGCCCCTCTAACAGTGCGGCGCTCCCTTAGTACGGCCCCTCTAACAGTGCAGTACTCCCTCAGTACTGCCCCTCCGACAGTGCAGCACTCCCTCAGTACTGCCCCTCTAATAGTGCAGCACACCCTCAGTACTGCCCCTCCGACAGTGCAGCACTCCCCCAGTACTGCCCCTCCGACAGTGCAGCACTCCCTCAGTACTGCCCCTCTAACAGTGCAGCACTCCCCCAATACTGCCCCTCTAACAGTGCAGCACTCCCTCAGTACTGCCCCTCTAACAGTGCAGCACTCCCTCAGTACTGCCCCTCTAACAGTGCAGCTCTCCCTGAGTACTGCCCCTCTAACAGTGCAGCACTCCCTCAGTACTGCCCCTCTAATAGTGCAGCACTCCCTCAGTACTGCCCCTCTAACAGTGCAGCACTCCCTCAGTACTGCCCCTCTAACAGTGCAGCACTCCCTCAGTACTGCCCCTCCGACAGTGCAGCACTCCCTCAGTACTGCCCCTCTAACAGTGCAGCACTCCCTCAGTACTGCCCCTCTAACAGTGCAGCACTCCCTCAGTACTGCCCCTCTAACAGTGCAGCACTCCCTCAGAACTGTCCCTCTAACAGTGCAGCGCTCCCTCAGTACTGTCCCTCTAACAGTGCAGCGCTCCCTCAGTACTGCCCCTCTAACAGTGCAGCACTCCCTCAGTACTGTCCCTCTAACAGTGCAGCACTCCCTCAGTACTGCCCCTCCGACAGTGCAGCACTCCCTCAGTACTGCCCCTCTAACAGTGCAGCACTCCCTCAGTACTGCCCCTCTAACAGTGCAGCACTCCCTCAGTACTGCCCCTCTAACAGTGCAGCACTCCCTCAGAACTGTCCCTCTAACAGTGCAGCGCTCCCTCAGTACTGTCCCTCTAACAGTGCAGCGCTCCCTCAGTACTGCCCCTCTAACAGTGCAGCACTCCCTCAGTACTGTCCCTCTAACAGTGCAGCACTCCCTCAGTACTGCCCCTCTAACAGTGCAGCACTCCCTCAGTACTGTCCCTCTAACAGTGCAGCACTCCCTCAGTACTGTCCCTCTAACAGTGCAGCACTCCCTCAGTACTGTCCCTCTAACAGTGCAGCACTCCCTCAGTACTGTCCCTCTAACAGTGCAGCACTCCCTCAGTACTGTCCCTCTAACAGTGCAGCACTCCCTCAGTACTGTCCCTCTAACAGTGCAGCACTCCCTCAGTACTGCCCCTCTAACAGTGCAGCACTCCCTCAGTACTGTCCCTCTAACAGTGCAGCACTCCCTCAGTACTGTCCCTCTAACAGTGCAGCACTCCCTCAGTACTGCCCCTCTAACAGTGCAGCACTCCCTCAGTACTGTCCCTCTAACAGTGCAGCACTCCCTCAGTACTGTCCCTCTAACAGTGCAGCACTCCCTCAGTACTGTCCCTCTAACAGTGCAGCACTCCCTCAGTACTGTCCCTCTAACAGTGCAGCACTCCCTCAGTACTGCCCCTCTAACAGTGCAGCACTCCCTCAGAACTGTCCCTCTAACAGTGCAGCACTCCCTCAGTACTGCCCCTCTAACAGTGCAGCACTCCCTCAGTACTGCACTGGAGTGTCAACCTGGATTTTTTTGTGCTCAGGTGAACCCACAACCTTCTGACTCAGGAGGTGGGAGTGCTGCCCTCTGAGCCACGGCTGACTCTTCAATCAACTCAACTCTTTCTTGCTCACAGTAAGAACGTAAGAAACAGGAGCAGGAGTCGGCCATTCGGCCCCTCGAGCCTGCTCCGCCATTCAATAAGATCATGGCTGATCCAATCTTGGCCTCAACACCACTTTCCCGCTCTCTCCCCGTACCCCTCGATTCCCCTGTAGTTCAAATGTCTGTCAATCTCCGCCTTGAATATATTCACTGACTCCGCCTCCACAGCTCTCTGGGGTAGAGAATTCCAAAGATTCACCACCCTCTGAGAGAAGAAATTCCTCCTCATCTCTGTCTTAAATGGGCGACCCCTTATTCTGAAACTGTGCCCCCGAGTTCTAGATTCCCCCACTAGGGGAAACATCCTCTCAGCATTCACCCTGTCAATCCCCCTCAGAATCTTATGTTTCAATAAGACCCCCTCTCATTCTTCTAAATTCCATTGAGTATAGACCCAACCTGCTCAACCTTTCCTCCTAAGACAACCTCTTCATCCCAGGAATCAACCTCGTGAACCTTCTCTGCACTGCCTCCAATGCAAGTATCTTTTGCATCTCTCTCTACTTTATCAGCACTACGCCAATTGCCCCTCTGAACTCTCCTCTCTTGTTCCCCCTTGTGCTCCCAGTACACCTCCCCATACACGTACTCTCCTCCCTGCACTGAAATCGTCACTCTTCACACCATCCTTTGCTCCAACTTAATCTTTAAACGCGGCTTCAAAACCGTGGACCCTCCGTGCTACGATCTGCAGGCTTGACTTACATCATCTCCCACTCACCCATGTTGCTCAGTGAGTGTGACCTGACGCTGTAACCGCATTTGCTGCAGCTGTATCGCATGCACTGCTCTTCATCACTAGGGGTCACTATTGGACAGTCTCATTGCTCTCACTGACTTCAGGCCAGTTTCCAGCTCCACGCAGATCATTCAGGGGCTGAGACAGAACAATCGTCCCACAGGTGGGCCCCACACTCGGGACAGGGGATCTCACACTGGGTACAGGGGGACAGGGGGTCCCACACTCGGGACAGGGGGACAGGGTGTCCGACACTGGGTACAGGGGGTCCCACACTCGGGACAGGGGATCTCACACTGGGTACAGGGGGACAGGGGGTCCCACACTCAGGACAGGGGGACAGGGGGTCCCACACTCAGGACAGGGTGACAGGGGGTCCCACACTCGGGACAGGGGGACAGGGAGTCCTGCACTGGGTACAGGGAGTCCTGCACTGGGTACAGGGGGTCCCACACTCGGGACAGGGGATCTCACACTGGGTACAGGGGGACAGGGGGTCCCACACTCGGGACAGGGGGATAGGGGGTCCCACACTCGGGACAGGGGATCTCACACTGGGTACAGGGGGACAGGGGGTCCCACACTCGGGACAGGGGGACAGGGGGTCCTGCACTGGGTACAGGGAGTCCTGCACTGGGTACAGGGGGTCCCACACTCGGGACAGGGGATCTCACACTGGGTACAGGGGGACAGGGGGTCCCACACTCGGGACAGGGGGATAGGGGGTCCCACACTCGGGACAGGGGATCTCACACTGGGTACAGGGGGACAGGGGGTCCCACACTCGGGACAGGGGGACAGGGGGTCCTGCACTGGGTACAGGGGGTCTCACACTCGGGACAGGGGATCTCACACTGGGTACAGGGGGACAGGGGGTCCCACACTTGGGACAGGGGGACAGGGAGTCCTGCACTGGGTACAGGGAGTCCTGCACTGGGTACAGGGGGTCCCACACTCGGGACAGGGGATCTCACACTGGGTACAGGGGGACAGGGGGTCCCACACTCGGGACAGGGGGATAGGGGGTCCCACACTCGGGACAGGGGATCTCACACTGGGTACAGGGGGACAGGGGGGTCCCACACTCGGGACAGGGGGACAGGGGGTCCTGCACTGGGTACAGGGGGTCTCACACTCGGGACAGGGGATCTCACACTGGGTACAGGGGGACAGGGGGTCCCACACTTGGGACAGGGGGACAGGGGGTCCTACACTGGGTACAGGGGGTCCCACACTCGGGACCGGGGATCTCACACTGGGCACAGGGGGATAGGGGGTCCCACACTCAGGACAGGGGGACAGGGGGTCCTACACTGGGTACAGGGGGTCCCACACTCGGGACCGGGGATCTCACACTGGGTACAGGGGGACAGGGGGTCCCACACTCAGGACAGGGGGACAGGGGGTCCTACACTGGGTACAGGGGGTCCCACACTCAGGACAGGGAGTCCTACACTGGGTACAGGGGGTCCCACACTGGGTACAAGTGGACAGGGGATCCCACACTCAGGACAGGGGGACAGGGGGCCCCACACTGGGTACAGGGGTACAGGGGGCCCCACACTGGGTACAGGGGGGTCACACACTGGGGACAGGGGGGTCACACACTGGGGACAGGGGGGTCTCACACTGGGGACAGGGGGGTCTCACACTGGGGACAGGGGGGTCTCACACTGGGGACAGGGGGGTCTCACACTGGGGACAGGGGGGTCTCACACTGGGGACAGGGGGGTCTCACACTGGGGACAGGGGGGTCACACACTGGGGACAGGGGGTCTCACACTGGGGACAGGGGGTCTCACACTGGGGACAGGGGGTCTCACACTGGGGACAGGGGGTCTCACACTGGGGACAGGGGGTCTCACACTGGGGACAGGGGGTCTCACACTGGGGACGGGGGTCTCACACTGGGGACAGGGGGTCTCACACTGGGGACAGGGGGTCTCACACTGGGGACAGGGGGTCTCACACTGGGGACAGGGGGTCTCACACTGGGGACAGGGGGTCTCACACTGGGGACAGGGGGTCTCACACTGGGGACAGGGGGTCTCACACTGGGGACAGGGGGTCTCACACTGGGGACAGGGGGTCTCACACTGGGGACAGGGGGTCTCACACTGGGGACAGGGGGTCTCACACTGGGGACAGGGGGTCTCACACTGGGGACAGGGGGTCTCACACTGGGGACAGGGGGTCTCACACTGGGGACAGGGGGTCTCACACTGGGGACAGGGGGTCTCACACTGGGGACAGGGGGTCTCACACTGGGGACAGGGGGTCTCACACTGGGGACAGGGGGTCTCACACTGGGGACAGGGGGTCTCACACTGGGGACAGGGGGTCTCACACTGGGGACAGGGGGTCTCACACTGGGGACAGGGGGTCTCACACTGGGGACAGGGGGTCTCACACTGGGGACAGGGGGTCTCACACTGGGGACAGGGGGTCTCACACTGGGGACAGGGGGTCTCACACTGGGGACAGGGGGTCTCACACTGGGGACAGGGGGTCTCACACTGGGGACAGGGGGTCTCACACTGGGGACAGGGGGTCTCACACTGGGGACAGGGGGTCTCACACTGGGGACAGGGGGTCTCACACTGGGGACAGGGGGTCTCACACTGGGGACAGGGGGTCTCACACTGGGGACAGGGGGTCTCACACTGGGGACAGGGGGTCTCACACTGGGGACAGGGGGTCTCACACTGGGGACAGGGGGTCTCACACTGGGGACAGGGGGTCTCACACTGGGGACAGGGGGTCTCACACTGGGGACAGGGGGTCTCACACTGGGGACAGGGGGTCTCACACTGGGGACAGGGGGTCTCACACTGGGGACAGGGGGTCTCACACTGGGGACAGGGGGTCTCACACTGGGGACAGGGGGTCTCACACTGGGGACAGGGGGTCTCACACTGGGGACAGGGGGTCTCACACTGGGGACAGGGGGTCTCACACTGGGGACAGGGGGTCTCACACTGGGGACAGGGGGTCTCACACTGGGGACAGGGGGTCTCACACTGGGGACAGGGGGTCTCACACTGGGGACAGGGGGTCTCACACTGGGGACAGGGGGTCTCACACTGGGGACAGGGGGTCTCACACTGGGGACAGGGGGTCTCACACTGGGGACAGGGGGTCTCACACTGGGGACAGGGGGTCTCACACTGGGGACAGGGGGTCTCACACTGGGGACAGGGGGTCTCACACTGGGGACAGGGGGTCTCACACTGGGGACAGGGGGTCTCACACTGGGGACAGGGGGTCTCACACTGGGGACAGGGGGTCTCACACTGGGGACAGGGGGTCTCACACTGGGGACAGGGGGTCTCACACTGGGGACAGGGGGTCTCACACTGGGGACAGGGGGTCTCACACTGGGGACAGGGGGTCTCACACTGGGGACAGGGGGTCTCACACTGGGGACAGGGGGTCTCACACTGGGGACAGGGGGTCTCACACTGGGGACAGGGGGTCTCACACTGGGGACAGGGGGTCTCACACTGGGGACAGGGGGTCTCACACTGGGGACAGGGGGTCTCACACTGGGGACAGGGGGTCTCACACTGGGGACAGGGGGTCTCACACTGGGGACAGGGGGTCTCACACTGGGGACAGGGGGTCTCACACTGGGGACAGGGGGTCTCACACTGGGGACAGGGGGTCTCACACTGGGGACAGGGGGTCTCACACTGGGGACAGGGGGTCTCACACTGGGGACAGGGGGTCTCACACTGGGGACAGGGGGTCTCACACTGGGGACAGGGGGTCTCACACTGGGGACAGGGGGTCTCACACTGGGGACAGGGGGTCTCACACTGGGGACAGGGGGTCTCACACTGGGGACAGGGGGTCTCACACTGGGGACAGGGGGTCTCACACTGGGGACAGGGGGTCTCACACTGGGGACAGGGGGTCTCACACTGGGGACAGGGGGTCTCACACTCGGGGACAGGGGGTCTCACACTCGGGACAGGGGGTCTCACACTCGGGACAGGGGGTCTCACACTCGGGACAGGGGGTCTCACACTCGGGACAGGGGGTCTCACACTCGGGACAGGGGGTCTCACACTCGGGACAGGGGGTCTCACACTCGGGACAGGGGGTCTCACACTCGGGACAGGGGGTCTCACACTCGGGACAGGGGGTCTCACACTCGGGACAGGGGGTCTCACACTCGGGACAGGGGGTCTCACACTCGGGACAGGGGGTCTCACACTCGGGACAGGGGGTCTCACACTCGGGACAGGGGGTCTCACACTCGGGACAGGGGGTCTCACACTCGGGACAGGGGGTCTCACACTCGGGACAGGGGGTCTCACACTCGGGACAGGGGGTCTCACACTCGGGACAGGGGGTCTCACACTCGGGACAGGGGGTCTCACACTCGGGACAGGGGGTCTCACACTCGGGACAGGGGGTCTCACACTCGGGACAGGGGGTCTCACACTCGGGACAGGGGGTCTCACACTCGGGACAGGGGGTCTCACACTCGGGACAGGGGGTCTCACACTCGGGACAGGGGGTCTCACACTCGGGACAGGGGGTCTCACACTCGGGACAGGGGGTCTCACACTCGGGACAGGGGGTCTCACACTCGGGACAGGGGGTCTCACACTCGGGACAGGGGGTCTCACACTCGGGACAGGGGGTCTCACACTCGGGACAGGGGGTCTCACACTCGGGACAGGGGGTCTCACACTCGGGACAGGGGGTCTCACACTCGGGACAGGGGGTCTCACACTCGGGACAGGGGGTCTCACACTCGGGACAGGGGGTCTCACACTCGGGACAGGGGGTCTCACACTCGGGACAGGGGGTCTCACACTCGGGACAGGGGGTCTCACACTCGGGACAGGGGGTCTCACACTCGGGACAGGGGGTCTCACACTCGGGACAGGGGGTCTCACACTCGGGACAGGGGGTCTCACACTCGGGACAGGGGGTCTCACACTCGGGACAGGGGGTCTCACACTCGGGACAGGGGGTCTCACACTCGGGACAGGGGGTCTCACACTCGGGACAGGGGGTCTCACACTCGGGACAGGGGGTCTCACACTCGGGACAGGGGGTCTCACACTCGGGACAGGGGGTCTCACACTCGGGACAGGGGGTCTCACACTCGGGACAGGGGGTCTCACACTCGGGACAGGGGGTCTCACACTCGGGACAGGGGGTCTCACACTCGGGACAGGGGGTCTCACACTCGGGACAGGGGGTCTCACACTCGGGACAGGGGGTCTCACACTCGGGACAGGGGGTCTCACACTCGGGACAGGGGGTCTCACACTCGGGACAGGGGGTCTCACACTCGGGACAGGGGGTCTCACACTCGGGACAGGGGGTCTCACACTCGGGACAGGGGGTCTCACACTCGGGACAGGGGGTCTCACACTCGGGACAGGGGGTCTCACACTCGGGACAGGGGGTCTCACACTCGGGACAGGGGGTCTCACACTCGGGACAGGGGGTCTCACACTCGGGACAGGGGGTCTCACACTCGGGACAGGGGGTCTCACACTCGGGACAGGGGGTCTCACACTCGGGACAGGGGGTCTCACACTCGGGACAGGGGGTCTCACACTCGGGACAGGGGGTCTCACACTCGGGACAGGGGGTCTCACACTCGGGACAGGGGGTCTCACACTCGGGACAGGGGGTCTCACACTCGGGACAGGGGGTCTCACACTCGGGACAGGGGGTCTCACACTCGGGACAGGGGGTCTCACACTCGGGACAGGGGGTCTCACACTCGGGACAGGGGGTCTCACACTCGGGACAGGGGGTCTCACACTCGGGACAGGGGGTCTCACACTCGGGACAGGGGGTCTCACACTCGGGACAGGGGGTCTCACACTCGGGACAGGGGGTCTCACACTCGGGACAGGGGGTCTCACACTCGGGACAGGGGGTCTCACACTCGGGACAGGGGGTCTCACACTCGGGACAGGGGGTCTCACACTCGGGACAGGGGGTCTCACACTCGGGACAGGGGGTCTCACACTCGGGACAGGGGGTCTCACACTCGGGACAGGGGGTCTCACACTCGGGACAGGGGGTCTCACACTCGGGACAGGTCCTACACGTGGGCCATGCCCTCAGGACAGGGGATAATCCGAACCTACCCGGATGTTTCAGCATGTCAATCATTGAGAATGTGCAGAGATTGTGAAATCTCAGGCGACCAATAAAAAGATGGTCAAAATGTGTTAATGTGGGACACTGATCCCGTCTTCAGAACTGCTATTAAGGTCCGAGATAAACGAATGTGACACCTCCTGCCCCGACCCATCCTCACTCGCCAGACACAGCCTACAGCTTCTTCGGCAGCACCTCCCAAACCCGCAACCTCCACCTCCTAGAAGGACAAGGGCAGCAGGCACATGGGAACACCACCATCTCCAAGTTCTCCTCCAAGTCACACACCGTCCTGACTTGGAAATATATCTTCCGTTCCTTCATCGTCGCTGGGTCAAAATCCTGGAACTCCCTCCCTAACAGCACTGTGGGAGTACCTTCACCACACGGACTGCAGCAGTTCAAGAAGGAGGTCCGCCATCACCTTCACAAGCGGTAACTAGGGATGGGCAATAAATGCTGGCCTTGCCAGCGAAGCCCATAGCCCAAGAGTGAATGAAATAACAGGCCAGGTCGGATTAATGCCAGCAGCCTGTAACTGGTCTTATTCCCTTCCCTATTGCCTGTCGAGTGTTTCCTGTAGCACACTGAGGTTGAATAGTGCCTAGGAGGACCCCCACTTCCTCTGTCAGGGTGGTTAACCTCATCTTCCAGCCAGCTCAGAAAGACAGGATTGTACTCGCTGCTCTTTTATGATTAATATTTTCCAAGTTACAAACTATGTTTGAATAATTCACCGAGCGTCTGATGCGGTGGTCAGGTTGTCTACACTCCGTTTTCAGTCTTCACGTCTCCTGGAATGTTGTATGCATTTTATCAAGTCCCCTTAAATTAAATGGACCACATTCCTGTACCTCCCTTAGTAATTCAGAGATTTCCCAAATGTGCCCGAGCTCTCCACTTCTCTCCCCTCAGTCTGAGTCTCTCCCCGACGCCCCCACTTTCCGCATCTCTCCTGATGCCCCTTGTTAGATCCGTGTATCTTAATGTTGTGTCTGTCAATAATCAGACTAAAGACTGCAGAGAACGATCAACAGGTGTTTACTGAATGAGGGTTACTCTAGAACTAACTGTACAGATCACTACTCAGGGTTTATATACAGGTGTGGTCACTGCCGGTACTACAGTATACAGGAGCTGTAAAAAGTAGTTCTCCCCTTAAAGGTACATACATTACACCCCTCACACTCCGTGTCTCTCCCCGATGCCCCTGACTCTCCGTCTCTCCCCGATGCCCCTCACTCTCCGTCTCTCCCCGATGTCCCTCACTCTCCGTCTCTCCCCGATGCCCCTCACTCTCCCTGTCGCTCCCCGATGCCCCTCACTCTCCCTGTCTCTCCCCGATGCCCCTCACTCTCCCTGTCTCTCCCCGATGCCCCTCACTCTCCGTGTCTCTCCCCGATGCCCCTCACTCTCCCCGTCTCTCCCCGATGCCCCTCACTCTCCGTCTCTCCCCGATGCCCCTCACTCTCCCTGTCTCTCCCCGATGCCCCTCACCCTCCGTGTCTCTCCCCGATGCCCCTCACTCGCTGACTCTCCCCAATGCCCCTCACTCTCCGTGTCTCTCCCCGATGCCCCTCACTCGCTGACTCTCCCCGATGCCCCTCACCCTCCGTGTCTCTCCCCGATGCCCCTCACCCTCCGTGTCTCTCCCCGATGCCCCTCACCCTCCGTGTCTCTCCCCGATGCCCCTCACTCTCCGTGTCTCTCCAGTGCCCCTCACTCTCCGTCTCTCCCCAGTGCCCCTCACTCTCCGTCTCTCCCCAGTGCCCGTCACTCTCCGTCTCTCCCCAATGCCCCTCACTCTCCGTCTCTCCCCGATGCCCCTCACTCTCCATCTCTCCCCGATGCCCCTCACTCTCCGTGTCTCCCCGATGCCCCTCACTCTCCGTCTCTCCCCGATGCCCCTCACTCTCCGTCTCTCCCCGATGCCCCTCACTCTCCCTCTCTCCCCGATGCCCCTCACTCTCCATCTCTCCCCGATGCCCCTCACTCTCCGTGCCTCTCCCCAGTGCCCCTCACTCTCCGCCTCTCCCCAATGCCCCTCACTCTCTGTCTCTCCCCGATGCCCCTCACTCTCCGCCTCTCCCCGATGCCCCTCACTCTCCATCTCTCCCCGATGCCCCTCACTCTCCCTGTCTCTCCCCAGTGCCCCTCACTCTCCATGTCTCTCCCCGATGCTCCTCACTCTCTCCGTCTCTCCCCAGTGCCCCTCACTCTCCATCTCTCCCCGATGCCCCTCACTCTCCGTCTCTCCCCGATGCCCCTCACTCTCCGTGTCTCTCCCCGATGCCCCTCACTCTCCGTCTCTCCCCGATGCCCCTCACTCTCCGTGCCTCTCCCCGATGCCCCTCACTCTCCGTCTCTCCCCGATGCCCCTCACTCTCTGTGTCTCTCCCCGATGCCCCTCACTCTCCCTGTCTCTCCCTGATGCCCCTCACTCTCCATCTCTCCCCGATGCCCCTCACTCTCCCTGTCTCTCCCCGATGTCCCTCACTCTCCCTGTCTCTCCCCGATGCCCCTCACTCTCCGTGCCTCTCCCCAGTGCCCCTCACTCTCCCTGTCTCTCCCCGATGCCCCTCACACTCCGTGTCTCTCCCCGATGCCCCTCACTCTCCGTGTCTCTCCCCGATGCCCCTCACTCACTGTCTCTCCCCGATGCCCCTCACCCTCCGTGTCTCCCCGATGCCCCTCACACTCCGTGTCTCCCCGATGCCCCTCACACTCCGTGTCTCTCCCCGATGCCCCTCACTCGCCGTGTCTCTCCCCGATGCCCCTCACACTCCGTGTCTCTCCCCGATGCCCCTCACTCGCCGTGTCTCTCCCCGATGCCCCTCACTCTCCGTGTCTCTCCCCAATGCCCCTCACTCTCCGTGTCTCCCCGATGCCCCTCACTCTCCGTCTCTCCCCGATGCCCCTCACTCTCCGTCTCTCCCCGATGCCCCTCACTCTCCCTCTCTCCCCGATGCCCCTCACTCTCCATCTCTCCCCGATGCCCCTCACTCTCCGTGCCTCTCCCCAGTGCCTCTCACTCTCCGCCTCTCCCCAATGCCCCTCACTCTCTGCCTCTCCCCAGTGCCCCTCACTCTCCGCCTCTCCCCAATGCCCCTCACTCTCTGTCTCTCCCCGATGCCCCTCACTCTCCGCCTCTCCCCGATGCCCCTCACTCTCCATCTCTCCCCGATGCCCCTCACTCTCCCTGTCTCTCCCCAGTGCCGCTCACTCTCCATGTCTCTCCCCGCTGCTCCTCACTCTCTCCGTCTCTCCCCAGTGCCCCTCACTCTCCATCTCTCCCCGATGCCCCTCACTCTCCGTCTCTCCCCGATGCCCCTCACTCTCCGTGTCTCTCCCCGATGCCCCTCACTCTCCGTCTCTCCCCGATGCCCCTCACTCTCCGTGCCTCTCCCCGATGCCCCTCACTCTCCGTCTCTCCCCGATGCCCCTCACTCTCTGTGTCTCTCCCCGATGCCCCTCACTCTCCCTGTCTCTCCCCGATGCCCCTCACTCTCCCTGTCTCTCCCTGATGCCCCTCACTCTCCATCTCTCCCCGATGCCCCTCACTCTCCCTGTCTCTCCCCGATGTCCCTCACTCTCCCTGTCTCTCCCCGATGCCCCTCACTCTCCGTGCCTCTCCCCAGTGCCCCTCACTCTCCCTGTCTCTCCCCGATGCCCCTCACACTCCGTGTCTCTCCCCGATGCCCCTCACTCTCCGTGTCTCTCCCCGATGCCCCTCACTCACTGTCTCTCCCCGATGCCCCTCACCCTCCGTGTCTCCCCGATGCCCCTCACACTCCGTGTCTCCCCGATGCCCCTCACACTCCGTGTCTCTCCCCGATGCCCCTCACTCGCCGTGTCTCTCCCCGATGCCCCTCACACTCCGTGTCTCTCCCCGATGCCCCTCACTCGCCGTGTCTCTCCCCGATGCCCCTCACTCTCCGTGTCTCTCCCCAATGCCCCTCACTCTCCGTGTCTCCCCGATGCCCCTCACTCTCCGTCTCTCCCCGATGCCCCTCACTCTCCGTCTCTCCCCGATGCCCCTCACTCTCCCTCTCTCCCCGATGCCCCTCACTCTCCATCTCTCCCCGATGCCCCTCACTCTCCGTGCCTCTCCCCAGTGCCCCTCACTCTCCGCCTCTCCCCAATGCCCCTCACTCTCTGTCTCTCCCCGATGCCCCTCACTCTCCGCCTCTCCCCGATGCCCCTCACTCTCCATCTCTCCCCGATGCCCCTCACTCTCCCTGTCTCTCCCCAGTGCCCCTCACTCTCCATGTCTCTCCCCGATGCTCCTCACTCTCTCCGTCTCTCCCCAGTGCCCCTCACTCTCCATCTCTCCCCGATGCCCCTCACTCTCCGTCTCTCCCCGATGCCCCTCACTCTCCGTGTCTCTCCCCGATGCCCCTCACTCTCCGTCTCTCCCCGATGCCCCTCACTCTCCGTGCCTCTCCCCGATGCCCCTCACTCTCCGTCTCTCCCCGATGCCCCTCACTCTCTGTGTCTCTCCCCGATGCCCCTCACTCTCCCTGTCTCTCCCTGATGCCCCTCACTCTCCATCTCTCCCCGATGCCCCTCACTCTCCCTGTCTCTCCCCGATGTCCCTCACTCTCCCTGTCTCTCCCCGATGCCCCTCACTCTCCGTGCCTCTCCCCAGTGCCCCTCACTCTCCCTGTCTCTCCCCGATGCCCCTCACACTCCGTGTCTCTCCCCGATGCCCCTCACTCTCCGTGTCTCTCCCCGATGCCCCTCACTCACTGTCTCTCCCCGATGCCCCTCACCCTCCGTGTCTCCCCGATGCCCCTCACACTCCGTGTCTCCCCGATGCCCCTCACACTCCGTGTCTCTCCCCGATGCCCCTCACTCGCCGTGTCTCTCCCCGATGCCCCTCACACTCCGTGTCTCTCCCCGATGCCCCTCACTCGCCGTGTCTCTCCCCGATGCCCCTCACTCTCCATGTCTCTCCCCGATGCCCCTCACTCTCCGTGTCTCTCCCCAATGCCCCTCACTCTCCGTGTCTCTCCCCGATGCCCCTCACTCTCCATGTCTCTCCCCGATGCCCCTCACTCTCCGTGTCTCTCCCCAGTGCCCCTCACTCTCCGTGTCTCTTCCCGATGCCCCTCACTCTCCGTCTCTCCCCGATGCCCCTCACTCTCCGTGTCTCTCCCCGATGCCCCTCACTCTCCGTGTCTCTCCCCGATGCCCCTCACTCTCCGTGTCTCTCCCCAGTGCCCCTCACTCTCCGTGTCTCTCCCCAGTGCCCCTCACTCTCCGTGTCTCCTCAATGCCCCTCACTCTCCGTCTCTCTCCGATGCCCCTGACTCCCCGTGTCCCCTCACTCCCCGTGTCTCTCCCCGATGCCCCTGACTCCCCGTGTCCCTCCCCGATGCCCCTCACTCCCCGTGTCTCTCCCCGATGCCCCTCACTCTCCGTGTCTCTCCCCGATGCCCCTCACTCTCCGTGTCTCTCCCCAGTGCCCCTCACTCTCCGTGTCTCCCCGATGCCCCTCACTTTCCGTGTCTCTCCCCGATGCCCCCGACTCTCCGTGTCTCTCCCTGATGCCCCTCAGTCTCCCTGTCTCTCCCCGATGCCCCACACTCTCCCTGTCTCTCCCCGATGCCTCTCACTCTCCGTGTCTCTCCCCGATGCCCCTCACTCTCCGTGTCTCTCCCCGATGCCCCTGACTCCCCGTGTCTCTCCCCGATGCCCCTCACTCTCCGTGTCTCTCCCCGATGCCCCTCACTCTCCATCTCTCCCCGATGCCCCCCACTCTCCGTGTCTCTCCCCGATGCCCCTCACTCTCCATCTCTCCCCGATGCCCCCCACTCTCCCTGTCTCTCCCCGATGCCCCTCACTCTCCGTCTCTCCCCGATGCCCCTCACTCTCCCTGTCTCTCCCCGATGCCCTTCACTCTCCGTGTCTCTCCCCGATGTCCCTCACTCTCCATGTCTCTCCCTAGTGCCCCTCACTCTCTGTCTCTCCCCGATGCCCCTCACTCTCCGTGTCTCTCCGATGCCCCTCACTCTCCGTGTCTCCCCGATGCCCCTCACTCTCCATGTCTCCCCGATGCCCCTCACTCTCTGTGTCTCTCCCCGATGCCCCTCACTCTCCGTGTCTCTCCCCGATGCCCCTCACTATCCGTGTCTCTCCCCGATGCCCCTCGCTCGCCGTGTCTCTCCCCGATGCCCCTCACTGTCCGTGTCTCTCCCCGATGCCCCTGACTCTCCGGGGACTATTTTCATTGACCCGTGGAGTCGGGATTGGAGGCGTGCGGGGGGTTAAAGTCCCAAATTCGGGGGTCCCGACACCATCCTACCCCCAACCCGCCTCCATGTAAGTTTCAAAGGAGGTGGGTACCCGCCCCCCACTGGGACCCGCCTACCAGAGGCGGGAAGGGATTAGTGCCAATTAATTGCCTGTTAACAGGTAGTTAACAGGCAGTTTTTAGCCTAATCCCTATTTTAAAGCTTGAAGTGTGGGATTCCCGACGGCTCCAAACCACGGCAAGTTAGAGGAGTCGGGCCGTCAAGATGAAGGGCTTGGAGGGGTCGAGATGTCGGTATTCAGGTGAGTAATGGGTGCATGAGTGCAACGGTAAGTGTGTTTGGTGTGTCTAAAGTGTGTAAAGAAGTTTAAATTACCTGTACTTACCTTTACAGCCTTCCTTCCTCTAGGTTTCAGGAGTCCATCATCTCACCGGCACAGAAAGCAGAATGGCTGCGAATTGTCAAAAGTGGCAGCCTGCAGCTTTCTGTGCCGGTGAGATTTCTAACTGAGTCTGTGTAGAAGGACTCAGGTTAGAAGTAAGACTGTCAGTGTTTGACAGCTTCAAACAGCTGTGAAACGCTGATATTTCATCTGTCAAAATGTCTTGACAGATGAAATTTCAGTCTGTGACGTCACCTGTTGCCGGGTGGCCCTTAATTGGCCTGCTGAGCCCGCTGGGCGGGCTCAACAATGTCAATCAAGTTAAAATCGCGTGGATTGGCCGCATCTCGATGGAGGCGGGACTACAACCCCGAAAGTTGTAGTCCCGCCTCCAACCTGACTTCTGAATGAAAATCACCTCCGTGTCTCTCCCCGATGCCCCTGACTCCGTGTCTCTCCCTGATGCCCCTGACTCTCCGTGTCTCTCCCCGATGAACCCCACTTTCCACGTCTCTTCCTGAATACCCCCGGCTCCCCATGTCTCCCCCCAAACTCTCTGCCTCTCTCCCAGATAATCCCCCAGCTCACTGCACCTCTCCCTGATGAGGCCCCGCCCTTTGCACCGCCCCCTGAATATCCCCTAACCCTCTGCATTTTAAATGTGTTTAACATCTCCAGTAAAATAGCAGATGGAGGAATGACATATGATGGCGTTAAACATTCATCTGCTAACGTCACCCACTAATATTCTACTGTTCTGGCTAAATATCCCTGTGTTTATCTTTTAAATTGCTTTACACTGTTATCTGAACATGGAAAGTGTCTACTGTTACTCCCATAAGGATCCCAGTGTTAATTCAGTTCCATCTATTGTATGTCCTGCAGTTACTCACTAAGCCACTGGGAAGCCTGAATGAAGATCGTTGAAGTATCAGGATGTGAGAAACCTCTCACTTGACCGTTGGGTTTGCTCTACAATTTATCCGAGTGTGCCTGGCCTCCATTCGGGTTACATTTCTGTTACAACAGTTCTTCCAACATTTGTCTCTGGTTGCATCCTATTGTTCGCAGAAACCTACATAAAAAGCATCATGGGTGTTATTTGTGGCTCAGTGGGTTCAAGTCCCACTCCAGAGACTGGAGCATAAAAATCCAGGCTGACACTCCCACTGCAGTGCTGAGGGAGCGCTGCACTGTCGGAGGTGCCGTCTTTCGGGTGAGACGTTAAACTGAGGCTCCGTCTGCCCTCTCAGGTGGACGTAAACGATCCCATGGGCACTATTTTGCAGAAGAGCAGGGGGGAGTTGTGTGCTGGGGCCAATATTTATTCCTCACTCAACATGGCTAAAAAACAGATTATCCGGTCATCATCACATTGCTGTTTGTGGGAGCTTGCTGTGCGCAGATTTGGCTGTTGTGTTTCCTACATTACAACAGTGACTCCACTTCATTGGCTGTAAAGCGCTCTTGGAGAGGCAAGCCCATGGTGCCCTGAGGTGTGAAAGGCGTTTTAAAAAATGTTTTATGTTAATAAAAATATTTTTAATTAATAAATAAAATCTTTCTATCTATGACTTCCCTTAACGTAGGATGTGAAGGACCAGAACCGTCTATTGTGATCCATCTGACTAGTCCCAGTGACGTGCACACACAGTGCTAATGTAAATCAGAGTCTGAAGAGAGCACACACCTAAAAATCCACGAGATCAGTTCCTAAGCAGTTAACTACCAATACAGTTCACACATTTCTTTTTACAGGCTGGTGTTGTACCCTTGAACAGCCACTAGATGCCATACCCGGCCATTAAAACTGTACAGCATTAAAACGCAGTGGCTTCTTTGATCTGACAATTGCAACTGGTTGCTGAATGAACCTCGAGTAGGTTTTAGGGCCGTTTTGGTCGTACTGGCAAAAACTCCCCCTTTCCCCTTCCCTTTGTCATTGTCACTTTTGAATTCTTTTAAAAATTGAGAAAGTCAAGTTGGAGAGGCAAGCCCATGGTGCGGGGGAAAAGCCCACAATAACTCGATTTTAAAATTCTTAACCTTGTGTTAGATCCCTCTGTGGCCTCATTTCTCCCCATCTCTGTAACCTCCTCTAGCCCTACAACCCTCCGAGAATGCTACGTTCCTCCATCTCTGGCCTCTGGTGCAACCCCCCCCACTTCCTTCGCTCCGCCATTGGTGGCTGCGCCTCCAGCTGTCTCGGCCCTATGCTCTGGAATTCCCTCCCTAAACCTCTCCGCCTCTCTCTCCTCCCTTACGACTCTGCTTAAAACCAACGTCTTTGACCAAGCAGCTCGACACCTCTTCCCAATGTCTCCTTCTTTGGCTTGGTGCCAAGTTTTTGTCGGATAACGCTCCCGCGAAGCTCCTTGGGACGTTTTACTACATTAAATGCGCTATATCAGAGAGTCGACAAGATCAAACACATCAAGAAGTGGTGAATAAGTAACATCAAGCTTGGATTTTAAAAGTGTGAAGACTGTTGGTGAAGGCAAGACCAAGGGAAGAGAGCAGTTCTCATTTTGAGGCCCTGGGAGCAAATGAGATGGACTGTGCATCATGTCTTTATTTCAACAAAGTGAGGAGGCAGGAGAGAGCAAATGCATGTGGGATGATGCAGTTGCAGCTTAGAAGAAAAAAGAGAGAAAAAGTTTAGAGCAACGACGGCCGTAGTAGTATAGAATGAGACGAGAGGAGTTGTACAAGTAAGAAAGAGAAAGAAGAAAACGAGAGAGAGAGAGAGCGTGAGAGAGAGGTTGGAGCTCAAGATGAGAGAGATCTATTGGAGGATGCGTTTTCCTGCATCACGCCCAGAAATAGGAGATGGGCGATCGAGGAGCCGCGCCATACATGGGAGTAAAAGTTGGGTTTTATAGAAAGAGTAACGAGTTGATGGGGAAACGGAGTGTTTGTCACAAAAGGGGAAAGAGAGCTTGCAAAGGCAGCTTCAGCGATGGAGGAGATGCGAGATTTCCACTGAGATCAAAGGAGACAGCAAGACCCGGGGTGGCAACTGATGAAGGTCTGAGGGAGCCGCCATCAAAATGATTGCTGGAGTCACAAGAGGCGTAAGGAAACATTTTCGTTTGAAGAATTGAGAGAAAGATTTTGTCTTCGCCTTTATTAAAGGGTATGGTAGAAGACGGAGAGGAAATGACGGTGGTGTGATCGAAGGAAGGTGATGAACGGAATCATCAGCAAAGGACCTAATGGGGTTGGATAATGAGTGGACAAGCCCATTGATCTGGAAAGGGAAAGAGGAGAAAGCCATGGGGAACCCCTGCTCCTGTATTCGTGGAAGAGATTCAATGGATGACCAATAATTGCAGCCCAATTAACATGAACATATTTAACCTTGGCCCCTTGAACCATGTTTACAGCTCTCATGGAAGAGAATATAATAGTAACATTAGGCACCCGGCAGATTTGGAAATACTTGCTGGGCCAGAAATTCGGGTCGGAGGCTTCCCGCGGGTGCAAGCCCCCGACCTGCACTTACCAAGCGCGCCGGCCGTTGAGCTGTGAGCCCCGCATGGGATTCCGATCCTGGGCCTCCTCCAACTGCCAGCGCGCCGTGCTTGCATATCCCAGCGGCGCAGTTAGTTCGATGCGTCCCCTGGGATCACGTGGGCCATGGAGAGCCAATGGTAGCAGGGAATGCTTCATTCATAAGTTTGACAGGAAGACCTGTCAAACCTATAAATACTATAAGCCCCAAAACATCACTAAACCTTCAAAAAAAAAATTTTTAATCACATTTTTAAAATAAACGATAAATTACATGAAATAACTATTTTAAACAATAATTTAAATTTTTGAAAAATTAATTACATTTTCTAACGGGGCTAAAAATAAACTTACCTTTAAAGTATTAAAAAATAATAAACCTGTGGAAAAAATGTTTTAATTTTAATTAATTCACCACTTACCTTGTAAAAAGCAGGCCTTGCGACTGCTTTTTACATGTCTAACTTCTGCAGACTTACCCTCCTGGGAAAACCTGCAAAAAAAAACGTAAGTTCCATGCGCACGCGCTGCCTCTCCTGCGCACGCGTTCCACCTCTGAACCCCTTCTTTCAGGGGAACGGAAGTGCCGGTTTCCCGCGCATGCGCAGTGCATGCAGGAAACCGGCACTTCCATTGGGCCTACGGGTGAGTACCCCGTGCGTACTCACCCGTGGAGATCCGAATTTCTGGGCCATTAATATTTTATTATTTTTATTGTGAATAGATCCTTCACATTCTGAAGCTTTTCCATTTGATTTTTTTAAAAAGTATATGCACAATGCGTCAGAGTTCCAAACATTGTTGCTTCCCTTTTTTCCATACGAACCATTCCATTGGTTGATGTCAAAAGTTGAAGTCATCTGAATATAATCGCCATCGATGGAGCAATCCACTGGGGGAAATTAGGAGCAAAAGAAATTGTCAAAAAAAAACCCAGAACACAATAGTGCAGCAATGAACAAAAGGTGGCACAACTGACCCCATTGTTGGCTCCACTTTCAGGAGCTGATCTGCTCATTTGTCATTCTATCCTGCTCCGCACCCACATTCCTCTGTTCCCTGCTGAAACTGGGATTGATCTAATTCTCTTTCGAATGCTCCAAGGCTCAGTATCTTGCTGCATTAAAGTGCTAGCTCATTCCACAAGTTTACAACGCCCAGGGTAAGTAAGACGTTCCTTAAACTAGGGTTGGTTTTATTGCCATGGCCTCCACACTCCTTCTGACCTGCTTTTTCCATTAACCAGCTCTCCGCTAGCCAACTTATTCGATCAGCTCATTATTTGAAAAGTTTTTTTTTTGCTGTAACTTTAATCTTTCCTGGCCCTCAGATGGTCTATGGGACAATAATGAAGTGACACCATCTCCATCCTGAGCTCTGGGCAGCCGCCTTCTTCTCATAGACTGCCAGAACGAGGCTTGTTTAGACAGAAATCCACCATTCAGGTGAATGAATGCTTTGAAACGGTCGGATCTCTTTTTACCGCCAAGAATATATTTAATTTCATTCACTTTCCTTTCTCACTCTGGTGATCTTTTTAAAATTTGTTTATGGGATGTGGGCGTCGCTGGCAAGGCCAGCATTTATTGCCCAACCCTAATTGCCCTTGAGAAGGTGGTGGTGAGCCGCCTTCTTGAACCGCTGCAGTCCGTGTGGTGAAGGTACTCCCACATTGCTGTTTGGGAGGGAGTTCCAGGATTTTGACCCAGCGACGATGAAGGAACGGCCGATATATTTCCAAGTCAGGAAGGTGTGTGACTTGGAGGGGGAACTTGGAGGTGGTGGTGTTCCCGTGCGCCTGCTGCCCTTGTCCTTCTAGGTGGAAACGGTCGCGGGTTTGGGAGGTGCTGCCGAAGAAGCCTTGGCGAGTTGCTGCAGTGCATCTTGTAGATGGTACACACTGCAGCCAGGGTGCGCCGGTGATGGAGGGAGTGAATGTTTAAGGTGGTGGATGGGGTACCAATCCAGGGGATTGATTTGTCCTGGATGGTGTCGAGCTTCTTGAGTGTTGTTGTAGCTGCACTCATCCAGGCAAGTGG
Organism: Somniosus microcephalus; assembly: GCF_052327205.1. NCBI lineage: Eukaryota > Metazoa > Chordata > Chondrichthyes > Squaliformes > Somniosidae > Somniosus > Somniosus microcephalus. Next base: position 8,018,022 of record NC_141016.1, read on the forward strand.
AGAGTATTCCATCACACCCCTGACTTGATCTAAAACCTGAAATCATCTTGCCGGTCTTCCCTGAATTCTTTTTCACTGCTTCTGAGTCTTATCATGCAGTGACTGACCAGTTGAGCACAGTACTGCATACCAATCCTTCACTGAGTTGTTGGTTGCTTCCTTCCATGTGTACCCTATAGATCTCTTTTAAGGCCATTGTTTCGGCTGATGAACTGTTACTATGTTAACATGCCAAGTTGATTGTTATACTGGATCTTTCTCCTGATCTTCCTTACTGAGCAAAACACTCTTCATGTTGAAATTATAGCCTCGAAATTACAGCTGGCAACACTAATGGGCAAACAGATTCACGTGGCGTTCCCCTTTCTGCCATGTATGTGTTAGTTTCAGTATTAATATGCATCAATTGCCTTAACATTAACCATTTAGAATCTTCTTTCCCAACTATTGATGTAAATGTACAGTATTCAAATGTTATCCTTTTCCTCCAAATATCGTTTCCAAACACAACTTGGCATCAATTCCAAACTTGCAGATTTTAGTTGAAATATCTTCGTCCAGTCGATTTATGAATGTTGTAAACAGAAGTGGTCCCTTATTAGGCACAGTTGTCCAATTAGAATTACCATTGTTGAATCATGAGGCTTTGTTTCTTGTTATTTAGCCAACGTACTTTGTCTTTCATCCAAAGAGCTTTAATTTCAACCACAAGTCTTATCATCAAATGTATTCCAGATATCCAAAATCTATCATGCTGCCTACTGTTATTTTCCATCCTCAAAAATTTTTATGACCCACCATTCATAAAGCAATTGGCCAGAAATGACAGCTTTTTCCTCTTGTTAAATGGTCTCGAGTTGTTGATCTTTGCAACAGGCTGGCATTAGGCAGGTTCGGAACTCTAACTACTTCAAATCTTCTGGAACTAGCCTTGTACTTAACAAGCTGTAAAATAATTTCAGCACAGTTCTCCCAACTTGTATCCTCACTTCTTCAAATGTTCTTGGATGCATTCCATCTGGTCCTGTTGTTTCATGAATACCTTTAACACTCCAGCAACCTTCATCACCAATTCCTGTTCTCCCCATGAACATGACTGCATCTCCTACTCCTCCAATCGCCAGAGGTGGAAAACCCAACTACCTTTCTTATCCTTAAAGGGCTCCGATTCATGTTTAGTTACCGACTACAATAAATCCACAAAATCTTTTTATTCCTTCCAACATCATTGCAATTTAATTTTCCAATTTTCATTGCAGGTTATCATTTTGAACATTTTTAAATTTAGGTATAAATATTCTCCATTTTGCCCGTTTTATATTTCCTAAATTATTGTCTGCTATTTTGGTACAGACTTTGTTATTGATCATAGGGGGGAAACATTTGGTTGCTTTGCATCTCCCGTTAGCGTCCTAAGAGGGCGCTAATGGGGCGCAAAGCAACTAGCGCCAGGGCACGGCGATGTTTGCACCGCTCGCGAAATTGACCAGATCGTGCGCCCGCAGATCATGACGTTGCTATCCGGTCTGGGGCGAGCCAGTAGCGCCCCAGACCGGATATTGAGTGGCGCCCCCTGCCTGCCGCTAGCAACGACAGGTTGAGGGGAGTGTTTTGCAGTCGGGAAGGGACTGGGGGAGCGCTATTTAAAGGCGGCCGCTTCCTGCCTTTTTTTGTCTGCGACATTTTTGCACCACGCATTCTGAGAGAGAGAGAGAGAGAGAGACTTCTGGAGAGATTCAACGCTGTGTGAGGTAGTTTTGGGTACTGAGCAGCACTTTGCAGGTTCATTTTGATTTAACCTTCCTTGCATCGATTTAGAAGAGACTATGGGGCTGCACTCTGAGCTCTTTCCCTGGGGGTCTCCATTGTTCTTTCCAGCAGATTTGATGTACAGGTCTCTCCAGGCCGAGATTCAAGGCTGCAATGAGCAGGGTGTGGATGGAGAGCAAGATCGACCCTCCCCTTTAAGAACTGGCCGGCGCCAGTGTGTCTGTGTTCAATCGCTGACTGACATCACATGAGCTTTGCCAGCGCTCTGAGGTAGCACCTCGCTCCTCGGCGTTAGTGCCTTAAGAGAGGTGTGTAGCGCCTGATTTAGCATTCCAATCACCTCCAGGGGCGATAGAAGCCAAGTTTGCAGTCGGAGGCGATAATTAGCGGCAGGCGCTAAACTTTGCACCCGGCCGATAATTGCGCCCCAAACGGGGCGATACCAAATTTCTCCCCCCTTGTACTTTGAAATGGTGTGACCTAATTTGTGTCATGCATTCTTTATCCTCAAGTGTATTCCATTCTTTTTGTTTTTGCCTCCAGTAATTTTATTTTCCATTTTATTTCCCCATTTTGAACTTCATGGCTTTAGTTTTCCTGAAACAACCACCATTGGCGGCCATGCCTTCAGCTGTCTGGGCCCTAAGCTCTGGAATTCCCTCCCTAAACCTCTCCACCTCTCTTTCCTCTCTTTCCTCATTTAAGATGCTCCTTAAAACCTACCTCACCTGCCCCAATATCTCCTTGTGTGGCTCAGTTTCATATTTTGTTTGATAATCGCTCCTGTGAAGCGCCTTGGGATGTTTTACTACATTAAAGGCGCTACATAAATGTAAGTTGTTGTACAGGTTGAGCGTCCCGAATCCGGCAACCTCGGGACCGAGGCCGAGCCGGTTTTCGGGTTTTTACGGACTTCGGAACGTGTTTCTGATGTCCAAAGTTCGGAAACGCCCGGAGCCCAGGTTGAGATATTTCCGGACTGCGGACATCAGAAACACGTGCCGAGTCCGGAAATGCCTGGGCCCAGGTTGCGCTATTTCCGGTTTTCGGTAACCCTCCCTCAGGGTGTCCAGATTCCGGAACATTTTACGGTTTCCGGACCCCTGCCACCAATCGTCCCGGAGTCCGGATTCCGGAACTCCGGATTTGGGACGCTCAACCTGTACTACTACCTCTCACTTGAACATGTGCCAAAGTATCGAGTTCGCGATCACTGGTGCTGCCTTGTCCCTTGATTTCTAGATTTTGTGCTGTCTCAACTTTAACAAATAAACTCTCTCCCCAATTTTAATTTAAATAAAATATCCAGTAGAAGAACAGAAGCATTTCTGTTCTAAATCCATCTCTGTGCTTGATTGCCATTCAATTCTTTTAAGGAATGACCACATTCAGAATTCTTCCAAAAATGGTACCCTGTAACTGAATAAAATTATTATTTCTGTGTTACATGCAAACAAATTCTATTTATAAGTACTTGTTTGTGCGGCCCCCTGACTAGTTTAAAGCAGAAAGATTTAAACAATCATATATTTATATATTTATATATATATATATATATATACACATACATATTATGCAAAAGAATGGGATTAATCTGAGTTGTGTAATGGGGTCCCTCATTGCTTCTGGGGTTTATATTTTTCCTGTTTTTAATGACCCACCCAGGCCAGGCTGTTGTTCTCTACCCCAGAGGGCTGTGGATGCTGAGTCATTGAGTATATTCAAGGCTGAGATCGATAGATTTTTGGACTCTACAGGACTCGAGGGATCGGGCGGGAAAGTGCTGAGGTCGATGATCAGTCATGATCTTATTGAATGGTGGAGCAGGCTCGAGGGGCCATGTGGCGGAGCAGGCTCGAGAGGCCGTATGGCGGAGCAGGCTCGAGAGGCCTTATGGCCGACTCCTGCTCCTATTTCTTATGTTCTAGTGTTCAAAATATCCAACATAAAACACATATTCATCTGAAATATGTAGAAAATGCGATTGTAATTCCAAATCAGATGTGTAAAATGATGCACCCCATGTTTTGGCCAAGTATATATTGGCATTGGAGGGAGTGCAACGTAGGTTTACCAGAATGATACCTGGACTTCAAGGGTTAAGTTACGAGGAGAGATTACACAAATTAGGGTTGTATTCCCTAGAATTTAGAAGGTTGAGGGGTGATCTGATCGAAGTTTTCAAGATATTAAGGGGAACAGATACGGTAGATAGAGAGAAACTATTTCTGCTGGTTGGGGATTCTAGGACTAGGGGGCAGAGTCTAAAAATTAGAGCCAGACCTTTCAGGAGTGAAATTAGGAAACACTTCTACACACAAAGGGTGGTAGAAGTTTGGAACTCTCTTCTGCAAATGGCAATTGATGCTAGGTCAATAGTTAATTTTAAATCGGAGATTGAAAGCTTTCTGTTAACCAAAAGTATTAAGGGATTTGGGCCAAAGACGGGTATATGGAGTTAGGTCACAGAATATACTCAACGACTGAGCCTTCACAGCCCTCTGGGGTAGAGAATTCCAAAGATTCACAAACCTCTGAGTGAAGAAATTCCTCCTCATCTCAGTCCTAAATGGCCGACCCCTTATCCTGAGACTGTGACCCCTGGTTCTACACTCTCCAGCCAGGGGAAACAACCTCTCAGCATCTACCCTGTCAAACCCCCTCAGAATCATACATGCTTCAATGAGATCACCTCTCATTCTTCTAAACTCCAGATATTGCTGATCAGCAACTCTTCCCCTCAGACTTGGCAGGACAGCAGCTTTCACTTTACCTTTATTTGATGTTTTGGCTCTTGCGGCATTCATAGTCTTGATTGGTATCTGGAGGACCATGAATCATCGCCTATTCTTTTCCATTTTCTGCCAGAGAAGAGGGAATTAAAGCTGGCATTGTGCCCACACGCACGAACAACACAGACATTCCTACCCCCAGGTCTGCTTTCGAATTGCCTAAAATTAATAATCATTCCATTGCCTACTGTCTATGTTGGGATGTAGTTCGCTGTCGCCTGCAGTCTCAAGCCCCCGATTTTAACTCCAGGGTGGATTCCCTGCTCGGGCCCAAGTTAAAATTACAGGTGGGTCTCAATGATGTCATCGGGCCGCAATGTAAAGAAGGACCCCGTTGGCTCCGGGCGCCTGTCCTCGCTGCCCACTCGGGAGAAGCAGGTTAAAATTGCAGATGGTGCGATCGTGGCGGCTTTCAGACAGGCGAGAGCCAGGGGTGATTTTAACTGCCCACCCGCCAGGTTTTTGCTGAGCGAGTAGGGTTAAAATCCCCCCCCCCCCCGCCCCCCACCCCATGTGGATGGACTCCACTCCTTCCTAATCTCTTGGTATCCAAGTGAACGATTCGTGTAATCGCACATATGCACAAATAGGTTTTAAGTTGGAAACTGCACTGGACAATTCAATGGGAAGCCAAAGGTGGTAGATTTTGAGTCCTGTTTTTCAATTACAAGTTCCCCCCGTGAGAGCATCAAAGATGAATTCTTTAAGGAGTCTTAATTGAGAGGCGACAAAATACAGAGTGTGGAGAGTTAAACCATTTACTAGCAAAAAGGCAAGAATTAATTACCTTGTAAAGTACGTGTGGAAGAAACAGCTAAGGCACATTTTACATTCCGAGTTGTGTTTCATCCATACATTAAGAGCAAGCCAGGGACATGGTGGTGTGTTGCGAGACACACTGTGCTTTAACCCCGAGACCTTGGTCTGAATCCAACCCAGACTGCTGGGGTGAAAGTTTCCTCTGTGGCCTATGAGGGTTTGTTCTCGAAATGAGTTTGGACAATTTCAACCCGTTACAGGAAACTTTGGTTTATCCGGAGGTTGTGTGTCCGGAAACCTCGAACTAACGGCAGAAATCAGCAGCCGTTTTGGTTAGGTTTTTTTTCTTCTCCTAGCATTTTTTTTTAATAGTCAGGCTCTGGAAAGCATCTCTGTAGCTTAGCAACAGCTTCCGAGACACTTCCAAGGTACGGCCGAGTGTTTACAAGCTGTTGCTAAGCAACAGTGTTTGTTGTCAGATACGGAGATGAAAACCTCCGTATCCTTCAACATTAGCGCTGGTCTATCCGGAAGTTTTGATAGATCGGCAGCAGCTCGGTCCCGTCGGTGCCGGATATCGTGAAGTTTCCTGTACTTAGAATCATAGAATAGTACAGCACAGAAGGAGCCATTCAGCCCATCTCTTTCGAAGAGCAATCCGGTTAGTCCCACTCTCCCGCCCTTTCCCCATATCCCTGTAATTTTTTCTCCTTCAAGAAACTTAACTGGACCAGCCACATAAATACTGTGGCAACAAGAGCAGGTCAGAGGCTAGGTCTTCTGCGGCGAGTGTCTCACCTCCTAACTCCCCAAAGACTTTCCACCATCTACAAGGCACAAGTCAGGAGTGTGATGGAATACTCTCCACTTGCGTGGATGAGTGCAGCTCCAACAACACTCAAGAAGCTCGACACCATCCAGGACAAAGCAGCCCGCTTGCTCGGCACCCCATCCACCACCTTAAACATTCACTCCCTCCACCACTGGTGCACCGTGGCTGCAGTGTGTACCATCTACAAGATGCACTGCAGCAACTCGCCAAGGCTTCTTTGGCAGGACCTTCAAAACCCACGACCTCTTCCACCTAGAAGGACAAGGGCAGCAGGCGTATGGGAACACCACCACCTTCAAGTTCCCCTCCAAGTCACACACCATCCTGACTTGGAAATATATTGGCCATTCCTTCATCGTCGCTGGGTCAAAATCCTGGAACTCCCTCCCTAACAGCACTGTGGGAGTACCTTCACCACACGGACTGCAGCGGTTCAAGAAGGCGGCTCACCACCACCTTCCCAAGGGCAATTAGGGATGGGCAATAAATGCTGGCCTTGCCGGCGACACCCACATCCCATGAATGAACAAAAAAAAAAAATCTGTCCAATTCCCTTTTGAAGGCTACTATTGAATCTGTTTCCACCACCCTATCAGGCAGCGCATTTCAAATCCTAACCACTCGCTGCATAAAAAAGTTTTTCCTCATGTCGGCTCTGGTTCTTTTGCCAATCACCTTTAATCTGTGCTCTCTGGTTATCAGCCATTGGATACGGTTTTCTCTTTATTTACTCCACCTAAACCCTTCATGATTTTGAACACCTCCATCAAATCTCCTCCTCTGCTCGAAGGAGAACAACCCCAGCTGCTCCAGTCTATCCCTATAACTGTAATCCCTCTTCCCTGGAACCGTTCAAGTAAGTAACCATTCTACTTATGAGTGTGCATCCATGATATAAAAAGTGCCCAAAGTTTGGCCAGCAAATTTCACTCAGAGGACCACAACGATGTTTGGGTGTGGGAAGCTCTCCCGAGGTTCTGGTGAGGACAGATCGTCAAGGGGTAGGAGAGGAATCTTTGCAGTGAATCTAAACAATTTTATTCCTGACTGAAATATTCAGTGCTGCCAATGAATGCAAAAAAGAAAATTACCGCAAGGAACACTCAGTAAGGATTGTTGAGGTTTTCACATGGCTTGTGGCTCCCGTTCACTCTCCTTCCGAAAGATAGACTATGCTTCTTAAACATTGGCGCATGTAGAGAAACCAGTTATCAGGGAGGAGCTGTGTTGGTGAACCAGATACAGAAGAATTTCATGAGTGAATGATCACATATTTGATGGGTAGCTAAGTCGAGTCCTGGTCTTTATCCACCTGTGAATCCTGACCTTCAGTGCACAGATCCACCTGTGGACCCTGAGCTTCAGAGCACAGATCCACCTGTGGACCCTAAATTTCAGCACAGAGCCACCTGTGGACCCTGAGCTTCAGGGCACAGATCCACCTGTGGACCCTGAGCTTCAGGGCACAGATCCACCTGTGGATCCTGAGCTTCAGAGCACAGATCCACCTGTGGACCCTAAATTTCAGCACAGAGCCACCTGTGGACCCTGAGCTTCAGGGCACAGATCCACCTGTGGACCCTGAGCTTCAGGGCACAGATCCACCTGTGGTCCCTAAACTTCAGTGCACAGATCCACCTGTGGACCCTAAACTTCAGTGCACAGATCCACCTGTGGACCCTAAATTTCAGCACAGATCCACTTGTGGTCCCTGAGTTTCAGCACAGATCCACCTGTGGACCCTAAACTTCAGTGCGCAGATCCACCTGTGGACCCTAAACTTCAGCACAGATCCACCTGTGGACCCTGAGCTTCAGAGCACAGATCCACCTGTGGACCCTAAACTTCAGCACAGATCCACCTGTGGACCCTGAGCTTCAGTGCGCAGATCCACCTGTGGACCCTAAACTTCAGCACAGATCCACCTGTGGACCCTGAGCTTCAGTGCACAGATCCACCTGTGGACCCTAAATTTCAGCACAGATCCACCTGTGGACCCTGAGCTTCAGTGCACAGATCCACCTGTGGACCCTAAATTTCAGCACAAATCCACCTGTGGACCCTAACCTTCAGGGCACAGATCCACCTGTGGACCCTGACCTTCAGGGCACAGATCCACCTGTGGACCCTGAGCTTCAGGGCACAGATCCACCTGTGGACCCTGAGCTTCAGGGCACAGATCCACCTGTGGACCCTAAATTTCAGCACAGATCCACCTGTGGACCCTGAGCTTCAGAGCACAGATCCACCTGTGGACCCTAAATTTCAGCACAGATCCACCTGTGGTCCCTGAGCTTCAGAGCACAGATCCACCTGTGGACCCTGACCTTCAGGGCACAGATCCACCTGTGGACCCTGACCTTCAGGGCACAGATCCACCTGTGGACCCTGAGCTTCAGGGCACAGATCCACCTGTGGACCCTGAGCTTCAGGGCACAGATCCACCTGTGGACCCTGAGCTTCAGAGCACAGATCCACCTGTGGACCCTGAGCTTCAGGGCACAGATCCACCTGTGGACCCTGAGCTTCAGAGCACAGATCCACCTGTGGACCCTAAATTTCAGCACAGATCCACCTGTGGACCCTGAGCTTCAGGGCACAGATCCACCTGTGGACCCTGAGCTTCAGAGCACAGATCCACCTGTGGACCCTGAGCTTCAGGGCACAGATCCACCTGTGGACCCTGAGCTTCAGGGCACAGATCCACCTGTGAACCCTGACCTTCAGGGCACAGATCCACCTGTGGAACCTGAGCTTCAGGGCACAGATCCACCTGTGGACCCTGAGCTTCAGGGCACAGATCCACCTGTGGACCCTGAGCTTCAGGGCACAGATCCACCTGTGGACCCTGAGCTTCAGGGCACAGATCCACCTGTGGACCCTGAGCTTCAGGGCACAGATCCACCTGTGGACCCTGAGCTTCAGGGCACAGATCCACCTGAGCTTCACTGCATTTGCTCTGTTCAGTTTTTATTCCTTCCCTGTTGCAGTGTTGGATTTTGCCAGTTTGCAGTTAAACCTGAGGCAAGAAAAAAATGAATTGTGCATAATTTATTTAAACTTGTTTAGTTTTGTTATATTGAGTCCTATTCATTGCAAATAGCAGTCATTTTCTTCGAATTGTAACCTTAAGTTCTTGCATTTTAAGAAGTTGTTTCCTCAGTTTTTTGCCCCCTTTGTGAATCTGGGACCTTGCCAGTCACTGTCACAATTACTGCTGCGTGTGTGCCGTTAGGTGCAGTTTGCAATAAACAGAAGAGGCAGAAACCCCAATTCACAGTGTTTTCAGGAATCTAGATCAGCACTGAAGTAACTTTACGATATCAAAATACTGCGGATGCATGAAATCCGAAATAACAACAGAAAACGCGTGGAAAAACTCATCAGGCCAGGCAACATCCGTGGAGAGAGAAACAGAGTTAACGTTTCAGGTCGAAGACCCTTCGTCAGAACTGAGAAAAAAGCAGGAAATGAAACGGATGAAAAAGCAAGTTTGGGGGCTGGGAAATGGGGGAGGGGATGAAAGAACAAAAGGGAAGCAACTTTAGTGGGAAGGGATATGCTCAGTGTTACTCAGTTCCTGGTCTACCAGGAAACCTTGCTGTCCAGCTCAAGGGTGAGGCATAGGAAGCACGCTGAGTGACGAGACTTGAGCGAGATTTGCCAAAGAAGGGAATTGATGAGTAGGGCTCAAAGATAGGGCGGCTCTCTGGACGGAAATGTGGGCCCAGGCAAACTTTCCCACATTTTAAATATTTCTGTTAAAATAGTTTTGCTGTGGTAAAAGAAATAGATGTATTGGTGACGAAAGGGTCAGCGACCTGTAATGTTGGGGGCGATTGTAACCCTACTCGCTCAGCCGAAACTGGCGGGCGGGTGGTTAAAATCGCCCCGGCTCTTACCTGTCCGAAAGCCGCCATGATCACGACTTCTGCAATTTTAACCTGCTCTCCTGAGCAGGCAGGAAGGACACTCACCCAGAGCCAACAGGGTCCTTCTTTACATAGGCGTGTTGTGGCCCAATGACAACATCATTGAGACCCGACTGTAATTTTACCTCAGGCCTGAGCGAGGAATCCACCTGGAGTTAAAATCGGGGCCAACTCTGTGGGCTAGATTGGTTGGGGTGCTAACTAGTCAAAAAAGTAGCGCCAGGCACTAATGATTCTCTCCTGCCGGGAAATTCAGCTTTAGCGCTCCAAGAGGGAAGTGGAGCGCTATAACAAGTGCTAACCACTTCTCTTAGGGTGCTAAAGTCCGAGAGCGGGGCGGGAGCGGCAGAGCGCTGGACAACTTGGAACGCTTTGCTAACTGCATCATAGGCTGCTTCCCTCGCTTAAAGGGAAGGGCCAATGATGGCGCACAGCCTACTTGTCGGCAGTTCTGCGTTGCCAGGCGACCTGCGCGACTGCCATTACAGCCCCAACACACTCTCACAAAGTGGAGGGCTCGGGCACCTGGCAGCAATGAAGCAGCAAAAACTTTGCGTATGAAGAGAGATTGGGTCGATTGGGCTTATACTCGCTAGAGTTTAGAAGAATGAGAGGGGATCTCATTGAAACTTATAAAATTCTAACAGGACTAGACAAACTAGATGCAGGAAGGATGTTCCTGATGGCGGGGGAGTCCAGAACCAGGGGTCACAGTCTAAGGCTAAGGGGTAAGCCATTTAGGACAGAGATGAGGAGGAATTTCTTCACCCAGAGAGTGGTGAACCTGTGGAATTCTCTACCACAGAAGGCAGTTGAGGCCAATTCTTTAAATATATTCAAGAAGGAGTTGGATATATTTCTTAAGGCTAAAGGGATCAAGGGATATGGGGAGAAGGCAGGGACAGGGTACTGAATTTGGATGATCAGCCATGATCTCATTAAATGGCGGAACAGGCTCGTTGGGCCGAATGGCCTACTCCAGCTCCTATCTTCTATGTTTCAATGTTTCTATGTTTTGAGCAGGCACCAGACTGGTACAAATAATAAAGGTTGGCCGACCTGAAAACCCTTCCCTTTAATTAACGCTCCACAAGCGGCCAGCCGAGTTGACAACGCCTCCTGTTCCTGTCGTTGTTCACGCCCGGCAATTTCACATCCGGGGCGATAACGGGACGCTGCGCACTTTATGACATCACGATTTGCGAGGCGCGAGAGGCCCAGGCAGTAAGAGCTAGCGCCAGTGCTAAACCGGCACTGAAGTTCACCGGCGTCGCTGCATTCGCTGCTAACCCCTTAGTACCCCGTTAGCGCTCCCCCCAGGCGCTAACCAACCGAATGTCTCCCTGTTTCTCACTCGCCACAGATGCTGCCTGACCTGCTGAGTATTTACAGCATTTTCTGTGCTCATTTCAGATGTATTGCTGAGACTGGAAGTGTCTTCAACGCAAATGTGGAAGAGGAGACATGTTTCATGGGATGTTCAGGTGTGTGAGCGCTAAACGCTGAATGCGTGAAAGCAGATGCTAGATGCTTTTGGAGGTCCTGATGCAAGGAGGATGTTGGCCATCAGTTGGGAAAATAGGATGTCCAACACTTGAGTCATGAGGAGGAGTAGATTTCATGGAGTAGCATTGTGTTATGGTGAGAAGGTTGTAATGGGCAGGGTTTCAGTGCCATGTGAACGAAGGTTGATACTGTTGGTAGGGACAGAATGGGTTTCCGGAAGAGCCAAAACTGAGATAGAGGCTTGTCCTTGTGGGAGAACATACGTACATACGAATTAGGAGCAGGAGTTGGCCACTCGGCCCCTCGAGCCTGCTCCGCCATTCAATAAGATCATGGCTGATCCGATTGCTTCACATTCCCGCTTACCCCCGATAACTTTTCACCCCCTTGCTTACCAAGAATCTATCTACCCTGCCTTAAAAATATTCAAAGACTCTGCTTCCACCGCCCTCTGAGGAAGAGAGTTCGAAAGACTCACGACCCTCTGTGAGAATAAAATTCTCCTCATCTCTGTCTTAAACGGGCGACCCCTTATTTTTAAACAGTGACCCCTAGTTCTAAATTCTCCCACAAGAGGAAACATCCTCTCCACATCCACCCTGTCCAGACCCCTCAGGATCTTATATGTAGGATAGGATATATATAGAAGGACAAGGGATAGACAGCTGCAGAAGCTGGCAGAGTGGAGAGTGCAGTGAAGAGATCTTGTGGCATCCCTGGCCACCTAGTTTACGACAGTTGAGTGATTGGAAATGTTGAGAAAGCCTTGTTCTTTCACCTCTGGGATTTGAATCCAGCCCAGACCGATCGGCTGAAAGCCTCCTTTGTGTTGACTAAGATTTCTATGTAAAATATGAGTTTGGACTAGGTGTGTTGCCAGGCATACGCATATGAAGGAAAAATGAGCGTTGCTCCTGGTCCTGCCCCTCAATGTTGATTCCAGCCCCCGGCTACCCCCACCCCCCCGCCCCCGACCCTCAGCAATGCTTCTGGATCTTACTTGATTCCCCTGATGCGCTCAGATAGAAAGACTTGCCTTTCTATAGCGCCTTTCACCACCTCAGGACATCCCAAAGCGCTTTACAGCCAATGAAGTACTTTTTGAAGTGTGGTCACTTTTGTAATGTAGGAAACGCGGAAGCCAATTTGCGCACAGCAAGCTCCCACAAACAACAATGTGATAATGACCAGATAATCTGCTTTTGTTATGTTGGTTGAGGGATAAATATTGGCCCCAGGACACCGGGGATAACTCCCCCTGCTGTTCTTCGAAATAGTGCCATGGGATCTTTTAAGTCCACCTCAGAGCGCAGACGTGGCCTCGGTTTAACGACTCAATCGAAAGGCGGCACCTCCAACAGTGCAGCACTCCCTCGGCACTGCACTGGAGTGTCAGCCTAGATTTTTATGCTTGAACTCAAAACCTTCTGACTCAGAGTGCTACCCACTGAGCCACGACTGATCAATCTCTACCAAATAGTTGAAGTTTAGTGAACTGTTGATACACTCTCAGGGGGAAAAATTCGGTATCGCCCCATTTGGGGGCGCGATTATCGGCCATGTGCAAAGTTTAGCACCTGGCGCTAATTATCGCCTCCAACTGCAAACTTGGCTTCTATCGCCCCTGGAGGTGATTTGAGCGCTAAATCAGGCGCTACACACCTCTCTTAAGGCGCAAAGGCCGAGGAGCGAGGCGCTACCTCAGAGCGCTGGCGAAGCTCATGTGATGTCAGTCAGCAATGTAACACAAGACACACTGGCGCCGGCCAGTTCTTAAAGGGGAGGGTCGATCTTGCTCTCCATCCACACCCTGCTCATTGCAGCCTTGAATCTCAGCCTGGAGAGACCTGTACATCAAATCTGCTGGAAATAACAATGGAGAGGCCCAGGGAAAGAGCTCAGAGTGCAGCCCCCACAGTCTCTTCTAAATCGATACAAGGAAGGGCAAATCAAAATGAACCTGCAAAGTGCTGCTCAGTACCCAAAACTCCTTCACACAGCGTTGAATCTCTCCAGAAGTCTCTCTCTCTCTCTCTCAGAATGCGTGGTGCAAAAATGTCACCAACAAAAAAAGGCAGGAAGCAGTCGCCTTTAAATAGTGCTCCCCCAGTCCCTTCCTGACTGCAAAACGCTCCCCTCAACCTGTCGTTGCTAGCGGCAGGTGATAAGGCAGGGGGCGCCACTCAATATCCGGTCACGATCTGCGGGCGCAGGAGATCGGGGCGGTATTGTTTAGCGCTGCTGCAAAATGGTCAATTTCGCGAGAGGCGCAGATATCGCCGTGCCCGGGCGCTAGTTGCTTTGCGCCCCATTAGCGCCCTCTTAAGGCGCTAATGGGAGGCGCAAACCAACTGAATTTTTCCCCCTCAGTGTCCCTGTCCTAACTTCTGAAGGACAGTGCCAACTGATCAAGGGCAAACAATGCCACCATTATTATACTGGAAGAGAAATAACAGGCTAAAAAGTCAACACATACAGAAAATATGATGATGGGCTGAAAATAAAATCAGATAACCCCTGGATCCTAGGATCCTAAGCAGTGTCATAATTCAAAGTATCTGATGTGGGAATCACGGTGAAGTGAGGGAATGTTCTTCTACTCCACCCTGCCATATAGAGACTTGGGGGGGTCCAGGTACATAGACCATTAAAATGTCATGAACAGGTACAGAAAATAATCAAAATGGAATGCTGGCCTTTATATCGAGAGGACTAGAGTACAAGGGGGTAGAAGTTATGCTGCAGCTGTACAAAGCCCTGGTTAGACCACACCTGGAGCACTGCGAGCAGTTCTGGGCACCACATCTTAGGAAGGATATATTGGCCTTGGAGGGAGTGCAGCGTAGGTTTACCAGAATGATACCCGGACTCCAAGGGTTAAATTACGAGGAGAGATTACACAAATTAGGGTTGTATTCCCTAGAATTTAGAAGGTTAAGGGATGATCTGATTGAAGTTTTCAAGATGTTAAGGGGAACAGATAGGGTGGCTAGGGAGAATTATTTCCGCTGGTTGGGGAGTCGGGGACTGGGGGCATAGTCTAAAAATTAGAGCCAGACCTTTCAGGAGTGAAGTTAGGAAACACTTCTACACACAAAGGGTGGTAGAAGTTTGGAACTCTCTTCCGCAAAGGGCAATTGATGCTGGGCCAATTGTTAATTTTAAATTGTAGATTGATAGATTTTTGTTAACCAAAGGTATTAAGAGATATGGGTCAAAGGTGGGTATATGGAGTTAGGTGGCAGATCAGCCATGATCTCATTGAATGGCAGAACAGGTTCGAGGGGCTGAATGGCCTCCTCCTGTGCCTATAGGTCTCAGTAATGAGCAACCAGCAGAGAACCCTGGAGGGCTGAACATGTGTCTCAGAAAGTTGGAGATGACTGTTTGTCCTTCTTATTTAATCGGTTCTGCCAGCGGGTGGCGTTGGAGGTGAAGACGAAAATCTCTTGACCCTTTCCCATGAATTGCTGAGGGTTTGCATCTGGCGTGGCTGCAGTTTAAGTAACTGCAGTGACAAGGGCTGCAAACATTTGTTGTTGCTCGTGTGCCTGTTGTGTTTCGGCGAAGCGCTGTTCGGACCAGGTTATTCGGCATAAAGCGGATTCGGAGGCAATTGGATGAAAAGTGTGCTCCTGGCAGAAGGAAATCGGAAAAAAAATCCTGATGCCTGTCCAACTCCAAGCTCGAGGGTGACGTAGCAAAGCCAGTCTCTCTCGATGGCTGATGGTGAAAACTTGCACAAAGACTTGTTTTTGCTTCCTCCTTCGAAGATCGCCCTCTCTTTGTGGAAATAATGGCACGTTCGCAGCGAAGGGCTTTCGAGGCAATCGTCAAATACATCTTGTTCGGAACCCTGCTCTCGCTTTGCAGCAGCCAGAGTGGGGAGAACGATGAAAGTCCTTCTTGCTATGGGGGATTTGATCTGTACTTTGTTTTGGACAAGTGAGTATTCCTCTACTTTCCTGCAACAATAGGATGCCTTTGTCGAACGCTGCGTCCTCAGTTTGGGGGAGGAGGAGGAGGGAATAAAGTTTTGAAAAGTTTTTTGTTGTTGCAATTGTTCTGAGCTTTTTGTTGTTGTTGCATACTTTGGGGTGATAATATTCGGATTCGTTGCAAATGCCAATTATAATTGGGGTTATGGTTACAGTAAGCAAGCCCAGTAAAACCCTTTTTCGCTCAACTTATTTTTTTATACAGGGGAAACCTTGTTAAAAGTTCGCTTTGGCAACCCGTTCGGTCTATTACCAGGTCCCCAGTCGGTCCAGATGTGCCAAAGTATCTGTCTCCCAACCAGAGGCTGCGGAACAATGGAAATACTAATGCAGTGAGGCTTTGGTTGGACTGTGGCTCGCAATCGTGGCTGTCTCTTCTAAGCTTTGCAGCAGATCAGTTGGGTTGGACAGTCGGCTGTGGTGACAGTTCACTCATTGTTTAAGCAGACCAGGCAGGTCCATTGCTGGGACCAAAGTAGCAAAAGCTCAATCGTAGAATAAACTCAAAAAGCTGAGTTATGGCAGGGCTGTTTAGCTAGCGAATTGAAGGGAAGAAATGCTCTGGACGAGCGAGATGCAGAGTGTTGCCCCTTTCCATTCCTCCTGTTAATTTAAAAAGGGCAAAGTCGGGTTTATGGGGAGTTTGTAAACCGTTTACCGATGCTGACATTCAAAACCGTTAAGAAAGAACGACTGGTTTCCCAGGATATATTTCTTTCTGTGTGCAAGATTCCTTAGTTTGCATTCAAAACAATTCTTTAGCTTTGCATAGAGGAAACTGTGCCCTTGACTTATGCTTTTGAAGACTGACAATGGTTGTATAACAGCTTTATCTTTATGTATAATGAAGGGTCTGTGGCACTAACACAAATGATTGTGTGGGTAATTAACTATTATGAAGTTCCTTATTCAAGTCTTTTCCCCCCCTCGACATCTGTTTGCCACATTAGATGAATTCTGTTGTGCTGTGGCTGCAAAGTGTTGTCAATTCATGCTTCGACCATTGAAAACTGTGGAAAAGCTGTGTTCCTTCACCCCCTTGACCCAGTTTTTAACTGCGCTCTCAAGTGAAAGGGCCACCGAGGAGCCAAATAAAAGAATTGGGGTTCAAACCCGCTCCGTATTGAGGTTAAAATGAGTCGAAGTTTCCTTGTCGTTAACAGAGAAACTCATCTTTGGTTATCTACACCAAACCTAAGAGGTTGACCATCAGGGGTGAAGAGTTATTGTTTGAAGTGTATGTTCATGCACATCGACACCTCCCATATTCGCCCGGCTTGGATCTACTGAGGACCATAAACATGAATCATAGAATCCTACAGCAGAGAAGGAGGCCATTCAGCCCGTCGAGCCTGTGTCAGTTCTCTGAGAGAGTTTGTCCAATTAGTCCCACTCACCCCCTCTTCCCGTGGCCCTGCAAATGATTCCTTTCAATGTTCTCTTTAAGCTGCGTGGCCGCACAGCGTTCTGAAGGACCCGCGCAGCCGGTGAGCCGGCTTTTAAACAGAAAAACCGCGCATGTGCGAAATTTTGAATGGTCCACCCGGCCCCTTAAAGGGGCCGTGCAAGCCAAAAAAAAATTCGAGGGAGCGCTGATTCTTTTTAAACGATATGTACAATTCCTTTTAAGTTATTATTGAATCTGCTTCCACCACCCTTTCTGGCAGCACATTCCAGATCATAACAACTCGCTGTGTTAAAAAAAAAATTCTCCTCATCACCTCTCTGGTCCTTTTAGCAATTACCTTAAATCTGGTGACCCACCCACGAGTGGAAACAGTTTCTCCCTATCTACTCCGTCGAAACCTTTCATGATTTTGAACATCTTCCCTTAACCTTCTCTGCTCTAAGGCGAACAAGCCCAGTGTCTCTAGTCTCTCCTCTGGTGATATGGATTAAAGCTTTTATACATAGAAAGTACAATGAAGCCAATCGGTATAGGGTGAGGAACCCAGGTTGGAGGAGGGCTAAGCTCATCTCTGTATTAACCCCTAATTTGACATCTTTGAAGGTGAGATGGCCTTAAGGTGGAGCCCCTTGCTCTGGAACTTTGCCATTTTTTGAAGGAGGTCAGGCTGTTGGCTCCAATTGGCTTGAGTTGGACTTTTTTAGCGATGCCAAATTTTTAATCAAGGAATGCACACCTGCAGCTACGTAGAAGACTTGTCAGGGTGCTCTGATTTCCAGCTGCATGATTGCCTTGCATGAGTTCTATGGGATGGAACCTAGGTCAAGTCAAACTGACCCGAGCGTCCAAAATTCGATGCTACATTCTTCAGCCCTGGAACTGTATCATCACAAAAAAGGGAGCTGGATCATAGAATTTGTGGGAGATTCCTAGATATGGAGAATCAGTCAAGATCGGGGGGTGGGGGGGGGGGGGGATGAGGAAATGTAAGTAACTTTGCCATGTGAAAATCTGTTGAGCTGACATTTAGCTTTCAACTAGCATCCTACCCTCAGTGCTTAAATATGTCACAAAGGAAAATGTTGGCATCACTACAAAGTTCCGGATTTTGGGATGTGCCAGCTGGTGCCACACCACATTCTGAAAGATACTGCTAGCACCACCACTGAAGAACATTACTGAGGATTGGAAGTTCCTTTGAGAAGCAGGTCAGACTAATTGTTCCATGATCGGTTATGGGTCAAATTTCCATCTTGCAAACCACGATGGTAAGGGCATTCAGATCCTATCAGTGACAAGTGCACAGATCTTTCTCTTTTTTTTTTGGACAGTTCCTGGACTTTATAATTTTCTCAGCTTGGAAAAGCACATGGCTTTGAAGTGACGGATCCCCGTGGATCTGGGTTGGGATCTGGTTGTAATAATGAGGAGTGCAATTCAGTTCATTCTTGGCACAATGGAAGTTGTTCTGAAAATAACAGATTCAAATTCTCATCCTTGTTTTCACATCGTCTTATCCTACCCTACCCTACATCTGGGTCTCATCCTGCCTTACATTCCCACGTGCACCCTCCACTTCTCTAGCAATGGATTCCTCTTCATCGCTCGCTTCCTCTGATGTAGCAAAGTCATTCAACCATTATGTTTTAACCCTTTGGAATTCTCTACCTAGTCCCCTCCATCTCGCCACCTCCATCTATACTTTCAAAAACCTCCTCAAACCCTCCTCTTCCCTACCCCAGCTTCTCTGTTGCACCCCATTTCCCATGCTTGGTGTCTACCATAGTCCTTTCCTCCCAATCATTAAATGCTGAAAGACCATAAAGGGCGCGACGCAAATGCAAGTCATTATTGTAACTGTCCACTTCACATCTCATGAAACCGATTCCTCTGCCAAGCCCTTCACCCCTGGATTTCATTCTCATTGTCCGGGGTGCTAGCTTTGGTTGCTCTGCTTCCTTTGTATGGTGCAAACCGGCTTGTACACGTCACACCATATCCACTGTAAAATAATCAGCCAGTTTCAGTTTTAGATGCGCCAACTTGCCCACAAAAATCTATCACTGTGCCTCAGGGCAGATAGTTATTACCGTAAAACTGGTCACGGCACGTTAATGGAGCTGGGCGAGTGATGCACTGAGCATAATTACTGCTGTGATTTGGGGAAATCACATGGCCACCGCATTGTGAAGTTATTATTTTGTAGTTACAGTATATTATTGTAACTGTGGTGTATAAAGTAAAGCAATACCCTAATCCAGGGTGTCATAAATCGCAACTTCTACAAGAAGTAACTCAGGAAGTACTACTGAACGGCCAGCTGAGGGCACCGTCCGAGGAGTATAACACCAACATGTTCCTGTAAAGGTCAAGGGTGGGACCAACAAGCAAAGGGAACCTTGGATGACAAAGGATATACAAAAATGCATTAGGAAAAAAAGGGGGGCTTTTGGCAGTTACAAAAGACAAAAGACGGTGGAAGCCCTAGAGGAGTATAAGAGGTGCAGGGGCATACTTAAAAAGGAAATTAGGAGGGCGAGGAGGGGCCATGAAATAACACTGGCGAGCAAAATAAAGGAAAATCCTAAGATGTTTTATAAGTATATTAAGGGCAAGAGGATAACCAGGGAAAGGGTAGGGCCCATTAGGGACCAAAGTGGCAAGCTGTGTGTAGAGCCAGATGAAGTAGGTGGGGTTTTAAATGAATTTTTTGCCTCAGTGTTCACTATGGAGAAAGACGATGTAGACATAGAAGTCGGGCAAGGGGACTGTGACATACTTGAACATATTAGCATCGAGAGGGAGGAGGTACTAGCGGTTTTAGCAGGCCAAAAAGTGGATAAATCCCCAGGCCCGGACGAGATGTATCCCAGGCTGTTGTGTGAGGCAAAGGAGGAGATTGCAGGGGCTCTGACACAAATTTTCAGAACCTCTCTGGCCACAGGGGACGTACCAGAGGACTGGAGAACAGCTAATGTAGTACCATTATTCAAGAAGGGTAGCAGGGATAAACCAGGGAATTACAGGCCAGTGAGCCTAACATCTGTGGTAGGGAAATTATTGGAAAAAATTCTGAGGGACAAAATTAGTCTCCACTTGGAGAGGCAAGGATTAATCGGGGATAGTCAGCATGGCTTTGTCAAGGGTAAATCATGTCTGACCAATCTGATTGAATTTTTCGAGGGGGTGACTAGGTGTGTGGATGAGGGAAATGCTGTGGATGTGGTTTACATGGACTTCAGTAAAGCTTTTGACAAGGTCCCGCATAGGAGACTGGTCAAGAAGGTAAGAGCCCATGGGATCCAGGGGGCCTTGGCGCGTTGGATCCTAAACTGGCTGAGTGGCAGGAGGCAGAGGGTGATGGTCGAAGGTTGCTTTTGTGACTGGAAGCCTGTGTCCAGTGGGGTACCTCAGGGATCGGTGCTGGGTCCCTTGCTGTTTGTGATCTACATTAATGATTTGGATGAGAATGTAAAGGGTATGATCAGTAAGTTCGCGGATGACACGAAAATTGGTGGGGTGGTAAATTGCGAGGAGGAAAGCCTCAGGCTACAGGACAATATTAACGGGTTGGTCAGATGGGCGGAAAAGTGGCAAATGGAATTTTACCCGGAAAAGTGCGAGGTGATGCATTTTGGACGGACAAATAAGGCAAGGGAATACACAATGAGTGGTAGGACCCTAGGAAGTACAGAGGGTCAGAGGGACCTTGGTGTACATGTACATAGATCCCTGAAGGCAGCGGAACAGGTAGATAAGGTGGTTAAAAAGGCTTATGGGATACTTGCCTTCATTAGCAGAGGCATAGAATATAAGAGCAGGGAGGTTATGGTGGAGCTGTACAAAACGCTGGTGAGGCCACAGCTGGAGTACTGTGTGCAGTTCTGGTCGCCTCACTATAGGAAGGATGTGATTGCTTTGGAGAGGGTGCAGAGAAGATTCACCAGGATGTTACCTGGGATGGAGCGCCTCAGCTATGAAGAGAGACTGGACAGGCTGGGGTTGTTTTCCTTGGAGCAAAGAAGGCTGAGGGGGGACCTGATTGAGGTGTACAAAATGATGAGGGGCATAGATAGGGTAGATAAAGAGGAACTTTTCCCCTTAGTAGGGGGGTCAATAACAAGGGGGCACAGATTCAGGGTAAGGGGCAGGAGATTTAGGGGGGATTTGAGGAGGAACTTTTTCACCCAGAGGGTGGTTGGGAGCTGGAACTCACTGCCTGAAAGGGTGGTAGAGGCAGGAACCCTCACAACATTCAAGAAGCATTTGGATGAGCACTTGAAATGCCATTGCATACAAGGCTACGGACCAAATGCTGGAAAATGGGATTAGACTGGACAGGGAGGGATGGGCGGCGCAGACACGATGGGCCGAAGGGCCTCTTTCTGTGCTGTAAAACTCTATGACTCTATGACTCGGGCGTGGGCCCAACTTGGCCAGAGACAATCTGGAAACAGGAAGCTAGTGACTACTAACTAGACCTCCATGTTTTGTTACAAGTCGATTAAAGCCTTGCTTTATGTACAACCAAGTGCGTAGTGAGTCTTTATTACATCACAGGGTTTGGCAGCAACGATAATTACTCCTCTCTTAAAAGGGGCAGTGTCTCCAAGAAGAATAAAAAGTTTTGGGGAAACTGTTTGTTTCAAACACATGGCATGATGGAGTAACGTGTTGCTATATGAAGCAAATGGTACTTGACCCTCTGAACTCTTCTCCTACCCCAAAACAGAATACTTCTTCATGAAGCCAACGCTGCCTTAGCCTCATTCTTGACAGGGTAGATGCAGGGAGGATGCTTCCCCTGGCTGGGGAGTCTAGAACCAGGGGTCACAGTCTCAGGATAAGGGGCCGGCCATTTAGGACTGAGATGAGGAGAAATTTCTTCACCCAGAGGGTGGTGAATCTTTGGAATTCTCTACCCCAGAGGGCTGTGGAGGCTCAGTCGTTGAGTATATTCAAGACAGAGATCGATAGATTTTTGGATATTAAGGGAATCAAGGGATATGGGGATCGGGCGGGAAAGTGGAGTTGAGGTCGATGTTCAACCATGATCTTATTGAATGGCGGAGCAGGCTCGAGGGGCCGAATGGCCGACTCCTGCTCCTATTTCTTATGTTCACTCTCTGGAATTCTCTCCCTAAACCCTTTTGTCGTTCCATCTCTCTCTCCTTTCAAAGCCTTCTCAAAAGTCATCTTTTCAACCAGGCTTTTAGTTACCCCCCTCCCTAATCTCTCTTTCCCCAGCTCGGTATCCGATTCCCTGTTTCTTTCCATTTATGACAAACCTTGGGGTGTTTTTGACACTAAAGGCGCTGCCTAGATGCAAGCTGTTGTTGTTGTAGGTACTGCCGCTTTAATACCTTACCCCTTCGGCGATGTACAGCCTGGGACAGTGCATCTCCTGCACCTCTGTTTCTATGTTGCTTCTGTTTCTCTCGTCCGCAATTGCCAAGTGTCCCCCTTTACACTTGGTTGCAAAAAACTGCGGGCAGCGCACGGGATGAAGGAGTGGGTGAGAAATTCGTTGGAGCGTTTCCTCTCTCAGGTTGACGTTTACGGCTTGGCATGAGCGTGGGATCACAGCACCATAATGTCATTATTTAAAGCAGGGAAGCAATGGAAAAAATGATACTGCTGGGAAAGTTACTGAGAGCTTTAACAGCCTGTACTGCTCAAGTATTTAATGGTTTGTGCCTTCTGCTGGAAGAGTACTAGTGCAGCATGCTGGACAGGCTGTCCCCATTGCATGATCTTGCTAACATAACAATGGTCACTGCACTTCACAGTAATGAATAAGTTACCTGTGAAGTGCGTTGGGATGTTTCTGAGAGAGGTGATAAGGTGCTGTTTAAATACAAGTCTTTTTCTGCTGTGCCAGACACATTCCAAGCGAAAGCTGCACTCTTTCTCACAGGGAGGTCAGGGGAAAAAAAATCACAGCAATTGAGTCAGGCCTCAGATTTGCACTTACGCACCCCCTAGAGGCCAGAATTTGCAGAGGAGGGGCAGATACCTTCAACATCAGCCCAGGTGGAGGGACCACAGCAAAGCAGCCCGCTTGGTCGGCACCCCATCCACCAGCATAGACATTCACTCCCTCCACCACCGGCGCACCGTGGCTGCAGTGTGTACCATCTACAAGATGGCACTGCAACAACTCGCCAAGGCTTCTTCGGCAGCACCTCCCAAACCCGCGACCTCTTCCACCTAGAAGGACAAGGGCAGCAGGCGCATGGGAACACCACCACCTCCAAGTTCCCCTCCAAGTCACACACCATCCTGAGTTGGAAATATATCGGCCGATCCTTCATCGTCGCTGGGTCAAAATCCTGGAACTCCCTCCCTAACAGCACTGTGGGAGCACCTTCACCCTACGGACTGCAGCGGTTCAAGAAGGTGGCTCACCACCACCTTCTCGAGGGCAATTAGGGATGGGCAATAAATGCTGGCCCTGCCAGCGATGCCCACATCCCATAAACAAATAATTTTTAAAAAGACCAAGAAAGGGGAAGGGAAGAAAATAACTTTAAAAAAAAAGTTATCCTCAAAATGGAAAGATAGCGAGAGAAATGTTTCCGTTTATGGGACTTGGCTTGGACTGTGAGAATGTGGGCTGTTTTTCAGTTCAAGTCCCATTCTCAATTCTGCTGCCTTGTTAAGCTTCATGTGTTGAAGTTACACGCAAGTGTAAAATACGTTCAAATTTAGTTATATTCAGTACTTGTGAAAATCATTTGACAGTTGTCTGAGAAATCGTTGAAAACCCTGGTTTGAGGTGTAACTCCAAACCATACAAATGGTAAATCTCAAATGGCAAAAATACTCTGAGCACAGTTTGAACAAAAAGGTAGGGCTGAGTTAGACAGGTAGAGACTGGCACTGGAGTTAGCGTCCACTAGTAGCGCTCACAGTCTCAATGGGGTGCTAGGGAATTAGAAGAACAGAAAGAGCAGTCCATGCCCGCATGCAGCAAGACCTGGACGACATTCAGGCTTGGGCTGATAAGTGGCAGGTAACATTCGCGCCGCACAAGTGCCTGGCAATGACTATCTCCAACAAGCGAGAGTCTAACCACTGCCCCATGACATTCAACGGCACTACCATCGCCGAATCCCCCACCATCAACATCCTGGGGGTCACCATTGACCAGAAACTTAACTGGACCAGCCACATCAATACTGTGGCAACAAGAGCAGGTCAGAGGCTGGTTATTCTGCGGTGAGTGTCTCACCTCCTGACTCCCCAAAGCCTTTCCACCATCTACAAGGCACAATCCAGGAGTGTGATGGAATACTCTCCACTTGCCTGGATGAGTGCAACCCCAACAACACTCAAGAAGCTCAACAGCATCCAGGAAAAAGCAGCTCGCTTGATTGGCACCCCATCCACCACCTTAAACATTCACTCCCTCCACCACCGGCGTACTGTGGCTGCAACGTGTACCATCTACAAGATGCACTGCAGCAACTCGCCAAGACTTCTTCGGCAGCACCTCCCAAACCCGCGACCTCTACCACCTAGAAGAACAAGGGCAGCAGGCGCATGGGAACACCACCACCTCCAAGTTCCCCTCCAAGTCACACATCATCCTGACTTGGAAATATATCGCCGATCCTTCATCGTCACTGGGTCAAAATCCTGGAACTCCCTCCCTAACAGCACTGTGGGAGCACCTTCACCACACGGACTGCAGCGGTTCAAGAAGGCGGCTCACCACCACCTTCTCAAGGGCAACTAGGGATGGGCAATAAATGCTGGCCTTGCCAGCGACGCCCACATCCCAGGAACAAATAAAACAAAATTGTTGGTTGAGAAGCACAAAAGGTCTCGTCAAGACTTAACCCAAACAGAGTTTTGCGGTAGCCTACATCAATGAAATCTGAATGCTGAACTCCTGGTGAGATTGGGGGCCAGTCACATTTAGAAGGACAAGAGCTGGATGCCTCAGCACATCGTTGTCGAAGTGAATTGTACAGGAGGCGTTTTCAGCCTCACATAATGGGTGCAGCAGGAGCGCGAGGGTAGGGTGGCCCAGGAAAATAGCTGACGACATAAGCGGGGTTGGGGGGTGGGGGTGTGATGAAATATGCCATTCATCACTCATCTGTATTCTCTGTGTGTGATTGTGCCTGTGACTATGGTTTAGTTTCAGTTTCATTTCCCTAACCTCAGTTCCATTTCCTCACCTGTATTTTATTGTGTGTAGGGCTCTGCCCATACCTGGCCTCTACTTAAGCAGGCCCAGCGTGTCTCACATCCAGTACAGCCGACCTCTGGATGGGAGACACTTCTCCACTGTGTGTTACCTTCTAAGTTAATAAAAGCCTTGCTTTGTTCAGTTAACATTGAGTCTCGGATTTATTGAGGCACATCAGGGGGGAACCACACCCAGAACGCACTACCCCAGGGGATGAGTCTTGCACAGCTGAGTCACCTGATAAATTGGCCTTCAGTCAGGTAGAAGACAGGTTCAGCAGGGCTGCTATGACTTCGGTACCATTTGTTCTTCAGCGATTTGCAGGTACAGTTGATCATGCACTAATGAGGGCCACCACTATCTGCATTATGATAGAGGACTTCTTTCCAGGTGCCTAGAACATTCACAGGCATCAGTTGGTATCAGTTGGCCTTTGTATCTAGAGGATACCAAGGGGGTAGAAGTTATGCTGCAGCTATACAAAGCCCTGGTTAGACCACACCTGGAGCACTGTGAGCAGTTCTGGGCACCACACCTTAGGAAGGATATATTGGCCTTGGAGGGAGTGCAGCGTAGGTTTACCAGAATGATACCTGAACTCCAAGGATTAAATTAAGAGGAGAGATTACACAAATTAGGGTTGTATTCCTTGGAATTTAGCAGATTAAGGGGTGATTTGATCAAAGTTTTCAAGATATTAAAGGGAACTGATAGGGTAGATAGAGAGAAACTATTTCCGTTGGTTAGGGAATCTAGGACTAGGGGAGAGAACCTAAAAATTAGAGCCAGGCTTTTCAGGAGTGACGTTAGGAAACACTTCTACACGCAAAAGATTGGTAGAAGTTTGGAACCCTCTTCCGCAAACAGCAATTGTTAAGGTCAATTGTTGATTTTAAATCTGAGATTGATAGATTTTTGTTAACCCAAGGTATTAAGGGATATGGGCTAAAGGCGGGTATATGGAATTAGGTCGCAGATCAGCCATGATCTCACTGAATGGCGGAGCAGGCTCGAGGAGCTGAATGGCCTCCTCCTGTTCCTATGCTGCATTAAGCAGGTGCCAATGCCCTGCTTTGCCAGGCACTCATAATGGGTGCATGAGCTGGTATTCATCACATGCTGGTGGCTTCCCCAAATTACAAAGCTCATTGAATGGAAGCACAAAGCCACTTGGGCACCTACAAAACAATCATTGGTGTAAGAACATAAGAAATAGGAGCAGGAGTAGGCCATCTGGCCCCTCGAGCCTGCTCCGCCATTCAATGAGATCATGGCTGATCTTCTACCTCAACTCCACTTTCCCACCCGATCCCCATATCCCTCGATTCCCCAATGCAAACAGCTGGTCCATTAATGTTGGGGTAATTTTCTAACTCCTTGCTCCCAGAGGTGAGCCTTGCTCACTGGCAGCACATATCAGCACCATTTAAATGAATGGTTAGAAATATGCCCTCCTGGTGGGGGTGGATCCATCTCAGTCTTTCTCTCTCTCGCACAGTCTCTCAGTCTCTCTCACAGTCTCTCAGTCTCTCTCTCTCTTCTACCCCCATCATTGGGATATGGAATGCTTTACCACAACACTATAATATGATTTAAAAGGGAATTGGATGTACTTGAAAAGGAGGAATCTAAAATGGTTTCAGGAAAGGGCAGAGAAACGGTATTAAAATAGATAACTCCTAAAAAAAAAAGACTTGCATTTATATAGCGCATTTCACAACCGCTGGACATCTCAAAGCGCTTCACAGCCAATGAAGTACTTTTTTGAAGAAGTGTAGTCACTGTTGTAATGTCGGAAACGAGGCAGCCAATTTGCACACAGCAAGCTCCCACAAACAGCAATGTGATAATGACCAGATAATCTGTTTTTGTTATGTTGACTGAGGGATAAATATTGGTCAAAATAGTGCCATGGGATCTTTTATATCCACCTGAGAGAGCAGACGGGGCCTCGGTTTAACATTTCAGCTGAAAAACAGCACCTCCGACAGTGCAGCACTCCCTCCGCACGGCGCTGGGAGTGTCAGCCTAGCTTTATGTGCTCAGGTCCCTGGAGCAGGACTCGAACCCACAACCGTTCTAGACGTGGAAGCGAGTGTGCTACCAACTGAGCCACAGCTGACACTGTTGACAAGCCTGCGCTGACAGGTGTTTGAAGGGCCAAATGGCCGCCTTCTGTGCTATAATTCCTGTGACACTAATTATCTTTACTTCAGAAAAAAATGACAACAATAAACTGAAAGATATACTGACATTTTTTTAATGTTTTGTTGCCTTGTAGTGCAAGTGCTGCGCCAATGGTTATGCTGTTGGAGTCTGGCGCAGTGGTAGGTGCTTGCCTCGGAGGCAGAAGGTTGTACATTCAAGCCCGTTGTGAGCTTGAGCACATCATCTAGGCTGGCGCTCCAGCGCGGTGCTGAGGGAGCGCTGCGCTGTCGGAGGCGCCGCCTTTCGGATGAGACATTAAACCGAGGCCCCGTTTGCCTCCTCTGGTGGGCGTAAAAGATCCCCACGGTACTATTTGAAGAAGAAGAGCAGGGGGGGGGGAGTGCTGGCCAATATTTATTCCTCAACCAACAGTATCAAAAATGGTTTAAATTAGTCATTTGTCTCATTTGCTCTTTGTGAGATCTTGCTGTGTGCAAATTCACAGAAATCACAGAAACCCCACAGTGCAGATAGAGGCCATTTCAGCCCATCGAGCCTGCACCGACACATATCCCACCCGATCCCCGTAACCCCTACACCAACACATATCCCACCCTATCCCCGTAACCCCACGTATTTAATCCCCCTAACACTAAGGGTCAATTTATCATAGCCAATCAACCTAACCCGCGCATCTTTGGACTGTGGGAGGAAACCGGAGCACCCGGAGTAAACCCACGCAAACACGGGGAGAATGTGCAAACTCCACACAGACAGTCGCCCGAGGCCGGATTCGAACCCGGGTCCCTGGCGCTGTGAGGCAACAGTGCTAACCACTATGCCACCGTGCTGCTGTGTTTGCCTATGTAACGCTTCAAAAGTAATTAATTGTCCGTAAAACCCTTTGGACATCTTGAGGATATGAAAGATGCAATATAACTGCAACCTTTGATGGTTTAAGTGCATGTTTTGCATGGTTGTGCATCGTGCTTCCATTGATAGACATCTGCATTGCACCAGCAAAAATATTGGGCCGTATATTCCGGTCCCTACGGGTGTGTACGGGCTGTGTACCCACCCGTAGGGACATCAGAAATGCTGGTTTTAGGCATGCCAAGCGCATGCGCTGAAAACCGGCATTTCCGATCTGTCAAGAATGCTCCTGACAGATCGCACGCCTGCCCTGGAGAACGGCCTCTGCGGGGGGGAGAGTTCGCTTTCTGCACAACCTCCGCCCGCTGAAAACCCTTAGAAATCTTACACCTGGTAAAAGCAGGTGTAAGGTCTGCTTTTACCAGCATAAGAGTTGAAAAAAAGTTTTAAAATTTTTTTCACTCATTTATCATTTAAAAATAGTTTTAAAAAGGTACAGTAAGTTTATTTTTAGCCCTGTAAAAAAACTTCAATTATTTTTTTCAAAAAATTGAATTTTTGTTTAAAATATTTAATATATTGTAATTTCAACTCATTTTAAAAATGTGATGTTTTAAAAAATATATATTTAATGTTTTACAGTGTTTTTGGGGTGATCTCCATTCATATATTTGACAGGTCTATCTGTCAAGTGTATGAAGGGAGATTCCCTTCTGCTGTTGGTTCCCCATGGCCCACGTGATCCCAGGGACGCTTGTGAACCGCCTGCGCCTCTGGATAACGTGGGCCCTGCGTAGTTCGAGGTTGGAGAGGCCCAGGAACGGAAGTATCCGGACCTCAGGAGCTCGCAGCTAAGTCCGTAGATTTTTTAAAAATACGGGCCATCATTTCTTTTGTTGATTGCATTACTGTAAAGTTTTGCTTACTCGTAGTACTAACAGCTGGTTGAACGTACAGGTTAAGTGGCTTGTATTTTTATTGAGAAAAATAAAAGGAGCACCCTTCAGGAACGACATGACTGGTCAATTTTCCATCAAATCTATCTTTCGCTAAATTGACTGCGAGTGGAAAAGAAAGTGTAATGATATCAGCAAATAGTGATGATATTTGTCTGTGTTTGATTACTTATGCCTTACAGCATATTTGTCTGTGTTTTTGATTACTTGTGCCTGACCAGCAGAGGTCATGTGAGAGACAAGCAGTCCAGAGGAGTTTTACTTTCAGTTTCATTCTAGATGCATCACAGCACAGTGTGTTCTGTAAAAGCTGTAGAAAGTCTTGAACAAGACTTTAGATTAAACAACATTCTCTTTCAGAAATGAGTCTTTATTGAACCCAAAAAGAAATCAAAACATGGTGTCAGAAGTGGCTGAAAGAGAAAAAATCTGAAGTTAGCAACTTGATGGGACAGTGAAAGCAGTTGTGGCAAGTAAGCGAAATCAGCTCTCCACATATTAGCAAGCCAGAAGAGAACATCGTTGCTTACCATTAGAGAATAGCTAACGAAGTGAAAAAATGGAAGGTTTACTCCCACCGGCGACGCTTCAATTGACAGGTAATGTGGCTGAAAATTGGAGAAGGTTCAAACAACGTTTAGAGTTGTATTTAGCGGCAATCGGAGCTGACGAGAAAAGTGATAAACAAAAATCGTCCGTGTTCTTACATGTCGTGGGTGATGCAGCGCTGGAGGTATATAATAATTTCATATTTGCTGTTGATGGAGACAAAATGAAGCTAGATAAAATAATGGAACAGTTTGAGGCCTACTGCATACCTAAACGCAACGTGACCTTTGAGAGGCACAAATTTTTCACATGTGTACAGAAAATCGGCGAGACTATTGATCAGTATGTGACTGAACTGAGAAACCAGAGCAAATCGTGTGAATTTGTGGGACTCACAGACTCGCTGATAAAAGACAGACTGGTGTGTGGTATTCCAGATAATGGTCTAAGGGAAAGGCTGCTAAGAGAGCAAGATCTAGACCTGGGAAAAGCCATAGCATTGTGTAGGGCTACAGAGACTGTGAAGTTGCAGGCAAAGGAGCTGTTCAGTGACAGTAGCTGCAATGTGGATGCAGTGAGAAAGAACGGATACAAACCGTTTAACAAAGAGAGCACCAATGTGAAAAAAGAGACGTGGCCAGCAAACGAAAATGAAAGAGACAATCGGAAGTCATGTAGTCGATGCGGTACACAGCATCCACCAAGAAAGTGTCCAGCATATGGTAAAACATGCAATAGATGCAACAAAAACAACCATTATGCCCGTTGCTGTAAGAACCAAGCGCAACAAAGCAAGGTCCATACAGTAGATGAAAGCGAGATAGAGGAATTCAATGTAGATGTTGTGTCTGAAAACAAAAAAGAAAGAGACTGGATGTTGACACTAAAAGTGAATGACATACACATTCCATTTAAATTGGATACTGGAGCACAAGTTAATGTGATATCAGAGACCGATTTTAAGAGAATTAGACCCAGACCAAAGTTACATGGAATACAAGTGAAAGTGACCGGATACTCAGGTACTGATATACCAGTGAAAGGAAAATGCATTGTCAAAGTAACACACAAGGACAGAGAGCACACGCTAGCATTAATCGTGGTGCCAAAGGATGTGCAAGCCATACTAGGGTTAAAAGCCTGCGAGAGACTGAACCTGGTAAAGAGAGTCCTCATTGTGGAAAGCGAAGGAGAGACAGTCTATGATGAACTCATGAAAGAGTACAAAGACCTATTTAAGGGTCTAGGCTGCATTCCAGGAGAACACACGATCAGAGTAGATAAAAGTATGACACCGGTCATACATCCATGCAGAAAAGTTCCGTTTGCTCTTCAAAAGCAACTGAAGGCAGAGTTGGACAGGATGGAAAGCCTGAACGTGATTCAGAAGATAGATGAGCCAACTGAGTGGGTGAGTTCCCTCGTCGTAGTGGACAAAAAGAATGGAAAGCTCAGAATTTGCCTGGATCCAAGAGATCTAAACAGAGCAATAAAGAGAGAGCACTTCAAGCTTCCTACACGTGAGGAAATCATGGCACAGTTTGCAAATGCAAAATATTTCAGCAAGTTAGATGCGTCCTCAGGATTTTGGCAGATGAAGCTGGACGAAGCAAGTTCAAGACTGTGCACGTTCAACACTCCATTTGGCAGATACAGATTCCTAAGGTTACCATTTGGCATTGCCTCAGCTCCTGAAGTGTATCACAAGACTATCCATATGATCTATGAGCACCTGGAGGGAGTTGATACATCAATGGATGACATCATAGTATGGGGAACCACGAGAACTGAGCATGACGAGAGACTGAAAAAAGTGCTGGAAGCAACAAGGAAAACAAACCTGAAGCTGAATAGAGAGAAATGCCAGCTCGGGGTGACAGAACTGACATTCGTGGGAGATATCCTTAGCAGTGAGGGCATCAGACCAGATCCCAGAAAGGTGTCCGCCATTGAGAATATGCCAAGGCCACAATGCAAAAAGGACGTGCAGAGGTTTAATGGAATGATCAACTACATGGGTAAATTCATATCCAACCTCTCAGAAAAAATAGCGCCACTGAGAAGACTAACTGAAAAGAACATAGAATGGGAATGGAATCATGAGCATGAGAAGTCATGGAGCGATCTAAAGAAACTGCTCACAGAGGAACCAGTTCTGAGGTTTTATGACCCAGCGAGACCCATCAAGATATCATCAGATGCATCACAGAGTGGGCTCGGTGCCGTTCTTCTGCAACAATATGACTACTGGCAACCTATTGCATATGCATCGCGCTCAATGACAGACGCGGAGACGCGATATGCTCAAATAGAAAAGGAGCTGCTCAGCATCACATACGCCTGTGAAAGATTTCACCAGTTTGTGGCAGGACAAGCAATCAGTGTAGAGACTGACCATAAGCCCTTGATTGCATTGTTCCAAAAGCCACTGAATAGCTGTCCGCTTAGAATACAAAGAATGATGATCAGGCTGCAACGCTATACACTGAATGTTGCGTACACACCGGGTAAGCTGATGTATACAGCAGACACGTTGTCCAGAGCTGTTGACCCAAGTGAGCCCGCAAACACCACAATGGATGAAAAAGTGAACGCCTACGTGGGCATGATCACAAGTGCACTGCCCATAGCAGATGCAAAAATGGAGCTCATAAAGACTGAGACAAACAAAGATGAAACAATGAGACGACTGAAAAAAAGCATCTTGGATGGATGGCCCAACATGAAGCAAGACTGCTCACCCGATATAGCAGAGTACTGGAACTGCAGGGCGGAACTATTAGTGGTCGAAGACATCATCTACAAAGGAAGTAAAATAGTTATCCCAAAGAGTCTGAGAAGAGAGATGCTAAAAAGGATCCATGGAGGACATCTGGGAATCGAAAAGTGTAAGAAAAGAGCACGAGAGGTGATGTACTGGCCACGAATCAACCAAGATGTGACAAATGAGGTGTCAAACTGCACAATATGCCTGAAATATCGAGCAAGCAATCCGGTAGAACCACTAAAGCCACACCCAGCACCAGACAGACCTTACCAGAAGGTAGGCGCTGACCTATTCGTATGTCAAGGGAAGGACTATCTTGTCGTCACAGACTATTACTCCCTGTATCCAGAGGTTTGTAGACTGTACACCACCACTGCAGAAGCTGTGATAAGAAGTATGAAAGCCATATTCTCCAGACATGGCGTGGCAAGCGAGGTCTTCACAGACAACGGACCCCAGTTTAACAATGCAAATTTCCGACACTTTGCCAAAGAGTGGGACTTTGTCCACACAACGTCAAGTCCTCACTATCCACAGTCCAATGGACTAGTGGAAAAATCGGTCCAGACAGTGAAAAGACTGATGTACAAGGCAAAAGACAGTGGAACTGACTTCTACCAAAGCATGCTTGTATACCGCAGAACGCCGCTCGAGTGTGGTATGTCACCAGCCCAACTCCTGATGGGACGTCGGCTAAGGTCAAACCTACCCATCCCGGAGAACCTCCTGAAAACAAAAGAGGGGGAGAAAGTGAGGAAGTTCAAAGAGCAACAGAAAGAAAAGCAAAAGTACTACTATGACAGAGGAACACAAAACCTACCTGAACTCCACACTGGTGACCAAGTAAGGTTGAAAGACAAAACAAACACATGGACTCAGAAGGGAACTGTCCTGAGTGAAGTTCAACCAAGATCATACACCATTCAGACAGATGAGGGTGCTGTTCTGAGAAGAAATCGTCGTGATCTTCTCATGGGACCAGCCACAGCAGGTCAAGAGACTGATACTGGTGAACAACCTGATCACACAGCTGAGAACCAATCATCTGAGGCAACAACTCAGATTCAAGGACAATCAATCAGAAAATCCTCAAGACACGTGAAGCCTCCTGAGAGACTCATTGAGCAAATTTAAGGACTATTGTTAAAGAAGGAAGTAATGTTATCTTATTCTTTCTTCAAGTTCTAGTGTATTGACATATTTCATGTGAACACACAAAGCAAGGGTAAAAAACCTTGATCATGATAATGATAATGTAAGTTCATTAAATGTTGTTAGTTAAAAGTAAAATACTTTTGTTTTAAGAAAGGGAGATGTAATGATATCAGCAAATAGTGATGATATTTGTCTGTGTTTGATTACTTATGCCTTACAGCATATTTGTCTGTGTTTTTGATTGCTTGTGCCTGACCAGCAGAGGTCATGTGAGAGACAAGCAGTCCAGAGGAGTTTTACTTTCAGTTTCATTCTAGATGCATCACAGCATAGTGTGTTCTGTAAAAGCTGTAGAAAGTCTTGAACAAGACTTTAGATTAAACAACATTCTCTTTCAGAAATGAGTCTTTATTGAACCCAAAAAGAAATCAAAACAGAAAGAACTATAGCGCCTTTCACCACCTCAGGACATCCCAAAGCACTTCACAGCCAATGAAGTACTATTTGAAGTGTGGTCACTGTTGTAATGTAGGAAACGCGCACAGCAAGCTCCCACAAACAGCAATGTGATGAGGACCAGATAATCTCATCAGATAATGTCGATTGAGGGATAAATATTGGCCAGGCAAATTGTGATCAGCTGCTGTTTTGACTGGTCAAAATCCACAGTAATCAGTAGCATTACTTGCTAGTTCTTCCCAAAAAGAGAAGTAAATGTGGTCCATAATATGCTGTGTTTTGCTGTATGATGTAATGGTGCATTCCATTCTTACTGTATACTTACCGTACAGTATAATGTAAAGTAAGGTGCAATTACAGGTAGCATGATTGTGAGTTCATCGCAGACTGATCAGGTCTGTTTCACATCAGGATAGATAATCAGGCTACAGGAAACTTTCGATTTACTGGCACCTAAATGACCAGAAATCTCGGTTAACCGGCAAAATTCAGGAGTAGGTTCAGGTAAGTTTTACTTCATATTGTACTTGCCTTCCTCCATCTGTTGCTGTGCAAGGGTGTGGCTGCAGCTGTTGCTAAGCTACAGAGACGCTTGGAACTTGTGGCCATTGTTCTGAACCTGTTGCTAAGCAACAGGGTTTGTTGCTTTATACGGAGCTCTCAGCTCTCCATATCTTTTACTATAGCGTTCGGTTATCTGGAATTTTTGATGAACCGGCACCACGTCGGTCCCGTCGGTGCCGAATAAAAAAAAGTTTCCTGTACTTTGTGTTTCTTTCACACTTCGGACTATTGAATCGAGATAGTGTTAGCCAGTGGAGGGAAGGCCACACAGGAAACTGATTTGTATAGAATTTACAGCACAGAAACAGACCATTTGGCCCATGCCAGTGTTTATGCTCCACACGAGCCTCCTCCCACCCTACTCAGCCTCAGAAAGGGCACAGAGGAGGTTGACCAGGATGTTACCAGGGATGAGGGACTTCAGTTATGAGGAGAGGTTGGAAAAGTTCGGACT
This sequence comes from Somniosus microcephalus, assembly GCF_052327205.1. Lineage (NCBI taxonomy): Eukaryota > Metazoa > Chordata > Chondrichthyes > Squaliformes > Somniosidae > Somniosus > Somniosus microcephalus. The sequence goes on from NC_141016.1 coordinate 8,053,144, forward strand.
GTTCTCCTTGGGACAGAGAAGGTTACAAGTTGACCTAATAAAAGGTTTGCAAGGTGATGAGGGGTTTTGATAGAATAGAGAGAGAAAGGCTGTTCCCACTGCCGAATGGGTCAATAATCAGAGGCTATGGGGGAAAAATTGAATCGCACCCCCATTGGGGCGCTAACTTCGCTGGGGCGCTACTTTTAACGCCCTGGAAAAATTAGCGCACCCGTGGCCAAAATTGAGTGGTAATGCTCCAAGAGGGAAGCTGGGTGCTACTGGAAGCGCCCCGCCTCCCGCTTGGGGCGCTGTGAGGGAATATCGCGGCGCTACGTGCTGCGGTATTGCAGGTCTTCCTCCCCTTCTTAAAGGGGAGGGGCCTAGCGCAGTGCGACCCGGGGCCCAGCTGGGCCACCGGGGATCGGAGTGCCGGCAAAAGAGCCCGGCACTCAAGAAGTGCCAGGCTCATGGCGCGCAGCCGGCACTCCGCGGGGAGGTGGGGTGGTCAGGAGGCCGGGGACGCCAGCGGAGGCAGATGCTGGCAGGCGGCCAGCAACAAAAATGGCCGCCTGGCACCTCGCCTTTAAATAGCGCCGCCCCGGCCGCAGGTTGGCCCCCCGACCCCGTCAGACATAGCGTCCAGCAGTAATTCGGGGGGCGCTACCGAAGATCTCCGCCGGGGCGTGAGCGGGGCGCTGTGCACGGCGATGACGTCATCGCCAGCAGCACAACGCCACGGGGCGCTAAAGGTTACCACCGCCGCTAACCTCCCGCTGAATTTCGCAGGAGGCGTTGGGGGCGCTGCACCAGGGCATTAGTTGCTTTGCGGCCCCTTTGCACCCTCGGGCGCTAACGGGAGGTGCTAAGCAACTGAATTTTCCCCCCATAGATTTAAAAATGATTGGCAAAAGATCTAGAGGGGAGATAGGGGAGAATTTTTTTCACTCAGAGTTGTCGGGATATGGAACACTCTACCTGAAAAAGTGGTGGACGCTGATTTGGTAAAAAGGAGTTGGACGGGTATTTGAGGCTGTGGAACCTACAGGGTTACGAACAAAAAGCAGGTGGGGGGGTGGGGGGTGGGAATAAGCACAGGCATGACGGGCCGAATGGCCTCCTTCTGTGCTGTAAGTTTATGTGATTCTACTTCATCTCACCCTTTGTCCATCCTCAATTGTTTTGTGGAGTTAGATCTTGCTGAGAAAGATCAGCAACACAAGGATCTGCCCGGTTAAAGGATGGTTTGAAGCTTGCTAGGCCTCTGGGTTGCTCATCCTTTGGAAGCAGAGGCAGTTATCCACATACTTCCACATGCTCAGACAGAGTTTGCAAGCAACAAGCTAATGGAGATTATATAGAATAAAAACCCTTGGTCCTTTGCCAGTTGCCAATCTCATTATGTATTAAGTTTCAACCATCATGGTGGGCAAACATAACAGGAAGGATACCACCTACTTCATCACTGCACTCACATGTCCACAAGGGTCCAATGACTGAAAGGTCAAATGATCATTTGAAATCCAATAGAATTGCACTGGTGTGTGACCCATATATCCCCAGGTTTGATAGCTAGTCCTAGATCCTGTCCAAACACGGAGTCAATTAGCATTAAGGTGATGGTATTAACTTAATAAAGCCCTCCACATGCAGAGAGATTTAGAAACAGGGAAGGTTGGACAGAGGCCAGATATTGAGCTGGTTATATGGTTTATTTTTTTGGAGTCGCTAACTCATCAGCCGACTTTTTTTGATTACTGTTACATGCTTATTGCTACACAGTGAGTTCACAATGGTTGCGAGTGCAAAGAAGAAAGATTCCTTTCTGTCTTCCAGGAGCCAGTCTGGAGACTCAAGTCCATCTCTGTTGCTTTTTAAAGAGAGAGATTATGCAATGACGGAAACTGCTTCTCCACACTTTCCCCATTGATTTAGCTGTACAGAGTCTTCAGTCACACTGACAACTGGTGATAAGAGTTTTACGACTGAAGGATATTGACTGCTAGTGTGAATGGCCCAACCCACTCGCTTTTTTAAAGATGCGATTGTGTTATTTGAACCTTTTAAGTTGTCCACACTGATGCTCGGGAGTTAATGTTATTGCATAGTTTCTTGTCTGCCAGAGTGTCTCAGATTATGATGGTTTCCTGGTAGCTTTGGATCAAGTGCCTCGTCGCTGTGGTGAGCCAGAGTTCGTCCGCACACTCTGCATTTATTGCTAGTTTGGCCGTGCTGTGGTCCAGAGTGCTCTTAATTCTTAAACCCACTCCAGAGGCTTGAACACAGAAATCTAGGCTGACGCTCCATTGCTGTACTGAGGGATGAGACGTTAAACCGAGGCCCCGACTGTCCTCGCGGGTGGACATACAAGATCCTGTGGCACTACAGGAAACTTTCGATTAACCGGCCACTAAATAACCGGAACGCTCTATCCACCGGCAAAATTCAGGAGTCGGTTCAGATAACTTTTTTTACTTTTAGTTACTTCTTTTACTCATTTGTGGCTGTGCAAGGGTGTAGCTGAAGCTGTTGCTAAGCTACAGAGACGCTTGCAAGTTGTGCCGATTGTTTTGAAGCTGTAAGCAACAGGGTTTGTTGCTTTAGATGGAGCTCTGAGCTCCGTATCTTTTAACTATGGCGTTCGGTTATCCGGCATTGTTGATGGACCGGCACCAGGTCGGTCCCGTCCGTGCCGGATACCGGAAAGTTTCCTGTATTTCGAAGAGGAGCAGGGGAGCTACCCCTGGTGTCCTGGGCCAATATTTATTCCCCCCTCGCTTTACACTTGAGATCCCCCACCTCGGATCAGTTGCCAATGCGAGTTATAGGGCGGGACACCTGGGGCTTCTGCCACAGGAGGGGCGGCAGAATGACAAATCACACCCCGAGCTGCTCACCCACATCCTGGCAGCAAAATGAAGTGCCCTTGGAAGCACACCACCTTCCTGTCCTCTTCGGCGGGAGCCGAGTGTGGGCTTGGGATGCAACCTTAGCACGTGTGGAATGAAAATGTAAAAGCCTGCCAAAGGACACCAGATTTGTATTTCCCAGCCTATGTCCTCTCGATCGGAATCCAAATGACTTCATTCATCCCTACTTCTTAGGTCGTATTTCCAAATGTCCAAATAGAATTTTTATTCCTACAGATCACTTCCTTGGTAAAACAAGGTGCACCATTGTCTGGGCAGCTGGTTTATGATCTGGACAACATTGAGGAGCAAGGGAAGATCACAGTTTTCAAGAGTAAAATAGCTGAAGAGGAGGACCCTTTAGTTACCGAAGTTCTAAATAAATTCTGACAATTCGTAGCCATTTCTGGTGTTGGTCTGGAATTGTTTCTTATGAGCAACATAAATAGAAAATCTACCTGTGACCATGCAAATACTGGCGAAAAGAAAGAAAGGTCACTGTTTTGATGATCATGATAACAGAGTGATTGAATTGGAAGGAGAAACAGTATGGATACGGTGTGAGCATGGGTGAGGGGCAATGAATAATATTCACAATATTGAGCTGTTCTGAACAGATGTATGTCCCACAACCAAAGCTGAAGACTATTGCCTACATAGGTGACAACAGGCATGGGAAGCTGGTTGGCGTTCCACAGTTGCACAGTCCCGACACAATAAAAGGAAACATTTAATTATATTGCAGCAAAGGCAAAAGACTTGCATTTCTATCGCGCCTTTCACGACCTCCGAGCGTCCCAAAGTGCTTTACAGCCAATGAAGTCCTTTTGGGGTGTGGTCATTGTTGTAATGTGGGAAACGCGGCAGCCAATTTGCACACAGCAAGCTCCCACAAACGGCAATGTGATAATGACCAGATAATCTGGGTTTTTTTTTTAGTGATGTTGATTGAGGGATAAATATTGGCCGGGACACCGGGGAGAACTCCATTGCTATTCTTCAAAATAGTGCCATGGGATCTTTCACGTCCACCTCAGAGGGCAGACGGGGCCTCGGTTTAACATTTCTACCAAAAGACGGCACCTCCGACAATGCAGCACTCCCTTCAGTATTGCAATGGGGGAATGTCTGTCTAGATTTGTGTGCTCAAGTCTTTGGAGTGGGGCCTGTGAACCCACGAGCTCTTGACTCAAGAGGCGAGGGCACCACCCACTGAGCCGCGGCTGGCACTATTGGGTGCGGCCCACTCCCCCACCCGTCACTTGAATTCGGAAGGTGGGCGTCCAGCTCACGTTCTGGCTCTTCGCTGTTTTGAAAGCGCCGAGTTCTTGTCCAAAAAAACAATATTCTCAAAAGTAAAGCTTTCGTGTGCAGCTGGGCGGACTAGAAGTCTCGCAGGGCAATAATTCAACCAGTCTACTCCGAATTTTATGGCAGCTCTGCTGTGCTACACAGTGGCAGTCATTTGAATTGGTATCTTCGAACTCTGTCTGTAAGCCAACAGACGCTGCATATGCCGTGGATCTTTCCAACTTACTGTGGGACGAGCAGCGCCGACATTCTGAATGTATGAGTTTCTTTTTTAAAAAAAAGAGCCCAACATTCTTGGCAGCCTCAAGATCTCGGTGATGTGTGGCTGACATTCCTTATGTAACTGCAAATGCTAAAGATAGTTAAGCCCAGTGAAGTTGTGTGCATATAAATCAACTTAATCAAATGTAGGTGGGAACCACTTGCGAAGTGCAGCACTGTGCAAGGAGATTTCTCCGCAATTACTTTTGTTCTCTGCTCCAGGTGATGTCAGAGCTGGGGGTGGGAGGTGGAGAAGAGATTGAACCAGTCATTTAAACTACTGTGCAAAGGGGGAAAGCCACGGTGAAGTCAGATCCCGAGCTAACAAAACATTGCTTGTACAGAGAGCAGGTGGGTTGCACTGGGAACAGCAAAAGTCAGAGTGTGTGGTTAGTTGAAGTCGGAAAAGGTCACGGTCAACATCTGTGTTTTGGAAAAAAAAAATACATTATATGGGAAAGTATGGAGAGAGTTTTTGGACTTGCTGAAAGTGACTTTGGCTTGGGGGCGGGGAGAAGGAAAGGGGTACAGAGATAGTAGATGGGACTTGCCAGAGAGTCAGAAAGTTGTAGGTTCAGTTCCCATACTAGGTTGTGAGCAAATAGTCTAGGTTGCCGCTCCAGTGCAGTACTGAGGGAATGAATTGTTGGATGTGCTATCCTTCAGACAAGATGTTACATAAGGCCTTGCCTGTCTGTTCCAGCGTTCAGGCGGATGTTAAAGATACCATTATTCTGTTCAAAGAAAAGCATGGAATTTCCCTGCTGCACGGGCCAATGTTGCTCCTTGAACCGACACCAGCAAAAACAGATTAAGAACATAAGAAATAGGAGCAGGAGTAGGCCATTTGGCCCCTCGAGCCTGCTCTGCCATTCATTTCTGCACTATCCCCATATCCCTTGATTCCCTTAATATTCAAAAATCTATCGATCTCTGTCTTGAATATACTCAACGACTGAGCCCCCACAGCCCTCTGGGGTAGAGAATTCCAAAGATTCACCACCCTCTGAGTGAAGAAATTTCTCTTCATCTCAGTCCTAAATGGCCGACCACTTATTCTGAGACTGTGACCCCTGGTTCTCGACTCCCCAGCCAGGGGAAACATCCTCCCAGCATCTATCCTGTCAAGCACTCATCCAAATCATTGATCTAGATTGTGAATAGCTGAGGCCCAAGCACTGATCCTTGTGGTACCCCACTAGTTACAACCTGCCAACCCGAAAATGACCCGTTCATTCCTACTCTGTTTTCTGTCCATTAACCAATCCTCAATCCATGCTAGTATATTAGCCCCAATCCCATGACCCCTAATTTTGTTTAATAACCTCTTGTGTGGCACCTTATCAAATGCCTTCTGAAAATCCAAATACACCACATCCACTGGTCCCCCCTTATCTATTCTGCTAGTTACAACTTCAAAAAACTCTTAATAGATTTGTCAAACATGATTTCCCTTTCATAAATCCGTGTTGTCCCTGCCCAATCCTACTATTATTTTCTAAGTGCCCTGTTACCACGTCCTTAATAATAGATTCTAGCATTTTCCCTACTACTGATGTCAGGCTAACTGGTCTGTAATTCCCAGTTTTCTCTCTCCCTCCTTTCTTAAATAGTGGGATTACATTTGTTACCTTCCAATCCGTGGGAACCGTTCTAGAATCTATGGAATTTTGTAAAATGACAGCCAATGCATTCACCATCTCTATAGCCAACTCTTTCAAAACCCTGGGATGTAGGCCATCAGGTCCAGGGGATTTATCGGCTTTCAGTCCCATTGATTTCTCCCAATACTATTTTTTTTACTAATACTAATTCCTTTCAGTGCCTCATTCTCGCTAAACCCTTGGTTGTCCTCTATTTCCGGGAAGTTTTTTGCGTCTTCTTCCGTGAAGACAGACACTTGGGGCTGGATTTTCGCAATGGAGATGAGTTGGAGACAAATTGCTGCTTGTCGGGTCTATGTCCCGCCTCCATCATCTTCTGGCCAACCACTGGGATTTTCCCTTGTGGGCTCAGCAGGCCAATTAGGGGGGAAGTCACTGACAGAGCACGTCAACGTCTGACTTGCTATCTGTCAAGACTTCTTGAAAGAAGAAATGTCAGCGTTTGACAGCTCTGTGAAGCTATCAAACACTGACATCCAGCGTAGTTTGATGAGTCCTTCAGGACTCATCAAACCTTTCAACTTTGTTAATTTCAGAGGGCTGTTAGTTCGGAGGATCCAACAGCCAGTCTGTGAAATTGACAAGGAAGATGTCGATCCAGGGCGGATGAAGGCTATAGGCAGAAACCAAGGTAAGTGAACATTTTTTAACACAACACTCACCTTCCATACTTACCACTCCACACTTGCACCCATCACTCACCTCTAAATCTTACTTTCAGGTGCCTCTGACCCCCGCAGACCTCCTCCACGTCTCCTCCAACCCGGCGGGGTTCTCCGAGGTCGGGAAACCTTCACCTGAGAAGGTAAAATGGCACTAATCCCTTTTTCTGCCTGCTAACTACCTGTTAACAGGCAGTTAAAAGGATTTAATCCCTTTCCCGCCTCCAGGAGATGGGACCCGAAGCAACACATATTCCCGCCTCCTGGCAAAAGGGCCGGAGGTGGGATGGGGGCGGGTTTGCCATCCGCCCCCACTTTCTGCTACTTTACTGGCAGTCCCGCCTCCATGCCAGCCTCCTCGGGGCTGAGAAAATCCAGCCCAAAGTATTTGTTTAATTTCTCTGCCATTTCCTTATTCCCCATTATAATTTTTCCTGTCTCAGCCTGTAAGGGACCCCATTATAATTTTTCCTGTCTCAGCCTGTAAGGGACCCCATTATAATTTTTCCTGTCTCAGCCTGTAAGGGACCCCATTATAATTTTTCCTGTCTCAGCCTGTAAAGGACCCACATTTACTTTTGCTAGTCTTTTCCTATTTACATACCTATAGAAGCTTTTACAGTCTGTTTTTATGTCTCTCGCTAGTTTACTCTCATATTCTATTTTCCCTTTCTTTATCAATTTCTTGGTCCTCCTTTGCTGAATTCTAAAATCCTCCCAATCCTCAGGCTTACTACTCTTTTTGGCAACATTATAAGCCTCTTCCTTTGATCCAATACGATCTTTAACTTCTCTTGTTAGTCACGGTTGGACCACTTTTCCTCTGGGGCTTTTGTGTCCTAAAAGGAATGTATATTTGTTGTAAATTATGTATTAATTCTTTAAATGCTAGCCATTACTTGTCTACCATCATACCTTTTAATGTAGTTTCCCAATCTACCTTAGCCAACTCGCCCCTCATACCTACGTAGTTTGTTTTGTTTAGAGTGAAGACTCTAGTTTTGGATTTAACTAAATCACTTTCAAACTCAATATAAAATTCTATCATATTATGGTCACTCTTCCCTAAAGGCCCCTTTACTACAAGGTTATTAATTAACCCTTTCTCATTACACAATACTAGATCTAAAATAGCCTGTTCCCTAGTTGGTTCCTGAACATACTGATCTAGAAAACTATATTGCTTACATTCCATGAATTTGCCCTCCACACTATTACTGCAAATTTGATTTGCCCAGTCTATATGCAGATTAAAGTCCACCATGATTACTGTATTACCCTTGTTACATACGCCTCTAATTTCCTGATTTATAATGTCCTACATTACAACTACTGTTTGGGGGCCTATAAACAACTCCCACCAATGTTTTCTGCCCCTTGCTGTTTCTTAGCTCCACCCAAACTGATTTTACTTCTTGATTTTCGGAGCTAAGATCCTTTCTCGCTACTGTTTTTATCCCATCCTTTATTATCAGGGCTACCCCTCCTCCTTTTCAATTTTGCCTATCTCTTCTAAAAGTTAAGTATCCTGGAATATTTAGTTCCCAACCTTGGCCATGTTGCAACCACGTCTCTGTTATAGCTATTAGATCAAACCTGTTAATTTCTATCTGCGCTATTAATTCATCTATTTTGTTGCGAATGCTTCACACATTCAGATATAGTGCCTTTAGCTTTGACTTATTTCTATTTTTCCCTGATGTCAACTTAGTCACTGATGCCTTATTACCTTTGTTACTCTCTCTGCCCCTTCCTGACCCACTCTGCTTATTTTTACCCAAAGCTCTGCACTAGAGCCTTGACATTTCTCTCGCTGCTTTTAAATTTACTCTTCCCTGAATCCTCCCACCCCCCTTCATTAGTTTAACGCCCTGTCTACTGCCCTAGTTATTCAGTTTGCCAGGACACTGGTCCCAGCCTGGCTTAAGTGGAGCTCGTCCCAACAGAACAAGTCCCTCTTTCCCCATTACTGGTGCCAGTACCCCACCAACTAAAACCAACCATTCATCTCATTGCTGTTTGAAGGACCTTGCTGAGCTCCAAGTGGCTGCTGCACCACCTACACAGCAACACTGACTGCACTTCAAAGTATTTCATTGTACATGAAGTGCTGTGGTACGTTTAAGAACATAAGAAATAGGAGCAGGAGTAGGCCATTCGGCCCCTCGAGCCTGCCCCGCCATTTAATTAGATCATGGCTGATCCGATTTTGGCTTCAACTCCACTTTCCGGCCTGTTCCCCATAACCCTTGATCCCCTGTAGCTCAAATATCTGTCTATCTTCGCCTTGAATATATTCACTGACCCAGCCTCCACAGCTCTCTGGGGTGGAGAATTCCAAAGATTCACGACCCTCTGAGAGAAGAAATTCCTCCTCATCTCCGTCTTAAATGGGCGACCCCTTATTCTGAGACAATGCCCCCTCGTTCTAGATTCCCCCACGAGGGGAAACATCCTCTCTGCATCTACCCTGTCAAGCCCCCTCAGAATCTTACATGTTTCAATAAGATCACCTCATACTTCTAAACTCCAATGAGTATAGGCCCAACCTGCTCAACCTTTCCTCATAAGACAACCCTTCCATCCCTGGAATCAACCTAGTGAACCTTCTCTGCACTGCCTCCAATGCAAGTATATCCCTCCTTAAATATGGAGACCAAAACTGTACGCAGTACTCCAGGTGTGGTCTCACCAGCGCCCTGTACAGTTGTAGCAAGACTTCCCTACTTTTATATTCCATCCCCCTTGCAATAAAGGCCAACATTCCATTTGCCTTCCTAATTACTTGCTGCACCTGCATGTTAACTTTTTGTGTTTCATGTACGAGGACCCCCAGATCCCTCTGTACCGCCGCATTCTGTAGTCTTTCTCCCATTTAAATAATATTTTTCTTTTCTATTCTTCCTACCAAAGTGGATAGCTTCACATTTTCCCACATTATACTCCATCTGCCAAATTCTTGCCCACTCGTTTAACCTATCTATATCCCTTGGCAGACAGCCATTTCTGAGATCTATGACAAAGTGTCACCCTTGGCTCTCTGGTACCAGTCTTGGCTCAGAGTTAGAAGGTCATGGGTTAAAGTCCCACTCCAGAGGATTATAGCACAAAATCTAGACTGACACTCCCAGTGCAGTACTGAGGAAGTGTTTACGTTATCAGAGGTACTTTCGTTCCCCCACCATCAACATCTTGGGGGTCACCATTGACCAGAAACTTAACTGGACCAGCCACATAACAGGCCAGAGGATAGGTATTCTGCGGCGAGTGTCTCACCTCCTGACTCCCCAAAGCCTTTCCACCATCTACAAGACACAAGTAAGGAGTGTGGTGGAATACTCTCCACTTGCCTGGATAAGTGCAGCTCCAACAACACTCAGGAAGCGCGACACCATCCAGGACAAAGCAGTCCGCTTGATTGGCACCCCGTCCACCACCTTAAACATTCACTCCCTCCACCACCAGCGCACCGTGGCTGCAGTGTGTACCATCTACAAGATGCACTGCAGCAACTCACCAAGGCTTCTTCGGCAGCACCTCCCAAACCCACGACCTCTTCCACCTAGAAGGCAAGTATCATTCCATCATACCCCTGACTTGTGCCTTGTAGATAGTGGAAAGGCTTTGGGGAGTCAGGAGGTGAGACACTTGCCACAGAATACCAAGCCTCTAACCTGCTCTTGTTGCCACCGTATTTAAGTGGCTGGTCCAGTTAAGTTTCTGGTCCATGGTGACCCCCAGGATGTTGATGGTGGGGGATTCAGCGATGCTAATGCCGTTGAATGTCAAGGGGCGGTGGTTGGACTCTCTCTTGTTGGAGACAGTCATGGCCTGGCTCTTGTGTGGCGTGAATGTTACCTGCCACTTATCAGCCCAAGCCTGAACGTCATCCAGCTCTTTATTATCTGAGGAGTTGCGAATGGTGCTGAACACTGTGCAGTCATCAGCCAACATCCCCACTTCTGACCTTATGTTGGAGGGAAGGTCGTTGATGAAGCAGCTGAAGGTGGTTGGGCCTAGGACACTGCCCTTATAAACGGCAAGCTCCTTGAATATAAATACAAGCTCTTTCTTTTAGAAGCAGTTCATCTGTGGGGAATGTGCAAAGAGGATTGTGCTGACCTGATTCTGTGTCATTTTTAAAATAAAATAAAAATGTGCATTCAGAAGTCAGGTTAGAGAGGACACATCGCAAAATTACATCGAAGAGGGAGCAGGGAATCTGCCAAAAAGTCACAGACTGCGCTGGGAGGCCTCAGACACTGAACTCTGGCCTGACGTTCTGGAAATAGACGTTTTTATATTCCGCAAAGTTTCGGGACTTGGGAGGAATGGTTTCTTTTGAATGAAAGTCAAGCAAAACGGAAAGAAGTATTTTTGCCACATGAGTGGGAAAAGAAAATGGATAACGTGGAAGACCAAGAATTACTGTCTCACGCTTATATTTAGAAGGTTCAGTCACATTGCATTTGCTTCATGGAACACTTCATCGTGGCATAGCGTACATTGTAAAAAAAGAACTTGCATTTCCACAGCACCTTTCACGACCTCAGGACGTCCCAATGCGCTTTACAGCCAATGAAGTGCTTTTTGGAGTGTGGTCACTGTTGTAATGTGGGAAATGCAGCAGCCAATTTGCGCACAGCAAGCTCCCACAAACAGCAATGTAATAATGACCAGATCATCTGTTTTAGTGATGTTGATTGAGGGATAAATATTGGCCAGGACACCGGGGAGAACTCCCCCGCTCTTCTTCAAAACAGTGGCCATGGGATCTTTTACATCCATCTGAGAGAGCAGACAGGGCTTCAGTTTAACGTCTCATCTGAAAGACGGCACCTCCGGCAGTGTAGTGCTCCCTCAGCACTGCACTGCAGTGTCAGCCTAGATTTTCGTGCTCAGTTCTTTGGAGTGGGACTTGAATCTACAACCTTCTGACTCAGAGGTGAGAGAGTGCCACCCACTGAGCCACAGCCAACAGCATTAGACATTGAACTGTTGAGGCAGCACATCTTTAAAAGGCTTTACACATCGGCTGGCTGTGGAGTCAGAGGTAACTGGGGAGGGGGCAGTGAGAGCAGCATTCACCTAAAAAGAGAAAATGCTGGAAAAACTCAGCAGGTCAGGCAGCATCTGTGGAGAGAGAGAAACAGAGTCAACGTTTCAGGCCGATGACCTTTCGTCAGAGCTGGAAAAAGTTAGGGGATGTAACATCTTCGAAGCAAGTACAGAGGCAGGGGAAGTAGGGAATATCAAAAGGGAAGGTCTGTGATAGGGTAGAAGGCAGGAGAGATTAAATGGCAAAAGGGATGATGGTGCAAGGCAAAAGGAAATGGTAATGGGACAAGTAAAGAAACGAAAGAGGGGTTGAGAGGAGCTGTAAATGGCAACAGCAGAACCATTACCAGCTGTCTGAAAAAAATGGGAGCAATGGTTGGCATGAATCAGTCATTCATGAAAGAAAGACTTATGAAATAATACTGAGCGGCCTGCGGGTGGCGCTGTCCAGGGAGAGTATAAATACTCGGGCACGGGCCCAGCTTGCGCAGGACATTCTTAACAGGAATTAGTGAAGGACACAACTAGACCTCCATGTTGTAAAACAGTTGATTAAAGCTTTGTTTAACGCTTAGGCCAAGTGCCTAGTAGTTTTCTTACATCAATGGTTACGGTCTGAAATTGTTGAACTCGATGTTGAGTCCAGAAGGCTGTAAAGTGCCGAATCGAAAGATGAGGTGCTGTTTCCCGAGTTTCCGCTGAGCTTCATTAGAACAGTGTAGGAGGCCGAGGACAGAGAGGTCAGAGTGGGAGTGGGACGGAGAATTAAAATGGCGAGCGACCGGAAGCTCAGGGTCCACACTTGCGAACTGAACGGAGGTGTTCAAGCAAAGTGATCACCCATCCTTAATGTTGGTTCGGAGACAGTGTCGAGTCGGATTGTTGCCTCGTTGGACTTTTGGGGTTCAGTTATGGTATACGGTTTCTACCTTCCCACAACCTCAATTCGTCCTAGCTTCTGCTGTGACAAACAGGGTCGGGGGCTAGCGTTTGATAATGGGGCAAGGGCAGGTAATCCCACAAGGGTTCTCGGCAGGATGGGCGGGCAGGAAGAATGCTCAGATGGAGTCCGTTCTTTTGATTAACTCATCCAAAGAGAATTTTTTTTAAGTGCTTTGTGGTTCCTCACATCTCTCCAGCTCTTAACTGACCACAGTCCACATCAGAAAGTTGTAATCCGCATGAGGAAGTGCATCTGGTCCTTCAAAGGTTACTTCAGATCATGTTTGCAGATGCTCAGTGGCCGTGTGGAGGGGTAGGAGGACATTCTTGCAAACCTAGGCAAGGCACTCATCCTCTCTGTTTGTAATTAAGCAGTAGATCTTTGCGGATATTCTGCTTTCCCTGTGTCTGCTTGGCAACAGTGAGGAGCACCATTCAGGATCGTGGATAGCTAGACTTTGAGGTCACCCTCTTCTTAATTTGCACCATTGAAGAAAGATTGTGGTGGTAAATCAACAAATTACCTCCTCCCCCCCCCCCCCGCCAACCCCCACCACCATACACACAACCCCCCAAAGACCATTTACTCGAAATAATAAATGACATGAGGGTTTTAAGTTGGTGATGCAAGAGGCTGCCCCATGCCGAGTAGTAGGATGTGGGCTCGTGCCGTGATCCATCCCCACTTCCTGGCCCTGTGGGAGGATAAAATGCATCTAGGACACGAGGTGCTTCCTCACAGGAAAAAGGGAGTTAATTAGAGGGGCAAGTCAAGTAGGAACATTCTTGCACATCTCATAGGTGATCGATTTTGGACCAGAGCTTGCTGGTTAGGCAATCTTCTCAGGAAACAAAAAAAAAAGCTATATGGAAAGCTCTCCCCATAAACTGACCGAGCTACGAGATTTCCACACTCCTCCAATTCTGGCCTCTTGTGCATCCCTGATTTTAATTGCTCCACCATTGGCGGCCGTGCCTTCAGCTGCCTGGGCCCTAAGCTCTGGAATTCCCTTCCTAAACCTCTCCGCCTCTCTCTCCTCCTTTAAGACGCTCCTTAAAACCCACCTCTTTGACCAAACTTTTGGCCATCTGACCATATATCTCCTTATGCGGCTCGCTGTCAAATTTTGTCTTATGACGCGCCTTGGGATGTTTTACTATGTTAAAGGAGCTATATAAATGCAAACTGTTGTTTTTAAAATTCATCACAAAATCTGGGAATACCTTCGTGGAGGATCATTGTTCCTAAAGAATTGGATTTTAGACTGTGAACTGATTGATTTATTAATGGGAGGCAAAAAGAATCAAAACATTAGGAGCTTCGGTGAGGATTTGGAAATGCTTCCCAGACCATCGGGAAAATAAATGGTCTGGGATGATGTGCGCTGCCTAGCAACATTGGCCTCGAATAGCTCTACTTTATCAAAGCAGCGATGATGTTGTACTTCTGAACACAGCCCTTGACCCTCAAATACTATATTATACAGGCTCTTCCCCTTCATCCCACTGTGTTGGCATCAAGACATATCACACTGTCAAGTTAACGTTTCAAGTGTGGACATTAGCTTCTCTCTTCTCCCGAGAGATGCTGCCTCACTTAACTGTTTCCAGCGTTTTCTGTTTTCATTTCAGATTTCCAGCATCTGCCGGGTTTTTTTTTGCTCATCGCCCTGTCTCCCATTCTAATTCATTCTATCTCAGGACTTCAAAACAATGGAACGCCTGCCTCCTTCCATTCCTCCTTGGTGTCATCTAATCCCGATACTCTCTGGAGTTTGAGAGGTGATCTCATTGAAACATACAAAATTCTGAGAGGGCTTGACAGGGTAGAGGCTGAGAGGCTGTTGCCCCTGACTGGAGAGACTAGAATTAGGGGTCACGTCTTAGGATAAGGGGTTGGCCATTTAGGACAGAGATGATGAGAAATTTCTTCACTCAGGGTTGTGAATCTTTGGAATTCTCTGCCCCAGAGGGCTGTGGATTCTCAGTCGTTGAGGATATTCAAGGCTGAGATCGATAGATTTTTGGACTCTAAGGGAATCAAGGGATATGGAGATCGGGCGGGAAAGTGGAGTTGAGGTCGAAGATCAGCCATGATCTTATTGAGTGGCAGAGCAGGCTTGAAAGAAAAGAAAGACTTGCATTTCTATAGCGCCTTTCATGACCACCGGACATCTCAAAGCGCTTTACAGCCAATAAAGTACTTTTGAGGTGGAGTCACTGTTGTAATGTGGCAGCTAACTTTGCACATAGCAAGCTCCCACAAACAGCAATGTGATAATGACCAAATAATCTATTTTTGTGACGTTGATTGAGGGATAAATATTGGCCCAGGTCACCGGGGATAACTCCCCTGCTCTTTTTCAAAATAGTTTACATCCACCTGAGAGGGCAGACGAGGCCTCGGTTTAACGGCTCATCTGAAAGACGGCACCTCCGACAGTGCAGCAACTCCCTCAGCACCGCACTGGAGTGTCAGCCTGGATTTATGTGCTTAAGTTTCTGGAGTGGGGACTTGAACTCACATCCTTCAGGACTCAGAGGCAAATGTGCTACGCACCGAGCCACGGCGGACATGGCCTATTTCTGCTGCTATTTCTTAGGTTCTTATCTTCCCCACTTCTGGATTTGTCTGGTCTTTTTCTATTCAACCATGGCCATGCCATGCAGTATTGCCTTGGTCATTCTCTGTTATTTCCAAAAAAACCTGACCATGGACTTTCAGATTGCTAGGAGGTTGGATGCCAAACAGATAATTTTGCGATCACAAGGGAAATGGACATTATGGACCGATATCCTTCCAGACCGTCAAACAGATGAGTTGGAAGCAAAAAAAAACAAGATACAAAGCCACAAGACCCCTGCCTGAAGAAACTCATTGAACAAGTAGTGCAAATGTGGCACCTGCCCATCAGTCACTCGTTAAACGGGGAGGGGAAATGGGACAAAACATTGACAGTAGACTAACCATTGCACATGTACGGACATGAAAACCAGGACAGCAAATGGTCAGGTGGGAGGTGGAAAAAACACCGTTTTTACTGAGTGAGAAGCTCACCCAGATGAACCCAAACTGGTCCAACCTTTGGTTCACCTGGAAATTCAGACGTCACACTTACTTTGCAATGTCGACTGCTTGGTTGCACAGGCAAAATGGCTGAGGGAAGCAAAGATTAGTCGTGCAATGAGTCGGCACCACCACTTTCAGTCAACGTGCAATTTTCGTGCACGGCCATCTCCCTGATACACTGTTGGCCACTGGATGCGGTCTGAGGGTTCGGAACCAAGAAAACATTTGGATTTACTGCACAGATGGGCCCAAAATCCTACCCAGACAGAAGAAGGTGGTGTTAAGTGGTACATGGGTTTAAAGAGATATAATTACGAGTGGTTTTCTGCTGCGGGGCCTGTTCCATTGTAAAACTAACCATGAGAAAGTGTGTGAAAGTGACCAGAGTGCTGTCTTTAACTTCTCATTTTCCTCCCCTGCATTTCAGAAGGGGCAGGATGCTCTGGTTTCTATGGTGCAAGTGGAACTTGTAACAGTAACATGGACTTTAAACTCCCTAAAATTGCAGGCCGTTTTGAACAGAGAACAGAAAACCCCTCTATTCTGGTGTTTTGATGGACTCAAAAACAACAACAGCCTTCTACTGATTTTCACAACAAAACCACGGCTCTGTTCCAGGCATCCTCCGAAACGGAAAAGGAAAGGGCACCCAGGATGGAATAGTATGGCCACATTGTCTTTGAACAAGGCTCCCATTAACAAGGCCATGTGCAGCTGGTTTAATTACACTCCCAATAAATGAGTTGCAGACTCTTTGCCCATAACACCCACTTATTATATTTGTGACTGAAGAAAGAGGGGACTGTTGTGTGATTGGATGTTTTAAATATGTCAGAGGATTATTTCCTGCTTAGCAGTGTGAAGACAAATGAAGAGTTGAACGAGTTGGATGAATTGAGCAACAGAGGCTGTATCAGCCAATGACTGAGCATAAAGATGATGCCTTCCCAATATCTGCTTTCTTTATTTCACTTATTATTACCCTTTAAGATTAGAACAAGCCAGCCCAAGCATAATAATGGTCATTAACTTTGCCATAGTCAGTTAAACATAGAAGATAGGAGCAGGAGTAGGCCATTCGGGCCCTCGAGCCTGCACCGCCATTTAATGAGATCATGGCTGATCATCCAAACTCAGTACCCTGTCCCTGCTTTCTCCCCATATCCCTTGATCCCTTTAGCCTTAAGAAATATATCTAACTCCTTCTTGAATATATTTAATGAATTGGCCTCAACTGCCTTCTGTGGTAGAGAATTCCACAGGTTCACCACTCTCTGGGTGAAGAAATTCCTCCTCATCTCTGTCCTAAATGGCCTACCCCTTATCCTTAGACTGTGACCCCTGCTTCTGGACTCCCCGACCATCGGGAACATCCTTCCTGCATCTAGTCTGTCCAGTCCTGTCAGAATTTTATGTTTCAATGAGATCCCCTCTCATTCTTCTAAACTCCAGCGAATATAAGCCCAATCGACCCAATCTCTCCACATACGTCATTCCTGCCATCCCAGTTGTTGCGTCAGTTCCATGTGGCATTTGTACAGAGTTGGGCAGATGTCAGTATTAAGACGACTACAATGTGATTGTGTGCATGACCAGATGCTGAACACTGGCACAGGTGCTGGTGTTGAAGTTTACCTGGTTTTTGTATGTGTGGGAGGACACGATGAGCAGATCTGGCACATAACTTGGAAGAGTCAATCAGATGGGGACTAATCTTTAGGGTGTAGGTATTCGGGTTCGCCTAAGTAGGTATTGGACGAATGCCTACTAAATAATCGAGTTCGACTTCAGGAGAACAATAAATAAGTTCTTTATTGCAGGAACAGATGAAATACAGCAGGTAAGTGAGTTGGTTGCAGGAGAGCCGTAGAATAGGTCTTTCCCCAGCGGGGACGCCACGAGGACTGAGTTCGCAGTCCCGTGGATAGCGTGATGACGTCATCACGCTCGGTCGCGTTTACCCACGCTGAGGTGGTCACGTGACCTGCGTCGTGATGTCGACGCGTTTACCCGGCACTGAGGCTGGCCGTTGCGGCCGAAGTCGCGAGCGCGGTAGGCCGAGCTGTGCCGGCGGCCGTCACGGGAGGCCGAGCCGGGCCGGCGGCTGCCGCGCGTGCGTCACGTGATGCGTGACGTGACGTCAGCGCGTTAGGACGCGTCCTTAAAGGGGCAACGGCCCAAACAGGTAAGTTAAAGGGGCAACAGCCCAAACAGGTAAGTTATATACATATACATAGTTAGGTTAAAGGGAATTATGTATATATTAGTAAGGGACACCCGGTGGAACCGCCACAAGGGAAACAAAGCTCTTGGCCTGCCCATTAGTGGAGCAATTTATGTAATTGTTGGTAACGAGTTAGTTTGCAGGGCGTTCCAAAATTTAGCATGTCCAGTTGCAGCAAAGATGGCTAAACTAAAGCTCATTATGTGGCATTGCAATGTAGAAGCAAAAAAAACGGGCTGGAGTTTTACCAAACCAAATTCGAGCTGGACAGCTACCAATCCATGTTTTCTGATGAACACAGCTAATATTTCATTTCACTTTTTGTGATGAATATAGTCAGCTAGGAGATTGAGAGAGAAATCAAGAGATTAGGGGAAGTGCTTGGGTGTGATTGAGTAAATGAACAGTATACCGAATGCGATTGCTTTGTGCCGGTTATTCATTACAGAAAGTTTCTGTGTCAATGGTACCAGTTTTAATGGCACCACAATTTCAGTTAATCGTGTGGCCTTTAAGCACAAAAAAATATACAATGTGAAGCTTCCAGATGGGCTCTTTAGGCAAAGTAAAGCCAGCATGTTAGATCACGGGGTCATTCTGTGCAGCTGTGGAGATGAACTGAAGCCATTTGTGCAGTCAGTCTGCAAGACGTTAGTTATTTGAATTTTAGAGAATTGACCACAAGTTGTTCCTTGATACACAAATCCACCCACTTAAATCCACAAACAGTCAGCTATTATTCTGCTGCACAAGGGTCACCATCTTGTGGGTAGGTCAATTCCCCAAAATCGCTCCATGGTTTATGAGGATAGGATAGCTTCAATTGGACCATCTGGTTAAGGTATGCCAATTATAAACCTTCATTTCACTCTAGTCTTCATCTGGTGAATCAGGTTGACTGAAAATGCCAACATCAGTGCATATCCTCTCCCCCACCCCCCCTTTAAATTCACATTAAAAACAAATCTCTATTGAAGCTAGAAAGAAGTAGTGACTGATGAAAGCTATGGTTGACATCCATTCCACTAACATTGTTGCTCCCCAATGAGCTTAAGCACCAACACCAACAGGAAGTAATGAGTTCATCACGCACGACTGACTTTTATCTGACCCCGTGTGAACAGATGGTCAGCGTTCTTTGCTTATAAACTTTCAAGTGGCATCCACGAGCTGCAGATCAAAATGACAAGGTTCTCTTTGAGAGTCTTCGTTTCCCTAAAGATTCCAGGTTTTGTTACCTTTCAGACCACAAACAGACTGACTGTGCTTCCTGCTCGGTGGACACATTAGAGGGGATTTCTCATCTTTCAACTGCTTCGGAACCAAAAGTGGAATGGACCAGCGCAGACGTCAATCTGGACCCCCAAGTCACGATTGGCCCAATACATTAAAACCCCATCGCACACCTGACATGAATCAATCATTCATGAACGAAAGACTTACGAAATAATACTGAGCGGCCTGCGGGTGGCGCTGTCCAGGGAGAGTATAAATACTCGGGCACGGGCCCAGCTTGCGCAGGACATTCTTAACAGGAACTAGTGAAGGACACAACTAGACCTCCATGTTGTAAAACAGTTGATTAAAGCTTTGTTTAATGCTTAGACCAAGTGCCTAGTAGTTTTCTTACATCAACACCTAACTGCTTTCTCCGATTACTTTCAATCCCCTTAACATTTTATCTCTGGTCCTTCCTGACTACACTTGCCGGTGTAGTGCTTTGGGATGTGAAAGGTGCTATACAAATGCAAGTTCTTTTTCTTTAAAAACGGGCTCTTCTGACTCTTCATTGCCCCCAAAAAGTCTCCAACGTCTTCAGTGCCAGTACAGGGATGGTTTCCATCCTCGATCTACTTTGCTCTCTAGCTCAACATGCACCAGCCCAGAACAACTTCCAGACTCCCCACAACATAACCTTCTCATGTGAACTGAACTGAAGTTCAGTTCTACCCTACCCACCTCACCCATTGCACAAAGCCACCCAATCACCCCCTTAGTCTTAAATACTCACTTAACAACTCATCCAGTAACTATCCAAGCAATTTGCATAGCTCATGGTCTTAAAGCACATTCACGTTGCTTGTTGTGGAAGCTTTAAGCAGTATTCAGTGCACTCGATTGACACCATGGTAAGTGACAGTTCTTAAAGTACAAGGGGGGAGAAATTTGGTATCGCCCCGTTTGGGGCGCAATTATCGGCCGGGCGCAAAGTTTAGCGCCTGGCGCTAATTATCGCCTCCGACTGCAAACTTGGCTTCTATCACCCCTGGAGGTGATTGAAGCGCTAAATCAGGCGCTACACACCTCTCTTAAGGTGCTAACGCCGAGGAGCGAGGCGCTACCTCAGAGCGCTGGTGAAGCTCATGTGATGTCAGTCAGCAATGGAACACAGACACACTGGCGCCGGCCAGTTCTTAAAGGGGAGGGTCGATCTTGCTCTCCATCCACATCCTGCTCATTGCAGCCTTGAATCTCGGCCTGGAGAGACCTGTACATCAAATCTTCTGGAAAGAACAATGGAGAGGCCCAGGGAAGGAGCTCAGAGTGCAGCCCCCACAGTCTCTTCTAAATCGATGCAAGGAAGGTCAAATCAAAATGAACCTGCAAAGTGCTGCTCAGTACCCAAAACTCCTTCACACAGCATTGAATCTCTCCAGAAGTCTCTCTCTCTCTCTCTCAGAATGCATGGTGCAAAAATGTGCTGACAAATAAAGGCAGGAAGCGGCCACCTTTAAATAGTGCTCCCCCAGTCCCTTCCCAACTGCAAAACGTTCCCCTCAACCTGTCGTTGCTAGCGGCAGGCGGTAAGGCAGGGGACGCCACTCAATATCCGGTCCGGGGCGCTACTGGGGCATTGCACGCTCGACTGACGTCACGATCTGCGGGCGCAGGAGATCGTGGCGTTAGTGTTTAGCGCCGCCGCAAAATGTCTGGTCAATTTCGCGAGCGACGCAAACATCGCCGCGCCCCGGCGCTAGTTGCTTTGCGCCCCAATAACGCCCCCTGGTTCTAGTCTCCCCAGCCAAGGGAAACACTCTCCCAGCATCCACCCTATCAAGCCCTGTAATAATTTTGTATGCTTCAATGAAATCCCCTCTCATTCTTCTGAATTCAAGAGAATACAGGCCTAGTTTACTCAATCTCTTCTCATACGACAGTCCCGCCATCCCAGGAATCAATCTCGTGAACCTTCATTGCACTCCGTCTTTGGCAAGTATATCCTTCCTTAGGTAAGGAGACCAAAACTGTACACAGCACTCCAGGTGTGGTCTCACCAGGGCCCTATATAATTGGAGTAAGACTTCTTTACTCCTGTACTCAAATTCTCTTGTAATGAAGGCCAACATACCATTTGCCTTCCTAATGGCTTACTGCACCTGCACATTCACTTTCAGTGACTCATGTACAAGGACACCCAGGTTCCTTTGAGCATCTGCATTCCCCAATCTTTCATTATTTTGGAAATACTCTGCCTTTCTGTTTTTTCTACCAAAGTGAATAACTTCACATTTATCCACATTATATTCCATCTGCCATGTTCTCGCCCACTCACTGAGCCTGTCGAGATCCCCTTGAAGCCTCTTCACATCATCTTCGCAACTGACGCTGCCAGTGGAAGTGAAAAGCTTGCAATCATTTTAGAAGGAACTAGATGTAGCAATGGGGGAAGTTGTTCTGGATGGACGTCTTAAGATGGGCTGAATGGCCTTCCTCACCATAAGTATTGTGAACTTCATCATGGGTGCCACTGACATTTTCCAAATCTTACAAAAGTTTTGGTATTTGGGGCGGGGCGGGGGAGAGTCTGAGACTGTGACCCCGGGGGAAACATCCTCCCTGCATCCAGTCTGTCTAGCCCTGTCAGAATTATATACGTTTCAATGATCCCCTCTCTGCTGAGCATGTCTTTCATCATTTTCCTCAGAGAAATCAAGGAGGTTAGTCAGGCAGGATCTCTCCGTCTAAAGTGGTGTTGACTATTGTCATTATGCAGATAATCTTCGATATTACTCCTGATAATCACATCCATTATTTTACATGGAATGGAAATAAGATTAATTGATTATACATGATGGAAGTACTTGGCTTGCTAGGTCAAATGTTTTTTTTTTGTGCATAGCGCTTTCTAATGTTCTTAAGAAAGAGAAAGATCAGAAATGTACTTCTTCAAAAATTGCGTCTGAAACTACTAATCGGCGAATCTGAACTTTACTTTCAGATCTGGGAGCGTTCAGCACCACTGGAATGAAATATTTTTCTTTGTTGACCACCTTGCTCACAAGTTTATCAGGTAAAATATCTTCCTGTGTTTTCCCCACTGACACGCGCTCTTAAAGTCGTCTGTTTTTCCTCCCAGAGCAATTTCGAGGTTCTCCGAAGCAACAAAAAGAGATGGGCAGGAATTTAACTCAGGAGGCGGGACTACAACTTTCGGGGTTGTAGTCCCGCCTCCATCGAGATACGGCCAATCCACGCGATTTAGACTTGATTGACCTTGTTGAGCCCGCCCAGCAGCCTCAGCAGGCTAATTAAGGGCCGCCCGGCAACAGGTGATGTCACAGATTGACATTTCATCTGTCAAGAGGTTTTGACAGATGAAATATCAGTGTTTCACAGCTGTTTGAAGCTGTCAAACACTGACAGTCTGTCTTCTAACCTGAGTCCTTCTCCACAGACTCAGTTAGAAATCTCTCCTGCACAGAAAGCTGAAGGCTGTCACTTTTGACAGTTCGCAGCCATTCTGCTTTCTGTGCCGGTGAGATGAGGGACTCCCGAGACCTAAAGGAAGGAAGGCTGAAAAGGTAAGAAAAGGTCATTTAAACTTCTTTAATCACTTTAGACACACCAAACACACTTAACTTTGCACGCATGCACGCATCACTCACCTGAACACTGACATCTCAACCTCTCCAAGCCCTTCAACCCGACGGCCCGACGACTCTAACTTGGCGTGGTTTGGAGCCATCGGGAATCCCACACTTCAACATCAAAATAGGGATTAGGCTAAAAACTGCCTGTTAACTACCTGTTAACAGGCAGTTAATTGGCACTAATCCCTTCCCACCTCGGGTAGGCGGGTCCCAGTGCGGGGCAGGTACCCGCCTCCTTTGAAACTGGCATGGAGGCGGGTTTGGGTGCGGGAAGGGGTCGGGACCCCTGATTTCGGGATTTTAACACCCCCCCCCAATCCCGACTCCACGGCACAATGAAAATCCTGCCCATTGTCTCTTTGCTGTTTGTGGGAATATTGCAGTGCACAAAATGGCCGCCACATTTGCCTCCACAGCGACAGTGACTGCAGTTCATTTTCAAAGCCTTTGTTTTGGTTTTTTTTGCATTTTGGAACAACTTTATTCTACCCGGATAAAATGTTTTTTTTTGTCCTTTTACAGCCCTCAACTGAGAATGTCTTTCATCGTTTTCTCGACCAGAGGCACCACGTTGATGACCTTAACCGAGGACAGGTGAGTGATGTCCAAAATGTTCTTCAACAGAAAAGGTTCACCGTTTTTGGAGAACGACACAGTGCAGAAGGAGGCCATTCGGCCCGTGGTGCCTGTGCCGGCTCTTTGGTAGAGCTCTCCAATTAGTCCCACTCCCCCCTGCCCTTTCCCCACAGCCCTGCAATTTATTCCCCCATCAAGTATTTATCCAATTTCCCTTTTGAAAGTTACTATTGAATCTGCTCCCACTGACCTCTCCGGCAGTGCGTCCTAGGTCACAACAACTCGCTGCGTAAAAAAATGTCACCTCTGGTTCATTATCTCACTCTGGTCCTTTTGTCAATTACCTTAAATTTGTATTATAAGTACAAAGTATCTAAGGATGCAAAGAGTGAAATGGACAGAGTCCACGTACTGGCTCTGATATAGCGCATGGCCAAAAGTTTAGGTAGAGGATTCTTGTACCAGCACATGCCCGAATGTTTAGGACAGATGTTCCCGGTAGAGGATTCCTGTACCAGCACATGCCCGAATGTTTAGGACAGATGTTCCCGGTAGAGGATTCCTGTACCAGCACATGCCCGAATGTTTAGGACAGATGTTCCCGGTAGAGGATTTCTGTACTCAGAGCCTTTCCTCAGAACTTTAATGGACCATGGATATAGATCTATACCGATGATGGAATGAAATACTGCATCATTTTGTGGATAACCACTCCATTTTGACCTGTTTTCTGCTCCTGGGGGAGGGGGGACATGCATCACAAGGCTTTGGAGGGTCAAAGGTTGTTGCCTCTTCACCGCCATTTCATGGAATAGCTCCCGATGTACTGACATTATTAGCTTGCCCTCTGAATCTTTGGTCAAGATGAATAGATCACGGGGAACTTGAGCCTCACCAGGCTTGCCATCTGCAAACTGGGGTGGCAGTGAATTAGCGGTCATTGGCACGGTCTTGGTACGAGGTGAAGGTCTTGGTACGAGGCGGGTGACCTTAGAGTACCGGGTCATTGGAGTATCCCCTGCATGCCAGGCAGTATGAGGAGCACGGAATGAGTTATTCTGCATAAGCACCTCTCCAGTATCAAATGAATCGACGCTCTGGCCAGTCAAGGGATTGCAGACAGCTTGCGAGGGCCCTCCAGGACACGGAAAACAGGGACAACATCTGTATTTAATGATGCCAGAGCAGCATAAAGCAGGATTATTTGTTGAAATAAACATCAACTTTAAAAAGAAAAGAGTGAATTTACCTGTGCTATATTGGCAGGACGGCTTGCATTCCGTACCTGACAGTGCATCATTTACGCTCAGGCACATCGTCCCACAAGCACTCTGAAACGCTGGTGACTTGGGACATGTTGAGTGCTTCTAGACATCCCCCAGCTGCGAAGATGGTTAATTGGCTTTCTTGGGCCGCCGCTGACGTAAAGCTGCTAATGACCCATCAAAAGGAAACAGCTTTTATTGTTCCATTGTTGTGTCGGATCCCTAAGTAACATCTGCAGAACAAAGCTGTTCACCAGTCCCATCCTTCAGAAAGCCAGCCTGGTGGTTTCCTGACAGTCTGGCCTGGGCTTTTATACCAGTAGCGGGCAGTTGGAGCGCACACCATCGATCTTTAACCTCTCAAAGTGCTATCGGATATTTTCAGTATCAGGATTGTAGTTTTTACATAACGTGGAAGATCCCTTGACGCCACCGACAAGACTCGTACGGGTTACAAATACCCCTGCCCTGTGGGAAAACTGCACGTATGCACAGGGATCTCGAGAGCATCTGCAAGAAGGGCTTACTGAAGACAGCAGTATAGTAGCAGTGTGATAGAAATGAGACCCCAGCATAGCGGCCTGCACCACCCTCCCTTCACCACCTCCTCCCTTCACCTGTCCCAGGTCCTGATGCTCCCTCCTCTCCTCACCTGTCCCAGGACTGATGCTCCCTCCTCTCCTCACCTGTCCCAGGTCCCGATGCTCCCTCCTCCCTTCACCTGTCCCAGGTCCTGATGTTCCCTCCTCTCCTCACCTGT
Organism: Somniosus microcephalus; assembly: GCF_052327205.1. Lineage (NCBI taxonomy): Eukaryota > Metazoa > Chordata > Chondrichthyes > Squaliformes > Somniosidae > Somniosus > Somniosus microcephalus. The sequence continues at coordinate 8,078,696 of NC_141016.1, forward strand.
CCCAGGTCCTGATGCTCCCTCCTCTTCTCACCTGTCCCAGGTCCTGATGCTCCCTCCTCTTCTCACCTGTCCCAGGTCCTGATGCTCCCTCTTCTCCTCACCTGTCCCAGGTCCTGATGCTCCCTCCTCTCCTCACCTGTCCCAGGTCCTGATGCTCCCTCCTCTCCTCACCTGTCCCAGATCCCGATGCTCCCTCCTCTCCTCACCTGTCCCAGGTCCTGATGCTCCCTCCTCTCCTCACCTGTCCCAGGTCCCGATGCTGTCTTCTCTCCTCACCTGTCCCAGGTCCTGATGCTTCGCCAGCTCGCTCCATTTTCTTTTGAGCCCCTCTACTTGGATGCCCCCATATGTGACGCATTATTCAGAGGGCCAGCAATGAGAACTATCCCGCCCGCCACCTTCCTGAGGCTTCAGTCTGAAGCCGGTCAACATTCAGTGCTGTGCTGTCCTGATGTTCGGCCACCTCTAGCCGTCTGCCTGGAGTCCCATTCCTGAGTTTCAGGTCTCTGCAAACAGGGAGCTCTGCATCCATTGACATGACAACACTTTAAGGAAGGATATACTTGCCATAGAGGGAGTGCAACGAAGGTTCACGAGATTGATTCCTGGGATGGCGGGTCTGTCGTATGAGAAGAGATTGAGTAAACTAAATCAAATCAAATCAAATCAAATCAACTTTTATTGTCATTGTTAGTGCACAAGTGCAGTACAACGAAATGTAGGCTTGCGGCTCCTGAGAGTGTACATTTGGATAAAGACATTTAAACATTCAACATACATTTGGCTTGTAGTATATTAACATAAATATAACCATAATAAAGTGCATTGGCAGATGTGCAGGCTTTAGAGTTTATTTGTGGAGTTCAGTAGGATGACAGCCCTGGGAAAGAAGCTGTTCCTAAATCTGGTCGTACGGGTGCGAATGCATCTGTAGCGTCTCCCAGATGGCAGGAGGGCGAACAGACTGTGGCTGGGGTGGGTAGGGTCTTTGATGATGGACCGTGACCTCCGTAGACAGCGTTTCTGGTATATGTGCTCTATGGTCGGTAGCCAGGTGCCGGTAATGCGTTGGGCAGTTTTGACTACCCGCTGCAGGGCTTTCCGGTCATAGTAGCTACAGCTGCCATACCATACTGTGATACAGTTTGTCAGGATGCTCTCTATAGTGCAGCGGTAAAAGTTAGAGAGGATCAGGGGTGACAGATTACATCCCTTCAGCCTCCTTAGGAAATATAGGCGCTGCTGGGCCTTCTTCACCAGAGAGGAGGTGTTGAGGGACCAGGAGAGGTCTTCCGTGATGTGGACTCCGAGGAACTTAAAGCTGTCCACCCTTTCCACCACAGCCCCATTGATGTGGATGGGGGTGTGACTTCCGCCTTTGGACTTCCTGAAGTCCACAATGATTTCTTTTGTTTTCTTGGTGTTAAGGGCCAGGTTGTTATCGGCGCACCACTTCACGAGATGCTGGACCTCCTCCCTGTAGGCTGACTCATCGTTGTTGGTGATCTGGCCTACTACCGTGGTGTCATCCGCAAACTTGATGATGGTGTTGGAACCCTTAACAGCCACACAGTCGTGGCCTGTATTCTCTTGAATTCAGAAGAATGAGAGGGGATCTCATTGAAGCATAGAAAATTATTACAGGGCTTGATAGGGTGGATGCTGGGAGAATGTTTCCCTTGGCTGGGGAGTCTAGAACCAGAGGCCACAGCCTCAGGATAAAGGGTAGGCCATTCAGGACTGAGATGAGAAGAAATTTCTTCACACAGATGGTGGTGAATCTTTGGAATTCTCTACCCCAGAGGGCTGTGGAGGCTCAGTCATTGGGAATATTCAAAACAGAAGTCGACAGATTTCTGACTAGTAAGGGCATCAAGGGATATGGCGAAAGGGCCGGTGAATGGAGTTGAGGCAGAAGATCAGCCATGATCTCATTGAATGGCAGAGCAGGCTCGAAGGGCCGAATGGCCTACTCCTGCTCCTATTTCTTATGTTAAACTTATAAAATTCTGACAGGACTGGACAGACTAGATGCAGGAAGGATGTTCCCGATGGTCGGGGAGTCCAGAACCAGGGGTCACAGTCTAAGGATAAGGGGTAAGCCATTTAGGACAGAAATGAGGAGGAATTTCTTCACCCAGAGAGTGGTGAACCTGTGGAATTCTCTACCACAGAAGGCAGTAGAGGCCAATTCATTAAATATATTCAAGAAGGAGTTGGATATATTTCTTAAGGCTAAAGGGATCAAGGGGTATGGGGAGAAAGCAGGGACCGGGTACTGAATTTGGATGATCAACCATGATCTCATTGAATGGTGGAGCAGGCTCGAAGGGCCGAATGGCCTACCCCTGCTCCTATTTCTTATGTTAAACTTATAAAATTCTGACAGGACTGGACAGACTAGATGCAGGAAGGATGTTCCCGATGGTCGGGGAGTCCAGAACCAGGGGTCACAGTCTAAGGATAAGGGGTAAGCCATTTAGGACAGAAATGAGGAGGAATTTCTTCACCCAGAGAGTGGTGAACCTGTGGAATTCTCTACCACAGAAGGCAGTAGAGGCCAATTCATTAAATATATTAAAGAAGGAGTTGGATATATTTCTTAAGGCTAAAGGGATCAAGGGGTATGGGGAGAAAGCAGGGACAGGGTACTGAATTTGGATGATCAACCATGATCTCATTGAATGGCTGAGCAGGCTCGAGGGGCCGAATGGCCGACTCCTGCTCCTATTTCTTATGTTCTTATGTTCTTAATCAATGGGTAAATGAGGTCCTGAGCAAATGTTAGACAAAATTGAAAAAAAAGTAAGAGCTGGAAGTTAATTGAAGGCTTTTCTCCAGCTCCTAGCGACGGATGTAATTTGTCACTTTTCACCGTGCCTGGTTTGTAGTGAGTCGGTACCTCTGGGGGGAGGGGGCGGAAAACCTCACACCACAGATGTGAAGAATGTTGATTGCTCCGAACATGAAGTAGGGTAGGGGAGCAGGAGGAGTGCGTCGTGTGCAATTGTGCAGAAGGAACACTTGTATGGACGCGCGCAAACTAGATTTCGAGGGAAAGACAGCGTATTGAGATGGGAGAAAAGTCTACATAGGGCGAAGTCAGCACTCTGGGGGCAGCATCTAACATTGGAGTTATTTGCAAACTCCGCCCAGTTACTGAGGGGTCTGTGGACTCTTGACTCCATTCAGCAACAGCAGACCTTTCTATCTGATCTATCGAGCAGCTCGTATTTCTGCAGAAAATCGTTGGCCCGTAATTTCCGATCGGAGGCTTCCTGCGTGCGGAGGCCTCCTGTCGGGGAAAAAAATCTACGCCCTTACCTGAGGGCTCCCGAGGTCCGGCCATTTCCACTCCTGGGCCTCTCCAAACGCAGGGCCCAGGTATCCCAGAGGCGCAGGCGGTTCGCAAGCGTCCCTGGGATCACGTGTGCCACGGGGAGCCAATGGGAGAAGGGAATCTCCCTTCGTACTTTTGACAGATAGACCCATCAAATATATGAATGAGGATCACTGAGAAAAGACACTGCAACATTAAATACATTTTTTTAAAAACCATCACGTTTTTAAAATGAGTTAAAATTACATTAAATTAAATATTTTAAACAAAAATTTAATTTTCTGAAAAAAATAATTAAAGTTTTTAACGGGGCTAAAAATAAACTTACCTTTTTTAAAAGTATTTTTAAATTATAAATGAGTGAAAATTTTTTTTAAAACTTTTTAAAACTCTTATGCTGGTAAAAGCAGGCCTTACGCTGCTTCTACCAGCGTAAGATTTCTAAGTGATTTCTACAGGCGGAGGTTCTGCAGAAAGCAGAACTCTTCCCCCCCCCCACAGAGGCCCTTCTCCAGGGCAGGCATCCGATCAGTCAAGAGGATTCTTGGCAGATCGGAAAAGCCGGTTTTCCATACACACCCGTCGGCATTGGAAAATACGGGGCTATTATCTCCAGGCTGCACAGAGGCTGACAAGCCTGGCTCCGCCACGTTCAGCATTGCCCTTCTCGACAGTCGGAATTAATCAGAGACACAGCAACAGGCTTCAGGGAAGGGAAACCAACCCAACACTTTGAGGCTGCAAAAATAATTTAAAAGGGATTGATTCCAGTCCAGCCGAAACACACATTATTATTAATTTTCCAATTGGATCCTCCTGCCTGCTTTTTTTCAGTGTTAAAGGGGCGGTGTCCCTGGATTTGGGTGCGTTCATCAATTTAGGCTCAACTCCCGCAGAGGCAGGGGTCGCTTTGCTTAACTGGGGCCTGCCCACCATCATACCCCTGCCAGAAGCCCACCGCCACCACTTCAGCCCCCCCCGGGCCATTCCGCACCAGAGAGGGGGAAAAAATGGGAAGGAAAGCACTTCGCACCCGGCAGAGCCACTGTGCCTCCAGAGTAAGGTAACTGATCCCCTCAGGAAAGGTTTAGGGCCTTCACAAGTCCTACGGTGGAACCAATGCCTGGCAGCTCCCCAAACATTGACATAGAGGGGCTGGCTAGAAGATGCACCCAAGGACCCCCTCCTGCAGGACCTGACTGCTGGCCAGTGCAATTTGGGGCAGCGGGGAGATTTAAATGAGGCCTGATCTCAAAATGGTTCGCATTATCTCCCCACTCATTCTCACCAATAGTCTTCTGTTTTGCCCCCTTCCCTACCATTTTCTTCCCTCCCCTCCCCTCCCCTCCCCTCCCCACCTGCACCTTGTTGGGATACGTTTCTACAAGGGCCAGATGCCCTCTTGTGACTTACCCAAGTTACTCCTGTATGAATCTTGACAACAAGTGTTGGCGGTGATTTAACCAAGCAAGCAAGCGCAGCTGACCCTTTCCCTGGGCTCACCCAGTGTCCACACACACACAGATTTTGAGTTGGAGGTATTGGATAACGATCAGGAAGTAGGAACCCTGTCCAATAACCCTTCCCCTTCCAGGAATATTGAGGCCAGTTAAAGTGCCCCCATTGTTTCCCCAAGTTCACTCAAACACAGATCCCATGATTGGACTTGAACCTTTCTACTCTGCGTGCCTCAGTCCCACACTAGACAGTCCACTCATCCGCGTCAACCGTGGCTCAGTTGGGAGAGTCAGAAGGTTGTGGGTTCGAGTCCCACTCCAGAGACTTGAGCACAAAAATCTAGGCTGACACTCCAATGCAATACTGAGGGAGCGCCGCACTGCCGCAGATGCTGTCTTTTGGATGAGACATGAAACCGAGGCCCTCTCAGGTGGATGACATTATTTCGAAGAGCGGGGGAGTTCTCCCCGGTGTCCTGGCCAATATTTATCCCTCAATCAACATCTGGAAACAGATTATCCAGTCATTATCACATTGCTGTTTGTGGGAGCTTGCTGTGCGCAAATTGGCTGCCACGTTTCCCACATCACAACAGTGGCTACACTTCAAAAGTACTTCGTCGGCAGTAAAGCGCTTTGGGACGTCCAGTGGTCGTGAAAGGCGCTATATAAATGCAAGTCTTTCTTTCATCAACTAAGCCATTGAGTGTGCAGCTCGATCTATTCAGACTCCATAAAACCTCTGAATTCTTACAGTCTACGGGCATTTAAAATCCAAAGCTTAGCATCATTTTATCCCCAATTCAACTCAACTTCTTTCCTACATCTTTTCAGCCTTGGCGGTGTCTTGCACTTGGAGTCTTAGCCCTTCACCGACAACAACAACAACATGACGCTTCATTTCTCAGACAGCTGCATTCAGTGAAGCAGACTTGGTTTTATAGGGGAACCAACTGACCAATTCATAAAAAGAAAAAGGGACGCATTTATATAGCGCCTTTCCCGACCACCGGACGTTCAAAGCGCTTTAAAGCCAATGAAGTAGAGTCACTGTTGTAATGTAGGCAACACGGCAGCCAATTTGTGCACAGCAAGCTCCCACAAACAGCAATGTGATAATGACCAGATCATCTGTTTTTTAGTGATGTTGATTGAGGGACAAATATTGGCCACAGGACACCGGGGATAACTCCCCTGCTCTTCTTCAAAATAGCACCATGGGATCTTTTACATCCACCTGAGAGAGCAGACAGGGCCTCGGTTTAACATCTCATCTGAAAGACAGCACCTCCCTCAGCACTGCGCTGGAGCGTCAGCCTGGATTTTTGTGCTCAAGTCTCTGTGAATGGGATTCAAACCCACAACCATCAGACTCAGAATGCAAGTGGTGCTACCAACTGAGCCACAGCCGACACAGGGAACAGCCAAAGGTTTTAAGCTTATTATCATGTTTGGAAAGCAAGCCAAGGCAAACGGTTGAAGCATGATGTAACTTATTTCACACTGAACTGCCAAAATTAGCTGGCACCGTGTGACTTTTGACCCTCCTTTGAAGAAAGATTGCTCACTCAGCCAATAAAATCGCTTCTATCAACTCGTCGCTGTTGCTGAATAAGCTTCCTCCATCCTGTTCTTGAGCAAAGATATTATTAGTAGAGGAGAGCATTGGAGCTGGTTCCTTTCTGATCGAGCATTGTACGTAGGAACAGTCGCAGCTGCTATCCTGGGGCACCCCCTGCACTAAACCAGACAAACCATATTGCTGTCAGCTTACCGAAATTGCAAGCGATTTGGTTTGACGAGCTGTGTGCTTTAGTATGGGCCTATGTAAGACTGGTTAAATTAGAGCTGTCCTGCTTACCCTTAGCATGTTTCAGCTGCAGGATTCATGTTTTTCACAACGATTTAGAAAAAACAAATTTATTATTATTATCGGTTAGTCTGCTGTTACACAGAGCTCACTGATCAGCGATCAGTGCCTCAGCATCTAAGCTATGGGAATATTAGCATACGCATGAAATTCCTTTAGCCGTTATTTAAACAGAGACTTTGGGGGCGTTTTTAACCCTACTCGCTCAGCAGAAACCTGGCGGGCGGGCAGTTAAAATCGTCCCCGGCTCTCACCTATCCGAAAGCCGCCATGATCGCAACATCTGCAATTTTAACCTGCTCTCCTGAGCAGGCGGCAAGGACAAGCAGGGTCCTTCTTTACACATGCACGTTGCGGCCCGATTACTTCACTGAGACCCGCCTGTAATGTTAACTCCGGGCCTGAGCGAGGAATCCACCTGGAGTTAAACTCGGGCCCATTCCACTAAAATAGTGGACAAAGAAATGTCATATATTAAACGTTAAGCATTTGTTTATAAGCTAATACTCGCAGCGTGAGACTTCAAGGAGCCTATTCTAATCAGTGGCTCCAGTAATGCTTTGGAGAGACCTAGGCCAGAATTTTCTGTGAACCAACTGACTTCCATACAGACAGGGGTGAGCGTGCAGCCAGTGATAAACCTTTTAGCCAAGGTGGTGAGATCAATTTCTTACCCGTGAAACACTTAACCTTCTTTTAAATCGTCTTGTTTTCCAAAAGGGAACGAATTCGCAAAGGATTGGAGGAACTGCAGATGGTGCAGCCCGGAGGGGATACCTACATGCACGAGGGCTTTGAGAGGGTACAGTCTGCATTGTGCTTCGCTGCTTGTATTTTTTTTGGGGGGGGGGCGGAATTGAGGGGGGCAACGGCGATCCTGGAGAATAAAAGAAATTCTCATCTGGCGATTCCAGCCAGTCTTGAAGGGGGCAGTAGTGAGTCGCTGTTGACGGCACTCTCCCTCTGCAGTGTGGTGGAGAAGGAAACTTTTGACCTGTAACGAATTCAGCGCCGGATTTAACAATGGCACCGTCATCCTTGTACCTCACGCCGCCCGCCACCCAGTACTGCTCGTTCGAGTTGCCAGGTGTTGTTGGAGGCAGTTCAGAGACGATTCACTCGGTTAATTCCAGAGATGAGGGGTTTGACTTATGAAGAAAGGTTGAGCCTATATTCATTGGAATTTAGAAGAATGAGAGGTGATCTTATTGAAAAATATAAGATACTGAGGGGGCTCGACAGGTTAGATGCAGAGAGGATGTTTCCCCTCGTGGGGAAATCTAGAACTCGGGGGCACAGTTTCAGAATAAAGGGTCGCCCTTTTAGAACTGAGACGAGGAGAAACTTCTTCTCTCAGAGGATCGTAAATCTGTGGAATTCTCTGCCCCAGAGAGCCGTGGAGGCGGGGTCATTAAATACATTTAAGGTGGAGATAGACAGATTTTTGCAAGATAAGGGAGTGAAGGGTTATGGGGAGCGGGCAGGGAAGTGGCTTTGAGCCCAAGATCAGCCACGATCTTATTGAATGGCGGAGCAGGCTCGAGGGGCCAAGTGGCCTATTCCTGCTCCTATTTCTTATGTTCTTATGTTCTTGTTGGCTGTCCGTTAGCCTGTAGAAGGCAGGGACTTGCCCACAAAGTACAACAGTTTCAGGACACGGTATGAGAACAGCTCGATCCCAATTCCGTGGCCTGTGTCTACGGACCGTACCTCCTGGGCAGAGGCTCTGGCCATGAGGCCCGACCCGAGTGACGAGGGATTGAACAGCAGAGCGCCGAGTCTCCCGGCCTGCTGGCTGCGCCACGCGGAAGAGCGTCCCGGCGCGGTTTTACGTGGACACCCTCCTGGTTCTGACCACCTCTGATTTCAACATTTGTTTTCTTTCAGGCGAGTGAACAAATCTACTATTCAAACACTGAAGGTGAGTGCAGTCACTGTGCAGGCATGCTCGTCGCATACCCGGGTAAAGCCACAAAGGATATCTCTCATTGTAATGCCAGCTTTTGTACCTCTTCAAATGCAAGCAGTACTATTGAATAGTCGTATCAAACGACAACTTGCATTTATAGAGCGCCTTTAGCGTAATAAAACTTCCTAAGGCGCGTCACAGGAGCGATTATCAAACAAAATTTAACACCGAGCCACATTAGGAGATATTAGGACAGGAGACCAAAATCTTGGCCAAAGAGGTAGGTTTTAAGGAGGTCAGAGAGGTGGAGAGATTCAGGGAGGGAATTCCAGAGCTCAGGGCCTGAGGCAGCTGAAGGCACGGCTGCCAATGGTGGAACGATGAAAATCGGGGATGCGCAAGAGGCCAGAATTGGAGGAGCGCAAAGATCTCAGAGGGCTGTAGGGCTGGAGGAGGTTACAGAGATAGGGAGGGGGCGAGGGCCAGGGAGGGATTTGGAAACAATTTTTGTGTTGCCGAACTGGCAGCCAATGTAGGTCAGCGAGCACAGGGGTGACAAGTGATAAGTTCTCAGGTCATTCTCACCCTAAAAAGTTACCAGGCTTGGTGTCTGATGCCCCATTTACCTTGTAGCATTTCCACTAGCGTGCCACCCGATTCAGCCCTGCTAAGTAAATAAAGCAATGCCAATGTTGCCAGAGGCACTAAAATGTCCTTTTTACTAATCGCACATGGACTGGTTTTGTGCATGTGTAGTTGTGTTTAAGTCCCTTTTCCAACTGGTCTTTAACCAGTAGAGAGAATGCAGTACAACACCCTGGTGAGCTTCCTGCTACCTTATCCAGCCAAGAGCACCCTACCCACTAGGGCATTGGTTTTTAGGGTTATCTGGAGCTGAGGGAGAGAGTACTGAATTTGGATGATCAGCCGTGATCTCATTGAATGGCGGAACAGGTACGAGGGGCCGAATGGCCCACTCCTGCTCCTATCTTCTATGTTTCAAAAGTGTTAAAGTGAAAAGACGGTCTCTCCAGTGTCGGCACCTCAAGGGGAAATGACGTTTCTTGGTGTGAGACGAGCCGGGCAGAGCTCTGGAAATAACTGACTACATTTCCCAACACAGGTTACAGGACTGCCAGCGTCATCATCGCTCTGACAGACGGCGAGCTGATGGAGAACCTCTTTTATTATGCGGAGCGGGAGGTAAGAAGGTTGTGTCAGATTTGAGGAGCGGGAGTTGTGTGTGATGGAATGCAGTCTCCTCTCAGCTCCACCTGGCCAAGTAAATGTGTGGAATTTAAAAAAATAAAACACGTGCACTAAGAATGTGTCAAGGAACGGATTGAAAATGCAGGGTATTCAAAGCCGGAATCTGCACATTCGGAAAGGAAAGGTTTTAACTATACACAGTTAAACTTTGCATATAAAGGGCACGAAATTCGGCTCCTTTGTGCCTGCCGTTAGCACCTCCAGGGGGTGCTAACGGGGCGCAAAGGGCTTATCGCCCGAGCGGGGGATAGCGCCTCCCGATAGTGCCGCACCCCCGCCATTAACGCCCCAGGCCCTTGCGCCACTGGCGATGACATCATCGCCGTGCGCCGCGACCTCTTACCGCCCCACGGCAGAAATTCAGCTGCGCCCCGTGAGGCTGCCACAGGCGGTGTCAGCGGCAGTCTCGTGGGTCCCGAGCCGGGCCGACCTCCACTCGTGGGGCACTAATTAAAGGGAGGTGTGGCCACGGCCCCGCGCCACCCTTTTCTTTTTTTTTTGTCCGACCTCCAGGTCGGCCCTTGGCGTGGTCTGTGGCCGCCATCGTACAGCCTGGCACTGCGCCGCCCTGGTGGGCTAGTGTGGGCTATCGGCGGCCCGGCAGAGCTCACAGAGCCCCTCCCTCTTTAACGGAAGGGGAGGGGCCCTGAAACGTGTCAGCGCTACGCGGAGCTACCGCGCTTTGCGACCCCGACATCGCCCCGAGAGGAAGTGGAGCGCCCGAGATAGTGCTGCGCTTCCTCGCTGGGGCGGTAAGCCCAATTTAGCGGCCGGGGTGGTACTTCCGCGCCGGGCACTAAATCTCCGGCAATAATTCGGTTACTGCCCCAAATGGGACGTAACCGAATTTCGCCGCCAAAATGATAATTTAATTCCTGGGTCTTGAGTGTTCAATTGATCAGATGTAACCTTCTTTGACCTGAAGTTCAACTCCCTACTTCTATCGGGATCTACAACCCTTTATAAGAATATGCGAAACAGGAGCAGGAGTCGGCCATTCAGCCTCTCGAGCCTGCTCCGCCATTCAACAAGATCATGGCTGATCTTCTACCTCAACTCCACCTTCCTGCACTATCCCCATATCCCTTGATTCCCTTAATATCCAAAAATCTATCGATCTCTGTCTTGAATATACTCAACGACTGAGCCTCCACAGCCCTCTGGGGCAGAGAATTCCAAAGATTCACCACCCTCTGAGTGAAGAAATTCCTCCTCCTCTCAGTCCTAAATGGCCGACCCCTTATCCTGAGAATTGATATAATTAGTTCCTGTGCGTTCTTTCTCCTCGCATCTTTTCTATGGGCTCGGATTTCCAAGCCCTGTGGAGGCGGGTTTGGAGGTGGGAGTGGGAGGAAAATTGCAGAATCAGGGGGCACGAACCCTTCCCGCCCCCAACCCACCTCCATGCCCGTTTCCCAGGAGGCGGGTACCCGACCTGTGCTGGGAGCCGCCTCCCCGAGGCGGGAAGGGGATTAGTGCCAATTAACTGCCTGTTAACAGATAGGTAACAGGCAGTTTTTGGCCTAATCCCTATTTTTAGCCCTGAAGTGTGGCTGCCCAACGGCTCCAAACCACGCCAAGTTAGCGAGGCGGACCGTCGGGCTGAAGGGGTTGGAGGGTTCGAGATGTCCGGTGTTCAGGTGAGTGATGGGTGCATGGGTGCAGAGGTAAGTGTGTTTGGTGTGTGTAAAGTGTTTAAATAAGTTTTACTTACCTTTACTTACTAATGCAGGCTTCCTTCCTTCAGGTCTCGGGAGTCCCTCATCTCACCGGCACAGAAAGCAGAATGGCCGCGGGCTGTCAAAAGTTGCAGCATTCTGCTTTCTGTTCTGGAGAGCTCTCTAACTGAGTCTGTGGAGAAGGACTCAAGTTAGAAGTCAGATTGTCGGTGTTTGACAGCTTCACAGAGCTGTCAAACGCTGATATTTCATCTGTCTAAAGCTCTTGACAGATGAAATGTCAATCCCTGACGTCACCTGTAACCTGGTGTCCCTTAATTGGCCTGTTGAGCCCGCTGGGCGGGCCTAACAAGGTCAATCAAGGGAAAATCGCGTGGGTTGGCCACAAATCCAAAAAAAAGTGGGAATCCCGCCTCCATCACGTCCCCATTGACAAAATCCAGCCCAATGTCTTTTTCCTGGTTGAATATATGCGGTCATCCTTTTTGTCACTCATTGTCAGCATCGAGCACTCTTAAGTCAGATGCAGCATTAGTTATGTACGGAGTAAATCTCCCGCTACCCTGGAAGGGAAGTGCCAGTTGGTGTGGGAGGTATTATTAAGGCAGGGGTGTTCAAACTACAGTATAGCCCTCGGGTTTGTTCTGGCCAACAAGCCCTGGAAATCCCACAGAGCCCAGCCAACTCTATCTGTATATGTACAAAGTATTTACAGCACAGAAACAGGCCATTCAGCCCAACAGGTGTTTTAGGATGTTTAAATTCACACTTCTCCTTTAACCCGTCTAACAGTTTCCAAAGTTCAGACCCGTCGAACAGACAACACAAAGCACAGGGATTCGAGAATAGCTTTCTTTTTACTTAAATTCAACAAGAGGTTACAAGTAAGCGCACACAAAACTGTTGTATATTATACTCCCGATTATATCTAAGCACACACAGGTTTATTCCCTGACTTTAAGCTCAAGCGATAATAAGCCAACACTACATACGTACTGACACCAGCGAGTGGTCAGTTCGGTGACGGCTAGACGTACGACTCTAACCGACAACTGACCAGGTCGCCTCCCCCGACTGCAGCAGCCCCGAGTGTCTTAAGACAGCATCTCTTACACCGTAAAAACCTGGGCAGGCTCCTCAATGCATATGTGTCCCAAACTGTGTGACAAATGGTTGGCAGTTGTTTTCCTCTTATCAGTGGGCCCCCAAGGCCCTTCACACCATTTGCCTGAAGGTGTTCCTGTCTTTGTAACGCCTGACCGTTTGTTCCTGCTCAGGGTCTGTCGCTTCCTTATCCGATTAACAGCTTTCTTGCAAAGTTCTCACAGGAACCAACCTCTCAGCCTCCTGAAGCATGCTGGTATATTAAATTTGGTCAACTTTTTAAGTTTGGTCAAGTTATAGCAAAGCCTTACAGCAAATGGCTTATTCTTACTGTGTTTGTGCTCCACATGAGCCTCCTCCCACCCTACTTCATCCAACTCCATCAACATATCCTTCCCTTAAATGCATCGATGCTCTTCACCTCAACCACTCCCTGTGGTAGCGAGTTCCACACTCTAACCACTCTCTGGGGTAAAGAAGTTTCTTCTGAATTCCCGATTGAATTTATTAGTGACTGTCGTATATTGATGGCCCCTAGTTCTGGTCTCGCCCCACAAGTGGAAACATCTTCTCTACGTTTACCCGATCAAACCCTTTCATAATCTTGAAGGCCTCTATCAGGTCACCCTCTCTTTTTGAGAGAATCGAGCTCCCGCTTTGCTTTGCTGTTTGTTCAGTTTGAATTTATGGGCTTCAAGTTTGGGAAAGGACTGTTTTTTAGCGCGGTGAAATCCTACATCAGAGCACCAAGAGCAGTTAGTAGCCACAGCTTGAGAAGAATGAGAGGGGATCTCATTGAAACATATAAAATTCTGACAGGGTTAGACAGACTGGATGCAGGGAGGATGTTTCCCCTGGCTGTGGGGTCTAGAACGAGGGGTCACAGTCTCAAAATATGGGTAGGACATTTAGGACTGAGATGAGGAGAAATTTCTTCACTCAGAGGGTGGTGAACCTGTGGAATTCTCTACCACAGAAGGCTGTGGAGGCCAAGTCACTGAATATATTTAAGAATGAGATAGATAGATTTCTAGACGCAAAAGGCATCAAGGGATATGTGGAGAGAGCGGGAATATGGTATTGAGATAGAAGATCAGCCATGATCATATTGAATGGCGGAGCAGGCTCGAAGGGCCGAATGGCCTACTCCTGCTCCTATTTTTCTATAGAAAAGACTCCATGAACACCAGAAATTAATTTTTTGGGGGTTTTCGACTCAGTGCTTTGGACACTTTCTTGTGAGATGAGATTTAAAGGTAGGTGTTGTTTTGCGAGATCCCGGATAGTGTAAGTCTACAGTCTGGTGCTAAGCCACACTGATCAGAAAGATCTCTGATTCAATCCCCCATCAGCGCTGTGAAGTAATTTCTGCTGGGGGAAGGTTCCGACTCCACTGACCGCTGCAATAAATTATAAATGACAGGTGGTGATGGGATCGGGCTTGGGATATGATGCTCCCACAGTTGAATAGCTTGCTGATGCACATTGTCTGCGCTCACACGTTTTTGGTGAGGCACTGAAGGGTTAATGTTGCCCCCCCCGTGGAACTGTGTACCCCAGTGTGATCCAGTGCCTCCAAGAGAGATGGGGGGGAAATTAAGCAGAATTCAAAGAGCTAAGTAATTTACTCCTTCCTCGGAGCAAAGTAATCGGAGCATTGACTTGAACCTTATCTGTGACTCTTGAGGCTCCATCATATGGACCCAGGTGTCCCACGAAGACAAACAAGTTTAGACACCTCTGGTTTAAAGGGAAACTGTTTCTCCCTATATAAAGTTATACAGAAAGCAACTTCTGCCTTTATAGGTTTCTATGCGGTCCTTGTGCCCCTTGGTTTAGTGCAGAATCTTTCTGGATGGTCGCCCACTTTTCTTTCATAGATACACACACACACTCACCTCATTCATAAGAACATAAGAAATAGGAGCAGGAGTCGGCCATTCGGCCCCTCGAGCCTGCTCCGCCATTCAATGAGATCATGGCTGATCTTCTGCCTCAACTCCATTCACCGGCCCCATCGCCATATCCCTTGATGCCCTTACTAGTCAGAAATCTATCGACTTCTGTTTTGAATATACCCAATGACTGAGCCTCCACAGCCCTCTGGGGTAGAGAATTCCAAAGATTCACCACCCTCTGTGTGAAGAAATTTCTTCTCATCTCAGTCCTGAATGGCCTACCCTTTATCCTGAGGCTGTGACCCCTGGTTCTGGACTCCCCAGCCAAGGGAAACATTCTCCCAGCATCCACCCTATCAAGCCCTCATAGAGTCATAGAGTTATACAGCACGGATAGAGGCCCTTCGGCCCATCGTGTCCGCACCGGCCATCAAGCCCTGTCTAATCTAATCCCATATTCCAGCATTTGGTCCGTAGCCTTGTATGCTATGGCATTTCAAGTGCTCATCCAAATGCTTCTTAAATGTTGTGAGGGTTCCTGCCTCCACAACCCTTTCAGGCAGTGAGTTCCAGACTCCAACCACCCTCTGGGTGAAAAAGTTCTTTCTCAAATCCCCTCTAAACCTCCCGCCCTTTACCTTGAATCTATGCCCCCTTGTTATTGACCCTTCTACTAAGGGAAAAAGCTCCTTAGTATCCATCCTATCTATGCCCCTCATAATTTTGTACACCTCAATCATGTCCCCCCTCAGCCTCCTCTGCTCCAAGGAAAACAAACCCAATCTGCCCAGTCTCTCTTCATAGCTGAAGCGCTCCAGCCCTAGTAACATCCTGGTGAATCTCCTCTGCACCCTCTCCAAAGCGATCACATCCTTCCTGTAGTGTGGCGACCAGAACTGCACACAGTATTCCAGCTGTGGCCTAACCAGTGTTTTATACAGCTCCATCATAACCTCCTTGCTCTTATATTCTATGCCTCAGCTAATGAAGGCAAGTATCCCATATGCCTTTTTTACCACCTTATCCACCTGTTCCGCTGCCTTCAGGGATCTGTGTACTTGCACACCCAGATCCCTCTGACCCTCTGTCCTCCCTAGGGTCTTACCATTCATTGTGTATTCCCTTGCCTTGTTAGTCCCCGCAAAGTGCATCACCTTGCACTTTTCCGGGTTAAATTCCATTTGCCACTGTTCCGCCCATCTGACCAACCCATCTATATCGTCCTGCAGACTGAGACTACCCTCCTCGCTATTTACCACCCTACCAATTTTTGTATCATCCGCAAACTTACTGATCATACCTTTTACATTCATATCCAAGTCATTAATGTAGACCACAAACAGCAAGGGACCCAGCACCGATCCCTGTGGTACCCCACTGGCCACAGGCTTCCAGTCACAAAAACAACCTTCGACCATCACCCTCTGCCTTCTGCCACTAAGCCAGTTTTGTATCCAATATGCCAAGGCACCCTGGATTCCATGGGCTCTTACCTTCTTGACCAGTCTCCTGTGCGGGACTTTATCGAAGGCCTTACTGAAATCCATGTATACCACATCCACTGCGTTACCCTCATCCACACACCTAGTCACCCCCTCAAAAAATTCAATCAAATTAGTCAGACATGATCTTCCCTTGACAAAGCCATGTTGACTATCCCTGATTAATCCTTGCCTCTCCAAGTGGAGACTAATTTTGTCCCTCAGAATTTTTTCCAATAATTTACCTACCACTGATGTTAGGCTCACTGGCCTGTAGTTCCCCGGTTTTTCCCTACTCCCCTTCTTGAATAATGGTACTACATTAGCGGTTCTCCAGTCCTCTGGCACATCCCCTGTGGCCAGAGAGGTTTTGAATATATGTGTTAGAGCCCCCGCAATCTCTTCCTTTGCCTCACACAGCAGCCTGGGATACATTTCGTCCAGGCCTGGGGATTTATCCATTTTTAGGCCTGCTAAAACCGCCAATACCTCCTCCCTCTCGATGTTAATATGTTCGAGCATATCACAGTCCCCCCGCCCTATTTCTATGTCTACATCGTCCTTCTCCATAGTGAAAACAGATGCAAAAAATTCATTTAGAACCCCTCCTACATCTTCCGGCTCCACACACAGATTGCCACTTTTGTCCCTAATGGGCCCTATTTTTTCCCTAGTTATCCTCTTACCCTTAATATACTTATAAAACATCTTAGGATTTTCCTTTATTTTGCTCGCCAGTGTTATTTCATGGCCCCTCCTTGACCTCCTAATTTCTTTTTTAAGTTTCCCCCTGCACTTTTTGTACTCCCCTAGGGCTTCCTCCGTCTTTAGCCTTTTGTATCTGCCAAAAGCCCTCCTTTTTTTCCTAATCCATTCTCGTATATCCCCTGACATCCAAGGTTCCCTGTGGTTTTTGGAACCACCCTTGACCTTTACGGGAACATGTTGCCATTGTATGATCTCAATCTCCCTTCTGAAAGCCTCCCATTGCTCCGATGCGGATTTTCCTACAATCCTGCCTTATCCTATTAAAATCGGCCTTCCCCCAATTTAGAACCTTTATTTCCGGCCCATCCCTGTCCTTTTCCATGACCATCTTAAATCTCACCATATTATGGTCACTGTCACCAAAGTGCTCACCTACTAGCACTTCTTCCACTTGGCCGGCCACATTCCCTAGAATTAGGTCCAGTACCGCCCCCTCTCTTGTAGGACTTTCTACATGCTGGCTCAAAAAGCTCTCCTGGATGCACTTTAAGAATTCTACACCCTCTGAGCCTTTCACACTCTGACTATCCCAGTTAATATTGGGGAAGTTGAAATCCCCCATTATTATTACCTTATTATTTGCACATTTCTCTGAGATTTGCCTGCATATCTGTTCCTCTATCTCCCCCTGACTGTTTGGAGGCCTATAGTACACTCCCAGCAAAGTGCTTGCCCCCTTTTTGTTTTTAAGCTCCACCCATATGGCCTCATTAGAGGAACCTGCTAATATATCATCCCTCCTTACTGCAGTAATTGACTCCTTAATTAATATTGCGACACCCCCTCCTCTTATACCTCCCCCTCTGTCTCGCCTGAAGATTCTGTACCCCGGAATATTGAGCTGCCAGTCTTGCCCCTCCCTCAACCGTGTCTCCGTGATAGCCACAATATCATACTCCCATGTGTTTATCAACACCTTCAGTTCATCCACCTTATTTGCAAGACTCCTTGCATTAAAATAGATGCCATCCAGCCTTGCCCTTATATATTTGCCTTGTCTACCAAGCTGACTTGTTTTTTTCTCTATAATTGGCAGCACATCACCCCCTATTTCAGCTCCCCTCTGTATCCCATCCCCCTGCCAAGTTAGTTTAAACCCCTCCCAATAGTGCTAGCAAACCTCCCTGCAAGGATATTTGTCCCGCTCTGGTTCAGGTGCAACCCGTCCGACTTGTACAAGTCCCACCTTTCCCAGAAGCAGGCCCAGTGATCCAGGAAACTAAAACCCTCCCTCCTGCACCAACTCTTTAGCCACGCATTCATCTGTTCTATCCTCCTATTCCTATACTCACTAGCACGTGGCACTGGGAGTAATCCAGAGATTACAACCTTTGAGGTCCTGCTCTTTAATCTGCTACCTAGCTCCCTAAATTCTTGATGCAGGACCTCATCCCCCTTCCTACCTATGTCGTTGGTCCCAATGTGGACCACGACCTCTGCCTGCTCACCCTCCCCCTTAAGAATGCCCTGTAGCCGCTCAGTGACATCCATGACCCTGGCCCCAGGGAGGCAACAAACCATCCTGGAGTCACGTTTGCGGCCACAGAAACGCCTATCTGTTCCCCTTACGATAGAATCCCCTACCACCATTGCTCTCCCACTCTTTTTCCTCCCTTTCTGAGCAGCAGAAGCGTCCCTGGTGCCAGGAAGTTGGCTGCTGCTGCTTTCCCCTGGTGAGTCATCCCCCTCAACAGTATTCAACTTGGTATACCTGTTTGAAAGGGGGATGACCGCAGGGGTCCCCTGCACTTCCTGCCTGCCTCTGTTGCTCCGCCTGATGGTCACCCAATTCCTTTCTGCCTGTGCAGCCCTACCCTGCGGCGCGAACAACTCGCTAAACGTGCTATCCACGACCCTCTCAGCATCGCGCATGCTCCAAAACTCATCCACCCGCAGCTCGAGCGCCGCAATGCGGTCTACAAGTAGCTGCAGCTGGATGCATTTCTTGCACACATGGTCGTCAGGGATACTGGCATCGTCCCTGACTTCCCACATGGAGCAAGAGGAGCAGAACACGGGGCTGAGCTCTCCTGCCATGACTTACTCCTTTAATTAATTAAAAAATTTATTCAGTACCCCAGTTACAGGTATACTCTAGGGCACTTTATTTACCAACTGTCCCCACTACACCACAGAGACCCTAGAAATGTAACACCACAGAATTCAAGCTTGTATTGAAAAGAGAGAAATACTCACCAACCAATCACTTCCTGCTTCCTGCTGACGTCACACTTGGATTACTTTTTACCTCTCTCCCGGAACCTGGATTGGTATGCCTCGGGTTGCTCCCTTTTATCCTCTGCCGCCTCGGGCTGCTCCCGCGCAGGTCCGCTGCTTCTCCGGTCTCGGGGCTCTGGGCCTCGCTGCCTCGGGTTGCTCCCTTTTATCCTCCGCCGCCTCGGGCTGCTCCCGCGCAGGTCCGCTGCTTCTCTGGTCTCGGGGCTCTGGGCCTCGCTGCCTCGGGTTGCTCCCTTTTATCCTCCGCCGCCTCGGGCTGCTCCCGCGCAGGTCCGCTGCTTCTCCGGTCTCGGGGCTCTGGGCCTCGCTGCCTCGGGTTGCTCCCTTTTATCCTCCGCCGCCTCGGGCTGCTCCCGCGCAGGTCCGCTGCTTCTCCGGTCTCGGGGCTCTGGGCCTCGCTGCCTCGGGTTGCTCCCTTTTATCCTCCGCCGCCTCAGGCTGCTCCCGCGCAGGTCCGCTGCTTCTCCCCTCTCATTCTTCTGAATTCAAGAGAATACAGGCCTAGTTTACTCAATCTCTTCTCATACGACAGTCCCGCCAGCCCAGGAATCAATCTCGTGAACCTTTGTTGCACTCCCTCTATGGCAAGTATATCCTTCCTTAAAGTGTTGTCATGTCAATGGATGCAGAGCTCCCTGTGTGCGGAGACCTGAAACTCAGAAATGGGACTCCAGGCAGACGGCTAGAGGTGGCCGAACATCAGGGCAGCACAGCACTGAATGTGGACCGGCTTCAGACTGAAGCCTCAGGAAGGTGGCGGGCGGGATAGTTCTCATTGCTGGCCCTCTGAATAATGCGTCATATACGACAGTCCCACCATCCCAGGAATCAATCTCGTGAACCTTCATTAGACGCCCTCTATGGCAAGTATATCCTTCCTTAGGTAAGGAGACCCAAAATTGTACACAGTGCTCCAGGTGTGGTCTCACCGGGGCCTTATATAATTGGAGTAAGATTTCTTTACATTCAAGAAAAGGCTGTACACCCAATACATTAACCTGATCTCTTCGTTTATTGATGACCTGCTGTGTATCTGGGTTTTTTTAAATTTACACATCTCAATACTTAACTTCCAAGTTTATTTTCTGTCGAGCAATGTAAAGGGTTTTGCGACAACCCAAAGCTGCTGGGACCCGAAAAGCAGCTCCTGCATCCCCGGCATGATCTGCTGACGCCTTGTGGCTTTTGCATAAAGCTGACCGCGGAAGGTTGGAAGGTCTGTTATTGTGAATAAAATGGTGGTGCTCAAAATGAGTCGGGGCACTCTAAAACCAATTATTGGGCTGCAGTTCAAGCAGTTAAACTGTCCATCATTCGGCACAAGCTGGTGGTGTAGATGGACCTCATTTGCCTCTAAGCTAGGAGTTCTTGTTGGGACAGCATAGCGGGAGCATCTGCCTTGCTTACAATGAGTGGCAAAGTAGATGACTGCACCTATTCATCCATTAAAAGATATTGAAAAGGGGGAAGAGAGGAGAAAAAAACCCACAGAGGAATAAATCATTTCGAAAGGGCTGTAGATCCCAGTAGGAATAAGGAATTGGTGACGGTAGTGGTGAAGTATTTATATTGAGACATGTCCTAAACATTTTAATTCCCTTCAATTACATTTCTTAAGAGCTTTACTGCTGGTCATAAATCTCCGTGAAGTTGCCTGAGTCAGAGAGCAGCTGGCCTGTCGCAGGGATGGCTGGGCTGTAGCCAGCTTAGTGTTAAGCAAGAGCCAGCCCAGAGTCCGCGGGACCCCAGCACGTTGAGCCCAGTGTCCCCGGGACCCCAGCACATTGAGCTCAGTGTCCCCGGGACCCCAGCACATTGAGCTCAGTGTCCCCGGGACCCCAGCACATTGAGCCCAGTGTCCCCGGGACCCCAGCACATTGAGCTCAGTGTCCCCGGGACCCCAGCACATTGAGCTCAGTGTCCTCGGGACCCCAGCACATTGAGCCCAGTGTCCCCGGGACCCCAGCACATTGAGCCCAGTGTCCTCGGGACCCCAGCACGTTAAGCCCAGTGTCCCCGGGACCCCAGGACATTGAGCCCAGTGTCCCTGGGACCCCAGCACATTGAGCCCAGTGTCCTCGGGACCCCAGCACGTTAAGCCCAGTGTCCCCGGGACCCCAGCACATTGAGCCCAGTGTCCTCGGGACCCCAGCACATTGAGCCCAGTGTCCCCGGGACCCCAGCACATTGAGCCCAGTGTCCCCGGGACCCCAGGACATTGAGCTCAGTGTCCCCGGGACCCCAGCACATTGAGCCCAGTGTCCCCGGGACCCCAGCACATTGAGCCCAGTGTCCTCGGGACCCCAGCACATTGAGCTCAGTGTCCCCGGGACCCCAGCACATTGAGCCCAGTGTCCCCGGGACCCCAGCACATTGAGCCCAGTGTCCCCGGGACCCCAGCACATTGAGCCCAGTGTCCTCGGGACCCCAGCACATTGAGCTCAGTGTCCCCGGGACCCCAGCACATTGAGCCCAGTGGCCCCGGGACCCCAGCACATTGAGCCCAGTGTCCCCGGGACCCCAGCACATTGAGCTCAGTTTCCCCGGGACCCCAGCACATTGAGCCCAGTGTCCCCGGGACCACAGCACATTGAGCCCAGTGTCCCCGGGACCCCAGCACATTGAGCCCAGTGTCCCCGGGACCCCAGCACGTTGAGCCCAGTGTCCCCGGGACCCCAGCACATTGAGCCCAGTGTCCCCGGGACCACAGCACATTGAGCTCAGTGTCCCCGGGACCCCAGCACATTGAGCCCAGTGTCCCCGGGACCCCAGCACATTGAGCCCAGTGTCCTCGGGACCCCAGCACATTGAGCTCAGTGTCCCCGGGACCCCAGCACATTGAGCCCAGTGTCCTCGGGACCCCAGCACATTGAGCTCAGTGTCCCCGGGACCCCAGCACATTGAGCTCAGTTTCCCCGGGACCCCAGCACATTGAGCCCAATGTCCCCGGGACCACAGCACATTGAGCCCAGTGTCCCCGGGACCCCAGCACATTGAGCCCAGTGTCCCCGGGACCCCAGCACATTGAGCTCAGTGTCCCCGGGACCTCAGGACATTGAGCCCAGTGTCCCCGGGACCCCAGCACATTGAGCCCAGTGTCCCCGGGACCCCAGCACATTGAGCCCAGTGTCCCCAGGACATTGAGCCCAGTGTCCCCGGGACCCCAGCACATTGAGCCCAGTGTCCCCGGGACCCCAGCACATTGAGCTCAGTGTCCCCGGGACCCCAGCACATTGAGCTCAGTTTCCCCGGGACCCCAGCACATTGAGCCCAGTGTCCTCTGGACCCCAGCACATTGAGCCCAGTGTCCCCGGGACCCCAGCACATTGAGCCCAGTGTCCCCGGGACCCCAGCACATTGAGCCCAGTGTCCCCGGGACCCCAGCACATTGAGCCCAGTGTCCCCGGGACCCCAGCACATTGAGCCCAGTGTCCCCGGGACCCCAGCACGTTGAGCCCAGTGTCCCCGGGACCCCAGCACATTGAGCCCAGTGTCCCCGGGACCCCAGCACATTGAGCCCAGTGTCCTCGGGACCCCAGCACATTGAGCTCAGTTTCCCCGGGACCCCAGCACGTTGAGCCCAGTGTCCCCGGGACCCCAGCACGTTGAGCCCAGTGTCCCCGGGACCCCAGCACGTTGAGCCCAGTGTCCTCGGGACCCCAGCACATTGAGCCCAGTGTCCTCGGGACCCCAGCACATTGAGCCCAGTGTCCTCGGGACCCCAGCACATTGAGCCCAGTGTCCCCGGGACCCCAGCACATTGAGCCCAGTGTCCTCGGGACCCCAGCACATTGAGCCCAGTGTCCCCGGGACCCCAGCACGTTGAGTCCAGTGTCCCCGGGACCCCAGGACATTGAGCCCAGTGTCCCCGGGACCCCAGCACATTGAGCCCAGTGTCCCCGGGACCCCAGCACATTGAGCCCAGTGTCCTCGGGACCCCAGCACATTGAGCGCAGTGTCCCCGGGACCCCAGCACATTGAGCCCAGTGTCCCCGGGACCCCAGCACATTGAGCCCAGTGTCCTCGGGACCCCAGCACATTGAGCCCGGTGTCCCCGGGACCCCAGGACGTTGAGCCCAGTGTCCCCGGGACCCCAGCACATTGAGCCCAGTGTCCCCGGGACCCCAGCACGTTGGCACCTCCCCTCACTAAACTCAACTGTTTCACCGGAGCCTGCCAGCCCCTGCAATCCCCAATCAGCAAGTGATATCAGCGGGTGACATTCCACTGTTTGTAGGGACGAAACTGCAGTCCTGGGCTCGCAGCAGGAAGTGCAGGGCAGAGAATTGGGGCGAGTGTTGTAGCCCTGCCTCCAACCCCCTCTACCTTTACGTTTGGCTTCCTTGCTAGGAGCCCAGGATTATGAGAGAGAGAGAAAGAAAGACTTGCATTTCTGTAGCACCTTTCACAACTCAGGATATCCCAAAGCACTTTACAGCCAATGAAGTACTTTTTGAAGTGTAGTCACTGTTGTAATGTACGAAACGTGGCAGACAGTTTGCGCACAGCAAGCTCCCACAAACAGCAATGTGATAATGACCAGATAATCTGTTTTAGTGATGTTGATTGAGGGATAAATATTGGCCCCAGGATACCGGGGGAGAACTCCCTGGGCTCTTCTTCGAAATAGTGTCATGGGATCTTTTACGTCCACCTGAGAGAGCAGACACGGTCTCAGTTTAACGTCTCATCTGAAAGACGGCACCTCGGACGGTGCAGCACTCCCTCAGCACTGCACTGGAGCGTCAGCCCTAGCTTTACGTGCTCAAGTCCCTGAATTGAGACTTGAACCCACAACCTTCTGACTCAGAGGCGAGGGTGCTAATCACGGAGCCAAAGCTGACAGTGATATAACCCACCCCCCCGATTCTACTTAATTTGCACCTTTTGTTCTTGACATTGCTGTTGACAGTTTTTGGTTTCTTACACTTTGCCCATTTCTGTTCCGCTGCAGTTGTCTACCTGCCTGCTGCATGAGCTCCCAGGCCAATCAATGCGCTTGTTATTCCCTGTTATGGCCCAATTGCCTGTAATGTGCCTTCACTCTGTCCGGCTGCTGGACAATTCACTGCAAAAGGAGATGAAGCACTTTGCACAGGTTGCATAACCCAGCTGGTCAGAGGGTGAACTAAGCCCAAGTGTGGTAGGCTTCCCTCGATGACCCTTGGCCGGCGAGTCAAGGCTGTGGGTCACATACTTGCAGGGAAGCAGATGCCTGGCAGAATGTTACAATGAAGTAATTGAGCCAAGGGGTTGTAATGCCATCATAATTCATCGCAGCTCAGCTCAAGTATTTAAAAAAAAAATGTTGTTAGAACCCCTTCTGCACTCTGTTGCTGCCGTGAACTTGGCAGCCATTTTTTGCATTTGTTACGGCATCTGTGGTTGCAGCTGGTTCAAGGTGGGTCAGTTCCAAGTTACTGGCATTTTTTCCAAATCGGGAGACTTATTAAAATATTTGCATTTACATAACATGCCTCGACAGGCTTCACACAGTGAATGAATTTAGAATTGAAGTAACATTCATGGCAGCCCAGTCTGCCCCAGCAACATCCACAAGCTGAAATGAGGTCAACCTCACATCATCATTAGTGGTCTGCCTAAGGCAGATTCTGGCTCATTTGTTCCTTCTCCAAACCACTCTATCTTGTGCCCCTCTTTTCAATTCTCCAGACAAATCCCATTCTTCAGGTGGACCGGAAGCGTCCTTTTCCTCTCTCTTGGCCTCTTTCTTTCCATCCATCTTTCTAACACCTCTTTTTTTTCCCATAAGAACATAAGAAATAGGGGCAAGAGTCAGCCATTCGGCCCCTCGAGCCTGCCCCGCCATTCAGTAAGATCATGGCTGATCTTTGACCTCATCTCCACTTTCCTGCCCGATCCCCATATCCCTTGGTTCCCTTAATATCCAAAATTCTATCGATCTCTGTCTTGAATATGCTCAACGCCAGAGACTCCACAGCTCCCTGGGGTAGAGAATTCCAAAGATTCACCACCCTCTGAGTGAAGAAATTTCTCCTCATCTCAGTCCTAAATGGCCGACCCCTTATTCTGAGACTGTGGCCCCTGGTTCTAGATTCCCCATCCATGGGAAACATCACCTCAGCATCTACCCTGTCAAGCCCTGTAAGAATTTTGTCTGTTTCAATGAGATCACCTCTCATTCTTCTAAACTCTAGAGAATATAGGCCTAGTCTACTCAATCGCTCCTATGATATCATAGAATCATAGAAATTTACAGCACAGAAGGAGGCCATTCGGCCCATCTCCGACAAAGAGCTATCCAGCCTAATCCCACTTTCCAGCTCTTGGTCTGTAGCCCTGTAGGTTACAGCACTTCAAGTGCATATCCAAGTACTTTTTAAATGCGGTGAGGGTTTCTGCCTCTGCCACCCTTTCAGGCAGTGAGTTCCAGACCCCCACCACCCTCTGGGTGAAAAGAATTCTCCTCAAATCCCCTCTAAACTTCCGACCAATTACTTTAAATCTATGCCCCCTGGTTATTGACCCTTCTGCTAAGGGAAATAGGTCTTTCCTATCCACTCTATCTAGGTCCCTCATAATTTTATGCACCTCAATTAAGTCTCCCCTCAGCATCCTCCGTTCCAAAGAAAACAACCCCAGCCTCTCCAATCTTTCCTCACAGCTAAAATTCTCCAGTCCTGGTAACATCCTCGTAAATCTCCTCTGTACCCTCTCGAGTGCAATCACATCATTCCTGTAATGTGGTGACCAGAACTGCACGCAGTATTCTAGCTGCAACCTAACTAGTGTTTTATACAGTTCAAGCATAACCTCCCTGCTCTTATATTCTATGCCTCAGCTAATAAAAGCAAGTATCCCGTATGCCTTCTTAACCACCTCATCTACCTGTCCTGCTACCTTCAGGGATCTGTGGACCTGCACTCCGAGGTCCCTCTGATCTTCTGCACTTCTCAGTGTCCTGCCATTTATAGTTTATTCCCTTGCCTTGTTAGCTCTCCCCAAATGCATTACCTCACACTTCTCCTCATAGGACAGTCCACCCCCCATCCCAGGAATCAGTCTGGTGAACTTTTCAATAGCTCGTCCCCTCGCAGTTAGATATGCTTTTTTATTGATGGTTTTGATTGAGAAAGGACTGTTGCCTGGACACTTAAGGACCTTTGCTGCAGGAGACTCATTTAAAGGACAGCAGCTCTCCGGCAACACAGCGGTCCCTGCAATGGAGATCCCGCTCAAGTCCTACCGGGAAACTTAAACCTACAAACGTCTGAAGACTGGTGCAGGAAACCACTGAGATTGGAAAGAGTGGGAGAGAAGATAGGATAAATCAAGCAGCGGCTGGCGCGCGGCCCCCAAGCTCAGATTCTAAAAACCTGTAGATTGCGACAGGAAGGCAAGACTGAGAAGTAGGGAGTTCCCGGTTTTCAGATCCTAGAATACAAGGCGGCACAATTAGCCTTCATTTCAACACAGCGATGGCATGCGGAGGAGGAAGAGTGTGCAGTATGGTGGATTTGGAAGTTTGAAGAAAGGAAACCTAGAGACATAGAAGATAGGAGCAGGAGAAGGCCATTCGGCCCCTCGAGCCTGCTCCGCCATTCAATGAGATCATGGCTGATCATCCAAATTCAGTACCCTGTCCCTGCTTTCTCCCCATATCCCTTGATCCCTTTAGCCTTAAGAAATATATCCAACTCCTTCTTGAATATATTAATGAATTGGCCTCTACTGCCTTCTGTGGTAGAGAATTCCACAGGTTCACCACTCTCTGGAGTGGGCCTTTGGCGTAGCGGTAGCATCCCCGCCGCTGGGCCAGAAGGTGTAGGGTTTCGAACCCCGCTCCAGACAGTCCCGGCAAGTGGAGTCGGAGCTCCGGCTCTAAATTCTGGGTTGACATCCAGCGGGATACTTGCGTCCGTGGGTGTGGGTGGCCCCCCCCCCACCTCGTATGGGTTGTGGGAGCCCGTAAAACCCTCCCGCCATAGGACTAACCACCCTATTGGCTGGTACGAAGATGGTTACGGTCACGGAAGGAGAATTAATCGCGGCCAGAAATCCTTCCACCACTTCATACAGTTCCCCAAAGGGAACAGTGTGAAGACACGTACAATGACGACACTCTCTGGGTGAAGAAATTCCTCCTCATTTCTGTCCTAAATGGCTTACCCCTTATCCTTAAACCTCGGATGCAGTTTTGAAAGTTTAGCAAGGAGTAGCATTATAGGCTCATGAAAATAACTGGAGACAACCTGTACTGTACATCAACAAAATCCAGAAAGAACGAGAAGAACAGCTGATCACACAACCTTGCTGCTGCTTGCAGACGGGCTGGGATTCTATTCTGAGACCATGCAATCCCAAAAATGTATAAATAGGGTAAATAACGGCGTTAAACCGCTCACCTGTTAATATCCGTACAGCGATTTCAGGCTCTCACACGCTCCATCTCTTTCTTTCCCCAGGCCGATCGGTCTCGAAGTCTTGGAGCAACGGTCTACTGTGTCGGCGTCAAAGATTTCAACGAAACCCAGGTGAGTGGTCATGTTTTTTTTTAATACGTTTACGGGTCATGGGCATCGCTGGCAAGGCCAGCATTTATTGCCCATCCCTAGTTTGCCCTTGAGAAGGTGGTGGTGAGTCGCTGCAGTCCGTGTGGTGAAGGTGCTCCCACAGTGCTGTTAGGGAGGGAGTTCCAGGATTTTGACCCAGCGACGATGAAGGAACGGCCGATATATTTACAAGTCAGGATGATGTGTGACTTGGAGGGGAACTTGGAGGTGGTGGTGTTCCCATGCGCCTGCTGCCCTTGTCCTTCTAGGTGGTAGAGGCCGCAGGTTTGGGAGGTGCTGCCGAAGAAGCCTTGGCGAGTTGCTGCAGTGCATCTTGTAGATGGTACACACTGCAGCCACGGTGCGCCGGTGGTGGAGGGAGTGAATGTTTAAGGTGGTGGATGAGGTGCCTATCAAGAGGGCTGCTTTGTCTTTGTCTCCTGAACTAGTGTGGAAAGGTGCACAGAATCAGATGTGCGCAGAACGAGCTCTGATTGACAAGAGCCAGTAAGAAACTAGGAAGTCCCTGGGTTTGAGCTTCCAGGGTTGAGACTTAGGCTCGGAAACAACATTGTCTAACATCGAAAATCTTTGGTTACTGCTACGGCCTTATACTTCAAGGTCTGTGTTTCATAACAGTTTGTGTATGTGATTTAAAAACACTTCCTTACCAATTATGTGACAATATTTCGATTAGACACTGGTTTGAGACAGACTGCCCCACAGAGAGCACTGCGGATGGGCACTGAGGGTGAATCAGTGATCGCTAGTCTATATAATGTTTTTAAACCCCAATAAAATCATTCCTCTTCATTCATTCTTTGCAGTACAAAAAAACCCTAAAACAAAATAAGATCTTTACTCAGCAGAGTTAACCCTTCAACTGCCGAAGGTCTTAATTCTCGTCTAATATTTGCTGTAAACCCTGCCTTGTTGAAAAATGAACAAAACTAGATTTTGCATCTTTAAGGTTTATCACGATAGGCATTACTAGTACAACATTTTTTTATTTTTGGTAAACGAAAAAGAAAAAAGCAAATTATTATTTAAATGGAGAGTGATTACAAAATGCTGCGGTACAGAGGGACCTGGGGGTCCTTGTGCATGAAACAGAAAGTTAGCATGCAGGTACAGCAAGTAATCAAAGGCAAATGGAATGTTGGCCTTTATTGCAAGGGGGTTGGAGTATAAAAGCAGGGAAGTCCTGCTACAACTGTACAGGGTATTGGTGAGACCACACCTGGAGTACTGTGTACAGTTTTGGTCTCCTTATTTAAGGAGGGATATACTTGCATTGGAGGCAGTTCAGAGAAGGTTCACGAGGTTGATTACTGAGATGAAGGGGTTGTCTTATGAAGAAAGGTTGAGCAGGTTGGGCCTTTACTCATTGGAGTTTAGAAGAATGAGAGGTGATCTTATTGAAACATATAAGATACTGAGGGGGCTCGACAAGGTAGATGCAGAGAGGATATTTCCCCGCATGGGGGAATCTAGAACTAGGGGGCACAGTTCCAGAATAAGGGGGCACCCATTTAAAATTGAGATGAGAGGAATTTATTCTCTCAGAGGGTCATAAATCTGTGGAATTCTCTGCCCCAGAGAGCTGTGGAGGCTGGGTCATTGAATGTATTTAAGGTGGAGATAGACAGATTTTTGAACAATAAGGGAGTGATGGGTTATGGGGAGTGGGCAGGGAAATGGAGCTGAGCCCAAGATCAGATTAGCCATGATCTCATTAAATGGCGGGGCAGGCTCGAGGGGCCGAATGGCCAACTCCTGCTCCTATTTCTTATGTTCTTATGTTCTAAAAATGGGTCATTGCAGCAGGCAAGCTCATGGTAAGGGATATAAAGCAGCATCTTCAGTCTCACTGCAGCAATAGCGAGGCAGCAGCAAGCAGCACATTTCCACAAATGGAATCGGCGTCGTCAGTGGCCACATTCTGACAAGTACTGTATGTAGCCATATTGGATGCTTTTGTGTCCAAGTTGCCTCCGGTCACTTTGGTTGATTTGGCCCCCGGTACAATTCGATCTGGCGATGACTCCGCTGTACACTTGTTACATTGTTTGACAAACAAAATGTCCATGAATGACCTGCTCCCGAATACTGATAGGAATCCTGATTGGGAGCCTGGGTCTCCAAGCAGCTGTGGCTATCCTAACACGCTTTTACTGCAGCCCCACCGTGACCCACATTTCCAGTGAATAACAGTACTTGATTTATAAAGCTGTTGGAAGATGAATCTTCATGCTGCAAAACGCTCAGAGCAGGCATTCCAATGATTCCTTGAATTCAAGAGTTTCAAGCTCGGCCAAAGTTAGAAAGCACGGTGCTCCATTGAAAGCTTGAGCTTTAAAAAATGCGCCTTCACGGTTTTGCAGCCCAAGGTTTAATACTCGGCACAGAAAGTTAGTCCTTAAAAAAATAATGACACGTTCCATCTCATCTGTGCCATGTATATTGAACAGAGCTTCAGCCAATGAGAAGTCTTCGGCCCATGTAAAATAAGGATGGAATCCTTACTATCATGTTCGAAGATTTAAAAAGAGAAACAACTTAGAAATCAGGCCACGCCTGAGGAAAGGATTGCCGCAGTTTTGTTTTCTTGGTGGGTGAGTGGGGGGGAAGGGCAAGGGTCAAGGTTGCCGTGGAGGCGCGCGCGGGCGGCCGCGTGGCACTCTGAAAGATCCCGCGCAGGCCCCTCACCGACTTTTACACTACGCAGAAATTTCAAGGGACCGCGCGCATTAAAAGAAACGGGCCGCGCAGAACAAAGCGCAGCTAACGGGGAACATTGGTAAGGGTGCTTCTTTGCTTACTCCCCCACCCCCACCAAATCTCATCCCCTCCGGTGCGCACCATTATCTGGCCAGTTGCCCATAGTCATACATACGTGAAGTTCTGTACCAACGGAATATTTCTGACCTTCCACTGATATCGTATGTGTAAAAGGCGTGTCAGAAGGTTGTGGGTTCAAGTCCCACTCCAGAGATTTGAGCACATAAAGCTAGGCTGACACTCCCAGTGCACTGCTGAGGGAGTGTTGCACTGTCAGAGGTGCCGTCTTTCAGATGGGACGTTAAACCGAGGCCCCGTCTGACCTCTCAGGTGGACGTAAAAGATCCCGCGGGCACTATTTCGAAGAAGAGCAGGGGAGTTATCCCCGGTGTCCTGGGCCAATAGTTATCCCTCAACCAACATAACAAAAACAGATTATCTGGTCATTATCACATTGCTGTTTGTGGGAGCTTGCTGTGCGCAAATTGCCTGCCGCATTTCCCACATTACAATAGTGACTACACTTCAAAAGTACTTCATTGGCTATAAAGTGCTTTGAGACGTCCGATGGTCGTGAAAGGCGCTATAGAAATGCAAGTCTTTCTTTATCTCTCCATTCACTCCTGGTACATAGGGGCTGACATGAATCTTGTCAGTCATGTGGAAATGACTTATGAAATGATACCGGGCGACCTGCTGGTGGCGCTGTCCAGGGAGAGTATAAATACTCAGGCATGGGCCCAGCTTGTGCAGGACATTCCTTAACAGGAACTAGTGAAGGACACAACTAGATCTCCATGTTGAAAAACAGTCGATTAAAGCCTTGTTTAATACTTAGACCAAGTGCCTAGTAGTTTTCTTACGCCAGGGGCTACCTCACCCCCTTTGATGCATTACAACCTCGGTACGGGTTCCTAACTCTCCATTATGTCTAAAATTCCCATTCGATTCCAGTTCCTTGATTTGCTTGCTTGCTTGCGAATACGTGGTGGGCTGCAACAGTTTGCCAATCGGCTGTGAGATACACAAGACACCGGGCTCAGTCCCAGCAGCGAAAGGCAGAGACGGAGGTTTGTCGTGACTGACGCCAGCTGTATCTCTGTCTATTTGCTCTCTCGTCTCCGGTATTTCCAGATGTTCAGATTTACGAGATTTGCTTTTACTGCAGTCTGATTCTCTTCAGGCAGCGTAACTTTTGACTTATTGGGAAATAATTTTTTTCAGCTCCACAATTTGAATCGCATTCTCAGGCCATGGATGCATTTTTTGCACTTGCCCAGGGCATACCAGGGGAGTGGCCACTTCACATTAACTCCTTGGCTACTGCCACTCACCCAGAGGGAAACGCCACTATTTCCACTCAGATACGATTCACTCTCGACAGACAGGCCTCTGCCATTTGCCTTTGAAGCGACGTTGACAGAATTCTTTGCAGCCGTCTAGTGATTAGCGCTGATGGCGAGACGTGCTGCTCGAGTCGGAAGGAGGTGAGAAACTTCGCCTCCCATTAAATCAGAGGACTTGCCTGTCCGCAACACTCGAAAGGCATGCAGGCACGGAGCTGTGCGAGGACTGGGTATGGGGAGCCAAAACACCAAGGGGGAAAAGTTCAGTTGTTTGCGCCTCCCATTGGCGCCTTGTGGTAAACCACTGTTTGTATTCCTGTTTGTCCTGTTTGTATTCCACTGTGTACATGCCTGGACATGCCTCGGCTGACTCCTCCCACAGGTCCTAGTATAAAGGTGACTGCTCCCCAGCCCTTTGTATCCTGGACCGGTCGACCACTCGAGGCAGACCTCCATTCTGTTGTTAATAAAAGCCTTTGGTTACTCTTCTAACTCTCAGTCTTTTATGAGTAATTGATAGCGCATCAATTTTATTAACAACATTTTTATAATGGAGAAGATCCTCACACCAGCATGCCTGGACTTAGATCATCGGGAGGCGGACTCATCCACCAAGTTTACTCACTGGCTTAAGTGTTTCGAAAAATTCCTGACCGCCTCCGAAGCAATCAAATCGGACGAGGACAAACTGGATGTCCTGACCTCCAAAGTGAACCACCGAGTGTACTCGGTCATCCAAGACGCGACCTCGTACGCGGACGCTATCAAGCTCCTCAAGGACCAGTACACGCGCCCAGTGAACGAAGTGTACGCCAGGCACCTCCTGGGGAGTCGTAAACAACAACCTGGGGAATCGACCGTGGAATACCTTCAGGCACTGTCTGTGCTTGGCCGGGCCTGTGGTTGTAAGGATGTAAAGGCCGCCGTGTACACAGAGGAACTTATCCGGGACGCTTTTGTAGCGGGCCACAGATCCAATTACACCCGACAGCGACTGTTGGAGCAGAGTAACCTCGACCTCAACAAGGCCTCTGAACTCGCACTATCGTTGGATGCAGCCTACCAGGGCATGGATGCCTACTCCTCTGCACCGTGGACGCCGCGGGGAATGACAGCCTGGGACACGGTAGGACCGCCTCATAGCGCCGTGCCACCCCAGCCACACCCCAACAACGGCCCAACTACCGCAGCAGTGTCCCAAGGCCAGACAGCAGTGCCCCAAAGCCAGAAATGCTACTTCTGTGGCCAGGCAAAACACCCCAGAGCGCGCTGCCCGGCGAAAAACGCGATCTGCTCGGGCTGCGGGAAGAAGGGACACTACGCTAGCGTCTGCAGGGCCAAAGCCACCCCGAACCCCAGCAGCGCCGCGTGTGGGCCATGCGGGCCGCCATCTTGGACCTCCCCGGCCATGTGCGAATCACCGGTACAGCAGCCATTTTGGACGCCTCCAGCCACATGGGGATCATGGACGCCGCCATCTTGGACGACAGCCGGGACGCAGCAGGCCCCCGACACCGCCTCATCTGATACCCGCAGCGACACACCGACCCCTACGCTGGCATCCGTTACACTGGACCAAGCGAGACCGCACCAACTGGCCAGTTCCACAATGGACATTAAGGTAAATGGTCACGATACAATCTGCCTTTTTGACTCTGGGAGCACGGAGAGCTTCATCCACCCCGACACGGTGCGGCGTTGCTCTCTCCCAGTCCTGCCTGCGCAACAGCGGATTTCTATGGCCTCCGAGTCCCAGTCGGCGGACATCGGCGGCTACTGCGTGGTGACACTCGTAGTAGACGGGACCGTGTACGATCATTTTAAACTTC
The DNA here is from genome assembly GCF_052327205.1 of Somniosus microcephalus. NCBI lineage: Eukaryota > Metazoa > Chordata > Chondrichthyes > Squaliformes > Somniosidae > Somniosus > Somniosus microcephalus. Next base: position 8,112,199 of record NC_141016.1, read on the forward strand.
TGGTCCTGCCTGACCTCTGCGCTGCCGTCCTGCTGGGGTTAGATTTTCAGTGCCACCTTAAAAGTGTTACGATGGCGTACGGTGGACCCCTACCCCCACTCACAGTCCGCAGCCAGCAGCTTCCAAACTGCCCGCCGCGCACCAGGTGCAACCTCTCCACACTCAGAGTCACCCCCCCCCAACTGTTTGCTAACCTCACCCCCGACTGTAAGCCCATCGCCACAAAGAGCAGGCGATACAGTGCCGGGGACAGGGTTTTCATTAAAACCGAAGTGGAGCGGCTCCTGAAAGAAGGGATTATTGAGGGCAGCACCAGCTCCTGGCGAGCCCAGGTTGTGGTCGTTAAGACCGGCGAGAAGCAGCGCCTGGTCATCGACTACAGCCAGACAATAAATCGCTACACCCTGCTGGACGCCTACCCACTCCCCCGTATAGCTGATATGGTCAACCAGATCGCGCAGTACCGCGTCTTCTCGACCATTTACCTGAAATCAGCGTACCACCAGCTCCCCATCCGCCCTGAGGACCGCCAGTACACTGCCTTTGAGGCAAACGGCCGCCTCTATCACTTCCTTAGGGTTCCCTTTGGCGTCACCAACGGGGTCTCCGTCTTCCAAAGGGAGATGGACCGGATGGTAGATCAAAATGCGTTGCAGGCCACTTTCCCATATCTGGACAATGTGACCATCTGCGGCCGTGACTTGCAGGACCATGACGCAAACCTCGAAAAATTCCTCCGCACCGCCCAACTCCTAAACCTGACATATAACAAGGAGAAGTGCATATTCCGCACAAACCGCCTCGCCATCCTTGGCTGTGTTGTGGAACACGGAGTCATCGGCCCCGACCCCGACCGGATGCGTCCCCTTATGGAACTTCCACTGCCCCACTGCCTCAAGGCCCTGAAGAGGTGCCTAGGGTTTTTCTCCTATTACGCCCAGTGGGTCCCCTACTATGCGGACAAGGCCCGTCCGCTGATCAAGTCCACCTCTTTTCCCTTGACGGCAGAGGCCCGCTTAGCCTTCCACCGTATCAAGGAGGACATTGCCAAAGCCACCATGCACGCAGTGGACGAATCCATCCCCTTCCAGGTGGAAAGCGACGCGTCTGACTTTGCCCTGGCCGCTACCCTCAATCAGGCGGGGAGACCCGTGGCCTTCTTTTCACGAACCCTCCAAGGCCCGGAGACCAGACACTCCGCTGTTGAGAAGGAGGCCCAGGTGATTGTGGAGGCTGTGCGTCATTGGAGGCACTACCTGGCCGGAAAACGATTTACCCTGCTCACTGACCAGCGTTCAGTTGCTTTTATGTTTAACAACAAGCAGAGGGGCAAAATCAAAAATGACAAGATCTTGAGGTGGAGAATCGAACTTTCCACCTACAACTACGAGATCTTGTACCGGCCCGGGAAGCTAAATGAACCCCCGGATGCGCTATCGCGTGGCACCTGCGCCAGCGCGCAGATCGATAGACTGTGGGCCCTCCACAATGACCTCTGCCACCCGGGGGTCACCAGGTTCTTCCACTTCATCAAGGCCCGCAACCTGCCTTACTCTATTGAGGAGGTCAGGACCATGACCAGGAACTGCCAAGTCTGCGCTGAGTGCAAACCGCACTTTTATAGACCAGACAGGGCCCACCTGATAAAAGCCACTCGCCCCTTCGAGCGCCTGAGCGTCGATTTTAAAGGGCCTCTCCCCTCCTCCGACCGCAATGTGTACTTCCTCAATATTATTGATGAGTACTCCCGTTTCCCGTTCGCCTTCCCCTGCCCGGACATGACCAGTGCCACGGTCATTAAATGTCTGAACAACCTCTTCACCCTGTTCGGCTTCCCCAGCTATATCCATAGCGACCGGGGCTCATCGTTTATGAGCGACGAACTCCGTCAGTACCTGCTAACTAGGGGTATTGCCACAAGCAGGACCACCAGTTACAACCCCCGGGGGAACGGACAGGTGGAAAGAGAAAATGCGACAGTTTGGAAGGCCGTCCTGCTAGCCTTAAAGTCTAGGGGCCTTCCAACCTCCCGCTGGCAGGATGTGCTCCCCGATGCGCTCCACTCCATTCGGTCACTGCTCTGCACTGCCACTAACGCCACCCCTCATGAGAAAATGTTTGTCTTCCCAAGGAAGTCCACATCGGGGACATCGCTACCGCCATGGCTGACGTCCCCAGGGCCGGTCCTACTGAGAAGACACGTGAGGACCCATAAAACGGACCCCCTGGTCGAGAGGGTCGACCTCCTCCACGCCAACCCCCAGTATGCTTACATCGCATACCCGGACGGGCGGGAGGACACAGTCTCCATAAGAGACCTTGCACCCTCGGGGGCCGCAGTAACCCACTACCCACTACCACCCCCCCCCACGATCCGATATCCAGCCCCAGCAGACGGCAGGCCTGGGCCCCGCGACCCGCTCGACATCTACGAGGACGACACGCCTGTGCCACAGCCTACGCTGGACTCGACGCCGGAAACTTCACTACCCCTGCCGTCGCCACGCAGATCACAGCGGCAGACAAGACCTCCGGAGAGACTCCAATACACTAACTTTTAATACACTTCACCGCGCCGGACTCAATTTTAAACAAGGGGTGAATGTGGTAAACCACTGTTTGTATTCCTGTTTGTCCTGTTTGTATTCCACTGTGTACATGCCTGGACATGCCTCGGCTGACTCCTCCCACAGGTCCTAGTATAAAGGTGACTGCTCCCCAGCCCTTAGTATCATGGACCGGTCGACCACGCGAGGCAGACCTCCATTCTGTTGTTAATAAAAGCCTTTGGTTACTCTTCTAACTCTCAGTCTTTTATGAGTAATTGATAGCGCATCACGCCTTAAGAGGGTGCTAATGGGGCGCAAAGCAACTAGCGCCCGGGCGCGGCGATGTTTGCGCCGCTCGCGAAATTAACTGGACATTTTGTGGCGGCGCTAAACACTACTGCCACGATCTCCTGCGCCGGCAGATCGTGACGTCAGTTGAGTGCGCAACGCCCCGTTAGTGCCCCGGACCGGATATTGAGTGGCGCCCCCTGCCTTACCGCCTGCCACTAGCAACGACAGGTTGAGGGGAGCGTTTTGCAGTCAGAAAGGGACTGGGGGAGCGCTATTTAAAGGCGACCGCTTCCTGCCTTTTTTTGTCGGTGACATTTTTGCACCACGCATTCTGAGAGAGTGAGAGACTTCTGGAGAGATTCAACGCTGTGTGAAGGAGTTTTGGGTACTGAGCAGCACTTTGCAGGTTCATTTTGATTTGCCCTTGCAGCGATTTAGAAGAGACTGTGGGGGCTGCACTCTGAGCTCTTTCCCTGGGCCTCTCCATTGTTCTTTCCAGCAGATTTGATGTACAGGTCTCTCCAGGCCGAGATTCAAGGCGGCAATGAGCAGGGTGTGGCTGGAGAGCAAGATCGACCCTCCCCTTTAAGAACTGGCCGGCGCCAATGTGTCTGTGTTCCATTGCTGACTGACATCACATGAGCTTCGCCAGCGCTCTGAGGTAGCGCCTCGCTCCTCGGCCTTTGCGCCTTCAGACAAGTGTGAAGCGCCTGATTTAGCGCTCCAATCACCTCCAGGGGCGATAAAAGCCAAGTTTGCCGTCAGAAGCGATAATTAGCGCCAGGCGCTAAACTTTGCGCACGGCCAATAATGGCGCCCCAAACGGGGCGATACGAATTTTTCCCCCCCAAATTCCACCTCATGGGCCGTTTGGGGGCGCTAACTGGAAAAAGTTTGAAAAGTTAGCGCCCGGCGCTAATGATTCTGACACTCACCTAAATCCCCTGACTTCGCCCCAGGGAGGGAGAGGGGCACTAAATCAAGCGCTAATGTTCTCAGTGGGGCGCTGCAGAGGCGCTAACTCCAGCGAGCTGCCGAATTTCAGGTGCGTTCCAAACGGATTTGATCACTGGCTGCTTTCCAGCTCTTAAAGGGGAGGTACTCTCATTCACCAGATGCCCGTTTGCAGCTTTGCTTCCTTCGAGGAGAACAGACACACACACACACTGCAGACCCTTTCCACTGCTCTAAGAACTGCCGAATAAATCACACCCTCGTGCAAATGAAGGTTCCTCATTCAGCAGCAAACTCTGAAATCTCAGAGAAACGCCCCCAATAATCAAAAGGCTTCTGAGCAGCAAGGCGTGCGGTGTCCCGGCCGACACAGACAACAACCGGGAGTAGACGCCTTTAACCAGCGCTGCTCCATGGGCCTCCCGACTGGATAACGCCTGCCGCACCTGTCGCTAAAAAAAAAAGAGGCCCCACAGGCGGGCGAAATCTGGAGCGCTAACGGGGCGATGCGTCCCGGAGATGACGCCATGATCCCCGGGCGCAGGAGATCGGGGCGAAAACCGGTGGCGCCGCCGCTAACCTCCTGCCGAATTTCACGGGAGGCGCGGTCATCGCCTTGGCGGGAGTGTGGGGAGGGGCACAAAGACATTTCCGTCCCATTAGTGCCACCCATCGGAGACGCAAACGAGGGGAATTTCGCATCCGACAGCCCGAATTCTTTGACCTGCCGCGCTCCCTCCTATCATGCCTCTGCGCCAACAACAACAACTTGTATTTATATAGCGCCTTTAACGTAGGAAAACGTCCCAAGACGGTGCACAGGCGTATTTTAAGACAAAAAAGTTGACACCGAGCCACATAAGGATAAATTAGGGATTGGTGACCAAAAGCTTGGTCAAAGTGGTAGGTTTTAAGGAGCGTCTTAAAGGAGGAGAGAGAGGCGGAGATGTTTAGGGAGGGAATTCCAGAGCTTAGGGCCCAGGCAACAGAAGGCACGGCCACCAATGGTTGAGCAATTATAATCAGGGATGCTCAAGAGGGCAGAATTAGAGGAGCGCAGATATCTCGGAGGGGGTTGTGGGGCTGAAGGAGATTACAGAGATAGGGAGGGGGCGAGACCATGGAGGGATTTGAAAAAAAGGATGAGAATTTTGAAATCAAGGCGCTGCTTAACCAGGAGCCAATGTAGGTCAGCGAGCACAGGGGTGATGGGCGAACGGGACTTGGTGCGAGTTAGGACACGGGCAGCCGAGTTTTGGATGACCTCAAGTTTATGTAGGGTAGAATGTGGGAGGCCAGCCAGGAGTGCGTTGGAATAGTCAAGTCTAGCGGTAACATAGAAACATAGAAGATAGGAGCAGGAGTAGGCCATTCGGCCCCTCGAGCCCACTCCGCCATTTAATGAGATCATGTCTGATAACAAAGGCATGGATGAGGGTTTCAGCAGCGGATGAGCTGAGGCAGGGGCGGAGACGGGCGATGTTACGGAGGTGGAAGCGTGGAGACTTACCATATTTTCCCCCAGGCTGTACTTCAAGCCATTACTACGCAGGAAATAGAGAGATCTGGAGGAAAGGTGGACTTCACAGGTGGTGCCAGCCTTTTGCCACCTGTAAAAGTCCTACCTGAAAGCAAGTTGGACAGTCTCAACCTCGTTTCTGGTGGGTGTGAGCTCACAGCACAGATCTGTCCCTGATTCAAGCTCCACACTGGCAACCTTGCTCCCAGTGACCAAGGAAAGTAAAAATATTGGTGCGGCCAGGGGGGTGCTCATCTGATGTTTGGGGTCAGCACACATTGGAGAGAACGTTACTCGGCATCGGACTCCTGAAGCTGGGGAGCCTTTGATGCTGGAGTTCGACGAGCAATCCCGTTCCACAGTGCTAATGTCGCTCGCCCGGGTAAGTGCAAAGAAAAAGATTCGAAAAAACTCTCTCCATGGTACAGCAACAGGCAGCAGTGTGGGACTTGTGACTTTGCACTCTCCCTATTATATGTAGCTACTGTATATATTATGCAAAATGGTTAAAGCTTTGCTGTTGGACAGAGCCCCACCCCGAGAAATATTAACCTCAAAGTGAAATGAACATTTTGTCTGCAGTACCAGACATAAAAATCTGTGCCCCGCTCTTCATTAAACTTTCAAAAGTTAGCGCTCATTGCTATGAAACAGACTTTTTTTTTTACTAAATGTTATGTTTATTTCTTCGCTCACTTCCCAACCCTCCACAACACCTCCCCCCTCAACCCCCTCCCCCCTCAACTCCCCACCCTCCCCCTCAACCCCCGTCAACACCCCTCCTCCCCCTCAACTCCCCACCCTCCCCCCTCCCACTCAACTACCCCCTCAACTCCCCCTCCCTCAACCCCCCCTCCCTCAACTCCCCCTCCCTCAACTCCCCCCCAACCCCCTCAACCCCCTCCCTCAACTCCCCCCTCTCCCTCAACTCCCCCCTCCCCTTCAACTCCCTCCCCTCAACTCCCCCCTCCCTCAACTCCACGCTCCCCCTCAACTCCCTCCCCCTCAACTCCCCCCTCCCTCAACTCCCCCTCCCTCAACTCCCCCCTCCCCCTCAACTCCCTCCCCCTCAACTCCCCCCTCCCTCAACTCCCCCCTCAACTCCCCCCAACCCCCTCAACTCCCCCCTCAACTCCCCCCTCCCTCAACTCCCCCCTCCCCCTCAACTCCCTCCCCCTCAACTCCCCCTCCCTTAACTCCCTCCCTCCCCCTCAACCCCCTCAACTCCCCCCTGCCCCTCAACTCCCCCCTCCTCCCACCCCTTCAAACCCTCCCCTCCCTCCAAACCCTCCCCACCTCCCCTCCTCCCCTAACCCGCCCCTCCTCCTAACCCACCTCCCCTCACCCCCACCCCTCCACCCCCTTTTCCATTCCCTGCAGCTGGCACGGATCGCAGACAGCAAGGACCACGTCTTCCCGGTAAACGATGGCTTCGAGGCTCTCCAGGGCATCATTGACTCGGTGAGTACTGCCTGACGTGGCTGGTACCCGGGCTGATCGACAGCCCGAGGTCGTCGCCAGCAATTTGCACCCAGCTGCTTCCAATTAAAGCCGCTAGACGCCCGGCCCTGGGCTGAGCTGAGCTGAGACAGTCTGCAGCAGATGCCCGGCCCTGAGCTGAGCTGAGCTGAGCTGAGCCAGTCTGCGCCAGACGCCGAAAGCAATAAACTGCGAGGGGTTTGGGACCAAGGGGTCGGAGCTTTCTGCACTGAGGCACGGAAGCGGCACGGAAATCTGGTTTCATGCTGACAAAATAAACAGAAGAGCATTGCCAAGCTTGGTGTGGGGGGGTGGAGAGCAGAGGACAGCAACTAAACAAATAGATACTGTAAGATTTTGTATAATATGAGGCTGTGGCTAAATGTCAAACTATCAGATTACCAGAGCAGGCTTTAGTTATTATACTCAAACTGGATTCTGCAGTGTTATTTTTCCTGACCTGTCAGCGACAGGGATTATGTTGATCAGAACTAGAACAATTTCTTTTTAATGCAAATTCCACAGCATTTTTCCCTAAGTTAAATTTAAAAAAAGAGAATCCATCCATGCATTTTGTGAAGACACTGTGAAAGTAAATACGAGAGAGACGGATACAGGCACGGGTATTGCAGGATGCTGGAATGAGGGAAGAAGTTAAAACCACTGAAAGGAAAATTCAGGACAGATGTCGGGAAGAATGTCTGCGCTCAAAATGGTTAGATTTTGACCTTTTTTTGCACCACAGTGCACTGTCGGGCAAAGTCAAAATCCACCCTAATGAGTGGCCGGCACTTGCAGGGGCCTTCTAAGTCTGATAATGGGGGTGAAAATCTTTGGCCGCAGGTTCGAGGCATGATGTAATGGAGGAACTGTATTTTTAAGGGAAGTTGTGGTTAGCTGAGCAAAGATGGTCTTGCTCTTGTACAATCTTGCCGCAGCACTCACAGGGGTGGGCAGTACATTGGGGTTTCTGTTCATTGTGCGCATTGGGGAGCTGCATGCTGTTTGGGAGCAGCGGGGGGGAGGATAACTTGATAAGGTCCTTGCCTCCTTTGGGTGGATTGGCTGGCGGGGGCGGGGATACTCAGAGCCCTGTCTCCACGGTGATGGGCTTGGCAGCGGCTTGATTTCTGTTCTCAGGCTGGCTGCTGTGGATTTGAAATGCACGAGAAAAACAGGACCACATACAGGAAACTTTTTTTTATCCGGCACGGACGGGACCGACGTGGTGCCGGTTCATCAAAAATTCCAGATAACCGAAAGCTATAGTAAAAGATACGGAGAGCTGACAGCTCCGTATAAAGCAACAAACCCTGTTGCTTAGCAACAGCTTCAGAACAATGGCCACAAGTTGCAAGCGTCTCTGTAGCTTAGCAACAGCTGCAGCCACACCCTTGCACAGCAACAAATGGAGGAAGGCAAGTAATAAAAGTTACCTGAACCTACTCCTGAATTTTGCCGATTAACCGACATTTCCGGTTATTTAGGTGCCGGTAAATCGAAAGTTTCCTGTACATGGAAGGCAATGAGCGTGCACATTTCACATGGGACACCGTGTGCTCTGGGAAGCATATTACACAATCAAAAAACCGTTAGAGGCTCCGAATGATGGAGCTCAGAAGCTGAGTGACTCTGCTGACCCCGAGTTATATACAGTGCCTGGTCACTGTGGAGCTGAGCAACCCTGGTCCTCTGAGACTGAGATCTGAGTGACCCTGGTCATTCCGTGCTGCAGCTTCTGAGCGACCCTGCTCTTCCTATGGCTGACTCAGCTGCTCATGTTTTGTCAAATCTGATCGATGCCGCCCTTCCCCTTGCTACCAGCTCCTTCAATAATGTTGCTGTTGCGAGGAGTTTCCTCGGGTGGCTCCGAGGAAGGAGTAAATGACTTTGCTCTTTGAATTCTGCTTTAATTTTTCCCCCTCTTCTCTTGGGGGGAAAAATTCAGTTGTTTGCGCCTCCCGTTAGCGCCTTAAGAGGGCGCTAATGGGGCGCAAAGCAACTAGCGCCCGGGCACGGCGATGTTTGTGCCACTCGCGAAATTAACGAGACATTTTGCGGCGGCACTAAAAGCTACCGCCACGATCTCCTGCGCTGGCAGATCGTGGCGTCAGTTGAGTGCGCAACGCCCCGTTAGTGCCCCGGACCGGATATTGAGTGGCGCCCCCTCAATTACCGCCTGCCGCTAGCAACGACAGGTTGAGGGGAGCGTTTTGCAGTCGGGAAGGGACTAGGGGAGCACTATTTAAAGGCGACCGCTTCCTGCCTTTTTTTGTCGGTGACATTTTTGCACCACGCATTCTGAGAGAGAGAGAGAGAGACTTCTGGAGAGATTCAACGCTGTGTGAAGGAGTTTTGGGTACTGAGCAGCACTTTGCAGGTTCATTTTGATTTGCCCTTCCTTGCTTCACCAGCACTCTGAGGTAGCGCCTCACTCCTCGGCCTTTGCACCTTAAGACAGGTGTGTAGCGCCTGATTTAGCGCTCCAATCACCTCCAGGGGCGATAAAAGCCAATTTTGCTGTCGGAGGCGATAATTAGCGCCAGGCACTAAACTTGCGCTCCGCCAATAATGGCACCCCAGATGGGGCGATACTCAATTTTTCCCCCTTGGAGGCACTGGATCACACTGGTATACACAGATCCACGGGGGGGGTGGCGGGGGGGGCAACATTAACCCTTCAGTGCCTCATCGAAAACGTGTGACTGCAGACAGTGTGCATCAGCAAGCTATTCAACTGTGGGAGCATCATATCCAAAGCCCGATCCCATCACCACCTGTCATTTATAATTTATTGCAAGGGTCAGTGGAGTCGGAACCTTCCCCCAGCAGAAATCACTTCACAGTGCTGATGGGGGATTGAATCAGAGATCTTTCTGATCAGTGTGGCTTAGCACCAGACTGTAGACTTACACTATCCGGGATCTCGCAAAACAACAGCTACCTTTAAATCTCATCTCACAAGAAAGTGTCCAAAGCACTGTGTCGAAAACCCCAAAAAATTAAATTCTGGTGTTCATGAAGTCTTTTCTACAGAAACATAGAAAAATAGAAGCAGGAGTTGGCCATTCGTCCCTTCGAGCCTGCTCCGCCATTCAATATGATCATGGCTGATCTTCTATCTCAATACCATATTCCTGCTCTCTCCCCATACCCCTTGATGCCTTTTGTGTCTAGAAATCTATCTATCTCCTTCTTAAATATATTCAGTGACTTGGCCTCCACAGCCTTCTGTGGTAGAGAATTCCACAGGTTCACCACCCTCTGAGTGAAGAAACTTCTCCTCATCTCAGTCCTAAATGTCCTACCCTGTATCCTGAGACTGTGACCCCTCGTTCTAGACATCCCCCCCCCCCCCAGCCAGGGGAAACATCCTCCCTGCACCCAGTCTGTCTAGCCCTGTCAGAATTTTATACGTTTCAATGAGATCCCCTCTCATTCTTCTAAACTCTAGTGAATACAGGCCTAGTCGGCCCAATCTCTCCTCATACGACAGTCCTGCCATCCCAGGAATCAGTCTGGTGAACCTTCGCTGCACTCCCTCTATGGCAAGTAGATCCTTTCTTAGGTAAGGAGACCGAAACTGCACACAGTACTCCAGGTGTGGTCTCACCAAGGCCCTGTATAACTTCACACAGTACTCCAGGTGTGGTCTCACCAAGGCCCTGTATAACTTCACACAGTACTCCAGGTGTGGTCTCACCAAGGCCCTGTACAACTGTAGTAAGACATCCTTGCTCCAGTACTCCTGTGGCCATCACAATGTCGTCTCAAGCTGCACCCCTCACTTGGTCGGACTCTTTCCAATTAGATGGCTGGGACACTCTTTGCAGAAACACACAGGGAGATGAAAACTACTTGGAGGCTTGGCTGAGCTTTGCCCCCATCCGTTGAGAGCCAGCTTGATCTGGAAGCAATCTGCTCCCCCCACCCCCGCACCCTGTGCGGTCCCAGGTAAAAGCACTCCTGCAAAACTGGCCCTCAGTTCGGGCTGCCAGGGATTCACGTTGAAGTCATTTGTCATTATCTTCCTTGCCAGTCCCATAATGCTTGCTTTCCTAGTTTCGGTTGCTCAGGGGAAGAGATAACAGGGAGGCTTAGTGAGTCACCAATGGCAGGAACTGGGCTTGAATCCAGGCCAGACTGATTAAATGAAAAGTCTTTTCAATCTACCAACCTCCAGAGCTCCACATAGAAACATAGAAATATAGAAGATAGGAGCAGGAGTAGGCCATTCGGCCCCTCGAGCCTGTTCCGCCATTTAATGCGATCATGGCTGATCATCCAAATTCAGTACCCGGTCCCTGCTTTCTCCCCATATCCCTTGATCCCTTTAGCCTTAAGAAATATATCCAACTCCTTCTTGAATATATTTAATGAATTGGCCTCAACTGCCTCCTGTGGTAGAGAATTCTTCCCCCCGATCTTCCCCCCGCTGCCACCAACCTCATAGTTCCCCAACCCCGCACAGCCCGCTTCTACCTTCTTCCCAAGATTCACAAACAGGACTGCCCTGGTAGACCCATCGTTTCAGCCTGTTCTTGCCCCACGGAACTTATCTCTTCCTATCTTGACTCTATCTTTTCTCCCCTTGTCCAGTCTCTTCCCACCTACATCCGCGACTCTTCGGACGCCCTCCGCCACTTTAACAGTTTCCAGTTTCCTGGCCCCAACCGCTTCCTTTTCACCATGGACGTACAATCCCTCTATACCTCCATCCCCCACCAGGATGGCCTGAGGGCGCTCCGCTTCTTCCTTGAACAGAGGCCCGACCAGTCCCCATCCACCACCACCCTCCTCCGCCTGGCTGAATTTGTTCTCACATTGAACAATTTCTCCTTTAACTCCACTCATTTCCTCCAAATCAAAGGTGTTGTCATGGGTACCCGCATGGGTCCTAGCTATGCCTGCCTTTTCGTGGGCTATGTGGAACAATCTTTGTTCCAGTCCTACTCGGGTCCCCTCCCTCACCTCTTTTTCCGATACATTGATGACTGTATCGGTGCCGTTTCCTGCTCTCGCCCCGAACTAGACAATTTCATTCACTTTGCCTCCAATTTCCACCCTTCCCTCACATTCACATGGTCTATCTCTGACTCTTCCCTTCCCTTCCTCGACTTCTCCGTCTCCATCTCTGGGGATAGGTTATCGACCAATATTCACTACAAGCCCACTGACTCCCACAACTACCTGGACTACACTTCCTCCCACCCCGCCTCCTGTAAGGACTCTATTCCATTCTCCCAGTTTCTCCGTCTCCACCGCATCTGCTCCGACGATGCCACCTTCCACACCAGTGCTTCAGACATGTCCTCCTTTTTCCACAACCGAGGATTCCCCTCTACCGTGGTTGACACTGCCCTCGACCGTGTCAGTTCTATCTCCCAACTTCTGCCCTCACCCCTGCCCCTCCCTCCCGGAACCACGATAGGGTTCCCCTTGTCCTCACCTTTCACCCCACCAGCCTCCACATTCAACAGATCATCCTCTGGCATTTCCGCTACCTCCAAAGTGATCCCACCACCAAACGTATCTTCCCCTCCCCTCCCCATTCAGCATTCCGTAGGGACCGCTCCCTCCGAGACACCCTAGTCCACTCCTCTATCACCCCAAACAGCCCTTCCCCTTCGCCTGGCACCTTCCCGTGCAAGCGGAGGAGATGTAACACCTGCCCCTATACCTCCCCCCTTCCCACTGTCCAGGGCCCCAAACACCCCTTCCAGGTGAAACAGCGATTTACTTGTACTTCTCGCAATCTAGTACACTGTATTCGCTGCTTACGATGCGGTCTCCTCTACATTGGGGAGACCAAACGCAGATTGGGTGACCGCATTGCGGAACACCTCCGTTCAGTCCGTAAGGGTGACCCCGAGCTTCCGGTCGCCTGTCATTTTAATTCACTGCTCCATTCCCACTCGGACCTCACCGTCCTTGGCCTCTTGTATTGTTCCATGGAAGCTCAACGTAAACTCGAGGAACAGCACCTCATCTTCCGATTAGGCACTTTATGTTGGATCCGTGGTTCAGTGGATATGCTATTATTAAATAATCACACGGATGCTGTACATGAACAATAAACAGGTCTTTACTGGAGGAGGGTAGTCTCTAGACTGGGGGTACAGAGGCATGCGCAAAGCTTATATACTGGGTTCACTGTCACCTTAAAATCCCCACAGATGCGGACCTTCTTTGGTTCCCCAGGCGTATTACTCAACGACCTCTTCATTACAGGAATGATGGGTGTAGCCCACTCGCTCCAGTCCACTTTGGACAGTACTCCTGAACGTTCCAACCCTTCCAGCTCTGCTTCAACAGCTGGTCTGATCGCATAAGGCACTGGTCTGGCCTTCAGAAACTTTGGGCTTGCATTTTCCTCTATTTTAATCGTTGCTGTTATTCCTTTTAGTGTTCCTAGTCCCTCCTGGAACACTTCTTTTGCGTCAGTTAGCATTTTTGACAGTCGTCCAGGTGTGACGTCATCATCCTTTTTGGCCTCAACCTTTAGTGCCTGTATGGAATGCCAATCTAATTGTATCTTCCGGATCCATTCACGTCCTAGCAGTGGTGGTCCTCCATTTGGCAATACATATATATCCATTTTAGGTATTTCCTGGCCTTTATATGTCACTTTCACCCTTATTTTCCCTTTGGGGTAGACTTTTTGCCCCGTATACGTCTTCAAGACAATCTCTGTAGCTTTCAAGGGTATGTGTGAAAATAGCCGCTTGTAGTCTCTTTGATTTATGACTGTTAGAGCTGACCCTGTGTCCAATTCCATTTTCACTTGGACTCCGTCTATCTTGAGTGTAACCCAGATAGTCTGGTGATCCTCTATTTCTGTTACCTTATCTAGTTTCAGACAACCCAGCTCCTTGCTTCCGGAGTCTGTGTCACTTTTCTGTTCGTCTGAACCACAGTCCATCACCTGGTGTACCTTTTTGTACTTCTCCTGTGGAGATTTCTTACTGTTGGTTTTCTTCCCAGACCTGCAGACTCTTGCTATGTGTCCTGCTTTCCCACACTGTCTGCACACTTGGTCCTTGAACCAACAATCTTTCTGGTCATGTGTTGTTCTGCCGCGGCGATAGCACTTCCCTGTTCCATAGGACATTTCCTTGGTGCCATATTCTTGCGGTCTCTGTTGTATCTCTGCAGCGCCCCTTGCGGCTGCTTCGTGTGATACTGCCATACTGAAAGCTTTGTCCAGCGTAAGGTCCTTTTCTGATAGAAGCCGTTTCTGGGTTCCTTCACTTTGTAGCCCACACACAAACTTGTCCCTTAACGTATCTGCTAGTCCCGCTCCAAACTGGCAGTGTTTCGATAGCTTGCGCTGTTCCGTTAGGTACTCAGCATTGCTTTCGTCTTTGTGTTGGTTCCTTTTATGGAACTTAAATCGTTCTGCTATCAGCAGCAGTGTGGGGTTTAAGTGGTCCTGTAGGATTTCTACTATACTTTCAAAATTCTTGTTTACCGGCTTCTCTGGGGTTATTAGATTTCGCAGTAACCCATAAGTTTTTGCACCCATGGAATTTAACAGAACCAGTGCTTTATTAGCATCTGGCACTTCATTCGCCCTGCAGTACACCTCAATACGTTCCACATATGTCGCCCAATCTTCGACTTCATTGTCGAACGTAGAGATACTGCCACTCTTCGGCATCCTTGGGTGTGAGTTAACTGTCACAAATGGCGCCTCCCGCGCTTCCCCTTCTTCTCCGCTGGCACAAAATGTCATCTCCCGCACTTTCCTTCCTTCCCGCGCTCGCCCTTCTTCTCCGCTGCGGCTTCTAAAAATGGCGCCTCCCGCGCTCTTCCTTCTTCTCCGCAGCTCAATGGCGTCCCCCCTTTCTTCGCCCCGCGGACCCTGTTCAGCCCGTGAGCCCTGGCTGTGCTCTGCGCATTCTTCTTTTTATATTTTTCGACGCCGCTCAGTCTAGAACCCGGCTGTTTCTTAACCCTCTCTCTCTCCGGTTTGTTTTCTTTTTCTCGACGCCGCTTGGTGTTCAACCCCCGGCTGCGCCCTGCGCTCTTCACCCTCTGTCTTACCCCGTCGACGCTGCTCGGCTTTCTCTCCGCCGTCGGTCAGCTCCAGCCGCCGCTGCTCGGGAAGGGTCTGCGCTGGACCTGTCGTCAGTCTCTTACTGCTCGTCGTGGCTGGGGAACCAAGCCCGGCTCTCCACAGCCTCCCCTGCGAAGTTCAATCTCTGCCTGACTGCTGGGCGGTTGCTCGTGGTCGACGCCCGTGTTCCTGGCCTCGACTATTTTTTATTTTTTTTTATGTTGCAGGTAGATTCGAATCGACACTCGTCGCCACTGTTGGATCCGTGGTTCAGTGGATATGCTATTATTAAATAATCACACGGATGCTGTACATGAACAATAAACAGGTCTTTACTGGAGGAGGGTAGTCTCTAGACTGGGGGTACAAAGGCATGCGCAAAGCTTATATACCGGTGTGGTCACTGCCGGTACTACAGTATACAGGAGCTGTAAAAGTAGTTCTGACTTAAAGGCACATACACTACACTTTACAGCCTTCCGGACTCAATATCGAGTTCAACAATTTCAGATCATAACCTCGGCCCCCATTAATTTTTTACCTGTAATTTTTCCACTCCTTTCCGCCCCCCCCACCTTTCCTTTTGTTTCACTCTCCCACCTGGCAGCTATCTCTTGCCCTGCCAGTACACTTCACACCTAATCTCAGCCTATTACCATCTCGTCTGGCTTCGAACACCTTTTATTGTCTCTTCTACTACTTTTGCCTCTTTCGCTTCTTTTGTCCGATCGCAGCCCTGCCTTCGATCTATTTTCTTTTCTTTCCAGTTTTGAAGAAGGGTTCGACCCGAAACGTCAACTCAAATTTCTCTCCACGGATGTTGCCTGACCTGCTGAGTTTTTCCAGCATTTTCTGTTGTTATTTCGGATTTCCAACATCTGCAGTATTTTGCTATCATACCATTTGCCTTCTTAACCGCCTGCTGCACCTGCATGCTTACCTTCAGCGACTGGTGCACAAGGACACCCAGGTCTCGTTGCACTTCCCCGTCTCCCAATCTATTGCCGTTCAGATAATAATCTGCCTTCCTGTTTTTGCCACTTCGCATTTATCCACATTATACTGCATCTGCCATGCATCTGCCCAATCACCCAACCTGTCCAAATCCTACTGGAGTTTCTCGGCATCCTCCTCACAGCGCACACGCCCACCCAGCTTTGTGTCATCTGCAAACTTGGAGATATTACATCTAGTTCCCTCGTCTAGATCATTAATATATATTGTGAATAGCTGGGGTCCTAGGACCGATCCCTGCGGTACCCCACTAGTCACTGCATGCCACTCGGAAAAAGACCCGTTTATTCCAACTCTTTGCTTCCTGTCTGCCAACCAGTTCTCTATCCAAGTCAGTACCTTGCCCCCAATCCCGTGTGCCTTAACTTTACACGCTAATCTCTTATGAAAGGAGCCAGGCAATCTTACTCCAACTGGGCACAAATCCACAGCAGAAAACTGCCCATTATTCTGCAGTTATTGGTAACAAATAGTCAACCTTAACTCGGTCAGGCCGCATTGAGGGCTGGTGCATTGGAGCGAATTCCTCGGGGGCTAAGGGTTAAGACCCATTGTTGGGGTACTTGGGTGGGCCGGGTTTATAGAGGCAGATGCATTTAAGAGGGAGCTCGGTCAGCACATGAGGGAGAAAGGAATAGAAGGATATGTTGATGGGGTGAGGTGAAGAAGGGTGGGAGGAGGCTCGTGTGGAGCATTAAAAAAAAATGTTTAATTCGTTTTATGGGATCAGGGCGTCGCTGGCAAGGCCAGCATTTATTGCCCATCCCTAGTTGCTCTCGAGAAGGTGGTGGTGAGCCGCCTTCTTGAACCGTTGCAGTCCGTGTGGTGAAGGTACTCCCACAGTGCTGTTAGGGAGGGAGTTCCAGGATTTTGACCCAGCAACGATGAAGGATCGGCCGATATATTTCCAAGTCAGGATGGTGTGTGACGTGGAGGTAGTGGTGTTCCCATGCACCTGCTGCCCCTGTCCTTCTAGGTGGAAGAGGTCGCGGGTTTGGGAGGTGCTGCCGAAGAAGCCTTGGCGAGTTGCTGCAGAGCATCTTGTAGATGGTGCACACTGCAGGCACGGTGCGCCGGTGGTGGAGGGAGTGAATGTTTAAGGTGGTGGATGGGGTGCCAATCAAGAGGGCTGCTTTGTCCTGGATGGAGTCAAGCTTCTTGAGTGTTGTTGGAGCTGCACTCATCCAGGCAAGTGGAGAGTATTCCATCACACTCCTGACTTGTGCCTAGTAGATGGTGGAAAGGCTTTGGGGAGTCAGGAGCTGAGACACTCACCGCAGAATACCCAGCCTCTGACCTGCTCTTAATGCCACCGTATTTATGTGGCTGGACCTGTTGGGACGAATGGCCTGTTTCTGTGCTGTAAATAATTTGTAATACCTTCCTATGACTATAGGACTCCTTACCATCTTCGACTTCCCTTCCACCCTGCCGTCTTTAGGTTTTCACCATCCAAGATTGGCAACAACTAATCACTACTTTGCTCATCTTCAGATTCACCTCGTTTTCTCTCTTTTTTAACCGCAGTGGTGCCCTATCTATGGACCTGAACCTCCACCGGCGTCCCTCGGTAATTGCAAACCCATTCCAATTGTCTTGTGTTATTCATGAAAATTGCCAATGCAGCATTTTGGCGGCTCATAGGAACAGGAGCCCTTCGAACCTGTTCCGCCATTCTGTTTGATCGTGGATAATCTTTACCTCAACTCCATTCACCCGCCTTTGCTCCATCTGCCTTGATACCACTATCTAACAAAAGACCTATCGTTCTCAGCCTTGAATTTCAATTGACCCTCAGCAATCCACAGGCTTTGGGGGGAGAGAGTGCAAGATTTCCACCACCCTTTGTGTGAAGAAGTGCTTCCTGATTTCACCCCTAACTAGCCGAGCTCTAATTTTAAGATTAAGCCCATGTTCTGAATTTTCCCAGCAGAGGTTTCTTTGAATCTACCTTATTTAATCCCTTATCATTTTAAAAGACCTCGATTAGATCATCCCTAAACTTTCCAAGCATAAGGCAAGTTTATACAGCCTGCCCACAAATATTTAACTCTCTAACCCCCGGTATCATTCTGGTGAATCTGCACTGCACCCCCTCCAAGGCCAGTATATCCTTCCTGAGGTGCGATGCCCAGAACTGTGTGCAGTGTCCAGATGGGGGTGTGACCAAGGCTCTGTGCAATTGAAGCATCACTTCCTCCCCTTTGTAGAATGGGCCGATACTCTCTGGAGTTTAGAAGAATGAGAGGTGATCTCATTGAAACATACAAGATTCTGAAGGGGATTGATAGGGTGGATGCTGAGAGGTTGTTTCCCCTGGCTGGAGAGTCTAGAACTAGGGGACATAGTCTCAGGATAAGGGGTCGGCCATTTAGGACTGAGATGAGGAAGAATTTCTTCACTCAAAGGGTTGTGAATCTTTGGAATCCTCTGCCCCAGAGGGCTGTGAATGCTCATTCGCTGCATATATTCAAGGCTGAGATCGATAGATTTTTTGGACTCGACGGGAATCAAGCGATATGGAGATCGGGCAGGAAAGTGGAGTTGAGGTCAATGGTCAGCCATGATCTCATTGAATGGCGGAGCAGGCTCGAGGGGCCGAATGACCGACTCCTGCTGCTATTTCTTATGTTCTTATGTAATCCAACTCTCTTGTGATAAAGGCCAACATTCCACGAGAATTCCTTGTTGATCCCTTTTTGTACTTGGTCGCTAGCTTTTAGTGATTTGTGCGCACGGACACCCAAATCCCCCTGCCCCTTCACGGCGCCTAGACGCTCGCCATCAAGCTCAGCAAAGTCGGCTTTTCTCCTTCAACGTCCTTGCTCCCAAAGCTAATGGTTATGGTACTGGGTAACGGGCGCGAATCAGGAGCAGACGACCCCACTTCCCGGCGGCAATTGTGTGCCAGCAATACATCTCAGATTGACTCCTGGCCTTGTTGTAAGCTTCAGACCCGCTCCTTAATCTGGGGGCCAACGGCTTAGATATATTTTTTGACACCCAATTCACTGGCCTGTCTCAGAAACAAATGGGCTAGTAAAACCGTCTGTGGGAATGTTTGAAATGTCTTTTTCCCAGAAAGTGATTTTCATAGCTTCCTACATTTTGAAATTCTCACAAAGTGAAAATATTTACCAATTTTCCTGGACCATTACAGTCCCTTGGCTGGAATATAAACGTGCCAAAAAATCCTGAAGCGTGTGTAGCTGCCTCAACGCTAGGCCACACAAAGCTGTGAACAGAACAGGAGAAGCAAAGCCTGCAAGTACTTGGAATTCAGTCACACAGTCAGGATGACGCCAGTCATTTATATATCGCCTTTAACTAGATGTAATGGGGGAAAAATTCAGTTGTTTGCACCTCCCGTTACCGCCTTAAGAGGGCGCCAATGGGGCGCAAAGCAACTAGCGCCCGGGTGCGGCGATGTTTGCGCCGCTTGCGAAATTGACCAGACATTTTGCGGCGGCGCTAAACACTACCGCCACGATCTCCTGCGCCGGCAGATCATGACGTCAGTCGAGTGCGCAACGCCCCGTTAGCGCCCCGGACCGGATATTGAGTGGCGCCCCCTGCCTTACCGCCTGCCGCTAGCAACGACAGGTTGAGAGGAACGTTATGCTGTCAGAAAGGGACTGGGGGAGCGCTATTTAAAGGCGACCGCTTCCTGCCTTTTTTTGTCGGTGACATTTTTGCACCACACATTCTAAGAGAGAGAGACTTCTGGAGAGATTCAACGTTGTGTGAAGGAGTTTTGGGTACTGAGCAGCACTTTGCAGGTTTATTTTGATTTGCCCTTCCTTGCTTCGCCAGCGCTCTGAGGTAGCGCCTCGCTCCTCGGCCTTTGCGCCTTAAGACAGGTGTGAAGCGCCTGATTTAGTGCTCCAATCACCTCCAGGGACGATAAAAGCCAAGTTTGCTGTCTGAGGCGATAATTAACACCAGGCGCTAAACTTTGCGCATGGCCGATAATGACGCCCCAAATGGGGCGATACCGAATTTTTCCCCCAATATCTCCAAGTTTGCAGACGACACAAAGCTGGGTGGGCGTGTGTGCTGTGAGGAAGATGCAGAGAAACTCCAGTATGATTTGGACAGGTTGGCCGATTGGGCAGATGCATAGCAGATGCAGTATAATGTGGATAAATGCGAGGTTATTCACTTCGGTGGCAAAAACAGGAAGGCAGATTATTATCTGAATGGCAATAGATTGGGAGAAGGGGAAGTGCAACGAGACCTGGGTGTCCTTGTGCACCAGTCGCTGAAGGTAAGCATGCAGGTGCAGCAGGCGGTTAAGAAGGCAAATGGTATGTTGGCCTTCATAGCGAGAGGGTTCGAGTACAGGAGCAAGGATGTCTTGCTGCAGTTGTACAGGGCCTTGGTGAGACCACACCTTGAGTATTATGTGCAGTTTTGGTCGCCTTATCTGAGGAAGGATGGTCTTGCCATGGATGGAGTGCAGCGAAGATTCTCCACACTGATACCTGGGATGGCAGGAATGACATATGAAGAGCGATTGAGTCAATTAGGCTTATATTCGCTAGAGTTTAGAAGAATGAGAGGCGATCTCATTGAAACTTATAAAATTCTAACAGGACTAGACAGACTAGATGCAGGAAGGATGTTCCCGATGGCGGGGGGAGTCCAGAACCAGGGGTCACAGTCTAAGGATAAGGGGTAAGCCATTTAGGAGGAATATCTTCACCCAGAGAGTGTTGAACCTGTGGAATTCTCTACCACAGTAGGCAGTTGCGGCCAATTCATTAAATATATTCAAGAAGGAGTTAGATATATTTCTTAAGGCTAAAGGGATCAAGGGTTATAGGGAGAAAGCAGGGACAGGGTACTGAATTTGGATAATCAGCCATGATCTCATTAAATGGCGGAACAGCCTTGAGGGGCCGAATGGCCTACTCCTGCTCCTATCTTCTATGTTTCTATGTTAACGTAGTAAAACATCCCCAGGCGCTTCACAGGAGTGTTATCAAGCAAAATTTGACACCGAGCCATATAAGGAGCTATTAGGTCAGGTGACCAAAAGCTTGGCCAAAGAGGTAGGTTTTAAGGAGCGTCTTAAAGGAGGAGAGAGAGGCGGAGAGGTTTAGGGAGGGAATTCCAGAGCTTAGGGCCCAGGCAGCTGAAGGCACAGCCGCCAGTGGTGGAGCGATTAAAATCAGGGATGCTCAAGAGGCCAGAGTTTTTTCTCGGGATGTGGGTGACACTTTCGAGGCCTCATTTGTTGCCTTATCTCTCCTTGCCCAAAGAAGATGGCGCTGGGCCTTTTTCCAGCACTTGAGTGTATGTCCGCGCTCGCACACACACACACACACACACCAACAGCTTTTTAGTGTTCAAGACCCTTTTGGCACTGTGCATTAATAATGTTATGATGGGTGCCCTATATAACTGGGAATGAAGATCTGAGGTATTCAATGCAAATTCTGGAGGGGAGGGCTGTGAAATATATTCATATTAGGGGGCCTCTCCGTGTCATGATTGGGAGTGGCTGAGCAGCCCTCTTGTGCCTTCGCCGCCCCCCATTCTCCCCCCCCCCCACCCCCCACCAAAATACTGACACCAGTCCCTGTTCATAGGAAACCCCCCGGCCCATGAACAGACAGTCAGCGGCCCTTGTCTGGTTTGCTGGTACCTGCAGTAGCAGACACAGCACTCCCGATTGTCACAAGTGCTGCACCAAGAGCGCCAGAAATATATTCAAACGAGGTGAGCTCGCATTATTGAGTGCTCATTGGCGTCGTGACACGCGGAGCGCCCGAAAACAGTGCTGTGCCTTGTGCTCAGCCCCAGTAAGTTAGAGCACAGCACACACATTCGACAGACCTAGCCATCTGGTAACACTATTGAATTAATAGATACAGAATGAATAAAACGCTTTATAGGTGTGTATTTTTTGATCTATAGGAGCTGATTCCACTTGTGGTGGAGTCCATAAACTAGGGGTCCTAAATATAAGGTAGTCACTAATAAATCCAATAAGGAATTCAGGAGAAACTTCTTTTACCCAGAGAGTGGTGAAGATTTGAGTACAGGAGTAAAGAAGTCTTACTCCAATTATATAGGGCCTTGGTGAGACCACACCTGGAGTGCTGTGTACAATTTTGGTCTCCTTGCCTAAGGAAGGATATACTTGCCATAGAGGGAGTGCAACGAAGGTTCACGAGATTGATTCCTGGGATGGCGGGACTGTCGTATGAGAAGAGATTGAGTAAACTAGGCCTGTATTCTCTTGAATTCAGAAGAATGAGAGGGGATCTCATTGAAGCATACAAAATTATTACAGGGCTTGGTAGGGTGGATGCTGGGAGAATGTTTCCCTTGGCTGGGGAGTCTAGAACCAGGGGCCACAGCCTCAGGATAAAGGGTAGGCCATTCAGGACTGAGATGAGAAGAAATTTCTTCACTCGGAGGGTGGTGAATCTTTGGAATTCTCTACCCCAGAGGGCTGTGGAGGCTCAGTCATTGGGTATATTCAAAACAGAAGTCAATAGATTTCTGACTAGTAAGGGCATCAAGGGATATGGCGATAGGGCCGGTGAATGGAGTTGCGGCAGAAGATCAGCCATGATCTCATTGAATGGCAGAGCAGGCTCGAAGGGTCGAATGGCCGACTCCTGCTCCTATTTAAGAACATAAGAACATAAGAAATAGGAGCAGGAGTAGGCCAATCGGCCCCTTGAGCCTGCTCCGCCATTCAATAAGATCATGGCTGATCTGATCCTAACCGCCAATCCACTATCACAGAACCATCTCCTGAATCTAACAGAATTAGACACACGAAATAGGAGCAGGATCAGGCTACACGGCCCCTGGGCCCGCTCCGCTACCCACAGGGCCATGACCGATCCGAACCTAGACTCATGTCCAAATTCCTGCCCGCTCCCCGTAACCCTTAATTCCCTTTACTTCTAGGAAACTGTCTATTTCTGTTTTAAATTTATGTAATGATGTAGCTTCTACAGCTTTTTGGGGCAGCATATTCCATGGACCTACCACCCTCTGAGTGAAGTAGTTCCTCCTCATCTCAGTTTTGAAAGAGCAGCCCCTTATTCTAAGACTATGCCCCCTAGTTCTAGTTTCACCCATCATCGGGAACATCTTCCCCGCATCCACCCGATCCAACCCCTTCACAATCTTATATGTTTCAATAAGATCGCCTCTCATTCTTCTGAACTCCAATGAGTAGAGTCCCAATCTACTCAACCTCTCCTCATATGTCCATCCCCTCATCCCCGGGATTAACCGAGTGAACCTTCTTTGTACTGACTCGAGAGCAAGTATGTCCTTTCTTAAGTATGGACACCAAAACTGTACGCAGTATTCCAGGTGCGGTCTCACCAATACCTTGTACAACTGAAGCAATACCTCCCTATTTTTATATTCTATCCCCCTAGCAATGAAAGCCAACATTCCATTGGCCTTCTTAATCACTTGCTGCACCTGCATACTAACCTTTTGAGTTTCGTGCACCAGGACCCCCAGATCCCTTTGTACTTCAGTACTTTCCAGTTTCTTGCCATTAAGATAATAACTTGCTCTACGATTTTTCCTGCCAAAGTGCATAACCTCACACTTTCCAGTATTGTATTCCATCTGCCAAATCTCTGCCCACTTACTTAGCCTGTCTATGTCCCCTTGCAGGTTTTTTATGTCCTCCTCACTCACTACTTTCCCTCCCATCTTAGTATCATCTGCAAACTTTGATATGTTACACTCGGTCCCCTCCTCCAAATCGTTAATATAGATTGTAAAGAGTTGGGGACCCAGCACTGACCCCTGCGGAACACCACCAGTTACTGATTGCCAGTCTGAGAATGAACCATTTATCCCAACTCTCTGCCTTCTGTTAGATAGCCAATCCTCTATCCATGCCAGAATATTACCCCCAATCCCGTGATTTTTTATCTTAAGCAATAATCTTTTGTGTGGCACCTTGTCAAATGCCTTTTGGAAGTCTAAATGCACTACGTCCACTGGTTCCCCTTTATCCACCCTATATGTTACTTCCTCAAAGAACTCTGGCAAATTTGTCAAACATGACTTCCCCTTCATAAAACCATGCTGACTTTGTCCTATTAAATTATGATTATCCAAATGTCCTGTTACTGTCTCCTTAATAATGGACTCCAAAATTTTACCTACCACAGATGTTAGGCTAACCGGTCTATAGTTTCCAGCCTTCTGTCTACTGCCCTTTTTAAATAAGGGTGTTACATTAGCAGTTTTCCAGTCTGCCGGGACCTTTGCCGAGTCCAGGGAGTTTTGGAAAATTATTACCAATGCATCCACAATCCCTACCGCCACTTCCCTCAAGACCCTAGGATGTAAGCCATCAGGTCCAGGTGATTTATCCGCCTTGAGTCCCATTATTTTACCGAGTACCACTTCCTTAGTGATTTTGATCGTGTTTAGCTCCTCCCCCCCTTTAGCCCCCTGTTTGTCCAGTGTTGGGATATTCTTAGTGTCTTCTACTGTAAAGACTGATATAAAATATTCATTCAGTGTTTTTGCCATCTCCATATTTCCCACCATTAATTTCCCGGTCTCATCCTCTAAGGGACCAACATTTACTTTAGCCACCCTTTTTCTTTTTATATAACTATAAAAACTCTTACTATCTGTTTTTATATTTTTTGCTAATTTACTTTCATAATCTATCTTCCCTTTCTTAATCAATCTTTTTGTTATTTTTTGCTGTCTTTTAAAGTTTTCCCAACCCTCTATCCTCCCACTAGATTTGGCTACCTTATATGCCCTTGTTTTTAGTCGAATACTATCCTTAATTTCTTTACTTAGCCACGGGTGGCTGTCTTTTTTACACCCTTTTCTTCTCAGTGGAATATATATTTTTTGGAAGTTGTAAAATAACTCCTTAAATGTACACCACTGATCATGTATCGTCTTACCCTTTAATCTATTTTCCCAATCCACTCTACTCAATTCCGCTCCCATACCTTCATAGTCTCCTTTATTCAAGCTTAGCATGCTTGTTTGAGATCCAACCTTCTCACCCTCTAATTGAATATGGAATTCAACCATGTTATGGTTGCGAGTTCCACATTCTTTTGCTCTTAGAATGTGGAACTCGCTAACACAGGGAGTGATTGAGGCGAATAGCATAGATGCATTTCAGGGGAAGCTAGATAAACACATGAGGGAGAAAGGAATAGAAGGATATGTTGATAGGGTGAGATGAAGATGGGTGGGAGGAGGCTCGTGTGGAGCATAAACACCGGCACGGACCAGTTGGGCCGAATGGCCTGTTTCTGTGCTGTAGACTCGATATAATTCTGTGTAATCTGTATGATCAGATTGTGAGTTGAAGTTGCAGTTTTTAGTTGATTTTTTTTTTAATGCAATTATTATAATATATAATGTGACCAGGGCAGCCCCGTTCACACGTACCTTTCGGAAAGTGGGCCGCTGGTCGTAGTGCTGCTGAGAGTTACGGGGTGGTGAGAAGTGTTGTTGGGAATTGCTGTCCCTCGCTGGGGTTCAGCTGCGCAGATGCCGGCTGCCTCTCTGTACTTGGATCAAATGGCCGTTCTCCATGGGTCAGCCTGGGCAGTGTGCGTTAGTAGGCAATGTGCCACGGGGTGGAGGGGGGGGTGGGGGTGGGGGGCGCATTACAACCAGCCCGATCGCGTCCTCACTTGATCTCCCTGCGCATGCACTTACCAAATATGGCCATGAAAGGACTCTCCGTGGCCTTGCTCTTCCACTCTGTGGCAGCCCGACAGCCCATTAGATGCAGCAAATTTGACGTTTGCTTTAGTTCAGGGTGGGTTTTTTTTTCCCGACTTTCAACGGGCCAGTTTTTATCAAACAATAGAATTTGCCCAACACTGCAACACAATGGGCTGGAACTTACTGTAAAAATAATGGTGAGTTAATGCCGCGCACCGTTATTTATGCACAAAGCGTACAGCAACTTCAGGTGAGCGCAGGTGCGCAATAAAGCGCGAAAATCCAGAAGTTGCTGCGACGGACTGAACTCACCACAGAAAGTTAGGGATTTTCCATTTCAGTCAAAGTAGCCTTTTTAATGGCATGTTAAGTCTTAATTATTGACAAACAACCTCTCTGGCATTGAAAATTTACAAGTGTGGAGTCTCATTCCTTCAGCTTTTAATTCAGCTTCTTGGAGATTTTTTTTTAATTAGAGAATTACTTTTTTAAATTATAATTTTTGTATTTGCTTTTTCTTTGTCTCTTGATCCAATCTCTCTTTATTTCACTGTCTGTACTCGATTTGACGTTGAATTCACTGTTCTAACTGGCTCAGTCTGCGCTGCTCATTCTTCAATCTGATTGGTTAAGGAGACGCACAGTTGCTTGCCCTGTAGAGGGCGCTGTGCCATTTCAATGTCCACGTGCAGCAACTTGTTGTTCTTGTCCCATTCGCCCATCACCCTTGTGCTCGCTGACCTACATTGGCTCCCGGTTAAGCAGCGCCTCGATTTCAAAATTCTCATCCTTGTTTTCAAATCCCTCTATGGCCCTCACCCCTTCCCTATCTCTATAATCTCCTTCAGCCCCACAACCCCTCCGAGATATCGGCGCTCCTCAAATTCTGCCCTCTTGAGCATCCCTGATTATAATCGCTCAACCATTGGTGGCCGTGCCTTCTGTTGCCGAGGCCCTAAGCTCTGGAATTCCCTGCCTAAACCTCCACCTCACGACCTCTCTTTCCTCCTTTAAGACGCTCCTTAAAACCCTACCTCTTTGACCAAGCTTTTGGTCACCTGCCCTAATTTCTCCTTATGTGGCTCGGTGTCAAATTTCAAGTCTTAAAATACTTCCTGTGCAGCGCTTTGGGACGTTTTACTATGTTAAAGGCGCTATATAAATACAAGTTGTTGTTGCTGTTGTTGTTAGTGCAGCCCAGGCCACATGTCATGTTGGACATCAATCTAATGCACCATGCAAGACACAGTCTCAGCAAGGCCCACTGCGAGAGGTTGTCAAGCATTTAAGCAAGGCAATCTGATTGAAATAAATACTCCTGGCTGACGCTCAATGCACCCTGCTGCCTTCTGAAGGAGCTGGCGCGTTGCTGTTAATACACCTTCTGCAGCCACATACGTCTCGGGTTTCAAGCCAGAGTATTTTCTTAACACTTTGGTAATGGCACTAGAGCAGCTTAGTGCCTGGAACAGAAAATCAGCCACTTTCAATGCTCCAACCCAGTTTTTCATAAGAACACATGAAACATAAGAAATAAGAGCAGGAGTCGGCCATACGGCCCCTCGAGCCTGCTTCGACATTCAATAAGATCATGGCTGATCATCGACCTCAACTCCACTTTCCCGCCCAATCTCCATATCCCTTGATTCCCTTAGAGTCCAAAGATCTATCGATCTCAGCCTTGATTATACTCAATGACTGAACATTCACAGCACTCTGGGGCAGAGAATTCCAGAGATTCACAACCCTCTGAGTGAAGAAATTCCTCCTCATCTCAGTCCTAAATGGCCGACCCCTTATCCTGAGACTGTGACCCCTGGTTCTAGACTCTCCAGCCAGGGGGGAAACAACCTCTCAGTATCTACCCTGTCAATCCCCCTCAGAATCTTGTATATTTCAATGAGATCACCTCTCATTCTTCTAAACTCCAGAGAGTTTAGGCCCGTTCTACACAATCTCTCATCATAGGACAGCCCTCTCATCCCAGGAATCAATCTAGTGAACCTTCATTGCAATGCCTCCAAGGCAAGTATATCCTTCCTTAGATAAGGGATCCTTCCCTTGAAGGCCGTCCTGCAAGTGATTCCCTAATGAGAGTTCTTCCAAAGATAGTCACCCTGCCCCATTGTTATCCAAGTTCTATCACCACAACAATGGCAGGGGGTAGATGTTAGGAGTTACAGAACCCTCGGTTCTTCATCAGTACTGGTACCTAATGCAACCATTCAATCGCTGCTTTTACAATGGCCTTTATAGGGGTGTCTGCAGTGCGGCATCACGACGTGAGCGTCCTGTGCACTGGGTGCATACCCCCCAATATTAAACCTGCCTGCTTCTCCAGCACTGGCTATGTGGGAGACCTATTTATTTACCGGATTTTCCTGGCGGCCATTCTCAGTGAATGTGGCACATTTAAATTGGGGTTGCTGACAGTCGCATGGATCCTGTGCATCAGGAATTGGTGATGCTGGAACCGCTGTACGGCCAACGTAAATACAGCTGGCGTTATGAGGAGGGATTATATAAACTAGGTTTGTATTCCTGGGATATGGAAGGTTAAGGGTTGAATTGATTGTGGTTTTTAGGATTTTGAAAGGAGTTGATAGGGTAGACAGAGAGAAACTATTTCCAGTGGTAGGGGAATCTAGGACAAGCGGTCATAATCCTTAAAATCAGAGCCAGGCCATTCAGGAGAGAAGTTAGGAAACACTCTTCACAGTTCAAAGTGTGGAACCCTCTCCCACAAAGAGCAGTAGATACAAGGTCAATTAATCATTTTAAATCTGAGATCAATAGATTTTTGCTAGCCAGGGGTATAAAGGATATTGAACCAAGGTGGGTGGATGGAGTTAAGATACAGATCAGCCATGATCTCATTGAATGGCGGAACAATCTCAAGGGGCTGAATAGCCTCCTCCTGTTCCTGTGTTCCTATCATTGTCTTCCCCCAGTATCTGCCCCTGGCTCTGACCCTTTCCATTGATTTTATCATCATTTAATTAGGCCCCCTAACAATCTTTTCTGATTTTTTCTTCCCAAGGACTAAATCTGAAGTGCTCTGGAACTCTACCATTCTGGAGAGTTCAGATCTTTTTTTTTTCCAAATGTGCTATTTTTCTCATAAGTCTTTAGATACGCACATGGTAATGCTTAGGAGTAATTGCACCTCCCCAGTTCAGGCTATGGCGTGGAAAGCATTGCAAGATTGCTGATTGTTGCTTCTTTCTCCCCGATGACTAGATCCTGAAGAAGTCTTGTATTGAGATTCTGGCAGCTGAGCCTTCAAGCATCTGTGCTGGAGGTAAGTGCTTCAGGCCAACACCAAGTGCTCTTAATGTTATGCTTTCTCAGGGTCACTGAATCCACTCCAGTAAAAGCATGCAGCCTGGCAGTTTTCTCTCTTCATATATTTTCATTCTGTAAAAAAAGTTTATATTCTTAAGGGTTGGGATAAAGTTTTTCGCTAATCCTTAGTCCTTTCATGCTCATTTCCTGCTGCCAGTTTCTTCAGTCTATGAATCAGTTGCAGGGTTATCTTGACATGAAGGGAGGTCTTGTAACCTGGCAGGAACGTCTCTGAAGGTGTCTTCTGCCTGCTATTTCTAGCAAGGCGGTAGCTGTTCTTTTTGAACTCGACACACAACAGCTGGAGAAAATCTTCTCCCCCCCCCCCCCCCCAACCGCCCCCACCCGATGCCCACTCAGTTGTTTCAAAGCGGAGTCATTCAGAAGAGGACAATTTGGACCCCTTGGTTGAGAATCTCTCACTGGAAGATCATTATATTCTGAGGCTTAGCATATTGTGAAAGGGCAGGTGGTGCCATGCGGGCAACTGAACTTCCCTGGAGCTAGGGTTCTGCTCCTTGGAGCAGAGAAGGCTAAGAGGAGATTTGACGGAGGTGTTTAAAATCATGAAGGGTTTAGATAGAGTAAATAAAGAGAAACTGTTTCCAGTGGCTGAAGGGCCGATAACCAGAGGGCACAGATTTAAGGCGATTGGCCAAAGAACCAGAGGCGACATGAGGAAACATTTATTTACGCAACGAGTGGTTAGGATTTGGAATGCGCTGCCTGATAGGGTGGTGGAGGCAGATTCAATAGCAGCCTTCAAAGGGGAATTGGATAAATACTTGAAGGAGAAAACATTGCATGGCTATGGGGAAAAAGCGGGGGAGTGGGACTAACTGGATTGCTCTTCGAAAGAGACTCAGTGGGCCGAATGGCTTCCTTCTGTCCTATGATTCTATACCTCATTTTGTAATTGCAGTGCGTGTGTCACACCGAGCCAGTCAACAATGGTCCAGGTTCAATGCCCATGTCTGAGTTAGCTGGGGGCGACTGCAGTTGGCCTCATCACAGCCCATGCTGGGGAGGGGGAATGAGCTAAGGGTCCTGCGGTTGCTGGAAATGCCCATGGATTGATGTTGAACTTGGGGATGGAACCAAGCTCAAGTGTCAGGTTATCCACTGGTCAGGTATCCTGCCAGCACTGACGATCCAGGCTCACATGAACAATGACCATTTAAGGGCAGTACCAGAGGCAGCCAGGTCTGGGTTACCTGAGCTCATTTTCAGTCCTGTGCCTTCTTACTTTTCTCGCTGTCCTGCAAAAGGAGGCAAGCAAACAGTGTCAGGAAGCAGGGTTAGCCCAGTATCCACATGGAAGGTGAACAGGCCCTATTAAGATAGGATAATATAATTTTTTTTAATTCATTTTTATGGGATGTGGGCGTTGCTGGAAAGGCCAGCATTTATTGCCCATCCCTAATTGCCCTTGAGAAGGTGGTGGTGAGCCTCCTTCTTGAACCACTGCAGTCCGTGTGGTGAAGGTGCTCCCACAGTGCAGTTAGGGAGGGAGTTCCAGGATTTTGACCCAGCGACGATGAAGGATCGGCCGGTATATTTCCAAGTCAGGATGGTGTGTGACTTGAAGGGGAACTTGGAGGTGGTGGTGTTCCCGTGCGCCTGCTGCCCTTGTCCTTCTAGGTGGTAGAGGTCGCGGGTTTGGGAGGTGCTGCCGAAGAAGCCTTGGCGAGTTGCTGCAGTGCATCTTGTAGATGGTACACACTGCAGCCACGGTACGCCGGTGGTGGAGGGAGTGAATGTTTAAGGTGGTGGATGGGGTGCCAATCAAGCGGGCTGCTTTGTCCTGGATGTCCGCAAGCGCTTTACAGCCAATGAAGTACTTTTTGGAATGCAGTCACTGTTGTAATGTAGGAAACGCGGCAGCTAATTTGCACACAGCAAGCTCCCACAAACAGCAATGTGATAATGACCAGATAATCTGTTTCAGTGATGTTGATTGAGAGGTAAATATTGACCAGGGCACCGGGGAGAACTCCCCCTGCTCTTCTTCAAAATAGAGCCATGGGATCTTTTACGTCCACCTGAGAGGGCAGACGGGGCCTTGGTTTAACGCCTCATCCGAAAGGCAGTGCGGTACTCCTTCAGTGCTGGCATTGAAGTGTCAGCCTAGATTTGTGTGCTCAAGTCTCTGGAGTGGGACTATGAACCCACAACCTTCTGACTCGAGAGACAAGAGTGCTGCCCACTGAGCCCCAGCTAACAATTGGGATGGTGCTCCTCATTAAAAAGGTTGCTTTAAAAAATCGCTCAACTATGCAAAAGGTGTCAGTAGTTGGTATGGAACCTGTGATAGATTACCAAAGGGCGTGTCCCCTTTCACTCATTGACACAATCTTGGTTGTCAGGGTAGCCAACTTGTCAGAGAGCTGAAGTCATGCCTGGGGTGGATTCATCCTGCGGTGCTGTATAAATTGGAACACTTCCAGCTGTACTTGTGGGATTAACTGTAAAATTTGCTTACAGTGGATTTTTGTCATGACAACACAAGTTTTTTTCTTTAGAACTTCGGCACTTAATGCACCACTTGAAATTATAATGAAACGAGGGCCTCACCAACTCCTCCCCTTGTTTAAAGAGATAGGCCTAGAAATTCAGTATAGCCACGTTTGGGGCGCTAAAGTCGGGCGGCCGCTAAAGTTTGCGCCCGGCGCAAAGTCGCGCCACCTTCGCCGATATTCAGTCGCATCGCCCCAAGAGGTTGCTGCTGCGCTAAAACAGGCGATGCACGACTATCTTTAGGCGCTAAGCCGGCGGTGCTGAGCGATACCCCCGAGGCCGGGTGCAGCGCAGGTGCAGCAAGTTGTTGATTGACGGCAGACACTCTGGCGCCAGTCAGCTCTTAAAGGGGGAGGGTGGATTTGTTTGCCTGCCACGTCCTGCACACTGCAGCCCTCAACCTAGGCCTGACCACTTCTGCTTCATCTGCACAACGCCCAGGGCTATGGAGAAGGCCAGGGAGAGAGCACAGCGCTTCAGCGACGGTGACCTGAGGGTGCTGGTTGGCGGAGTGGAGCGCAGGCGCCATGTTCTGTTCCCAGAAGGTGGCAGGAGGCCGCTGCCCAGCGCCTACCGGAAAGCCTGGAGGGAGGTTTCAAACAGGGTGTCTTCCAACAGCGTGGTTGCCAGGACTCCTGTGCAATGCCGGAAAAAGTTCAACGACCTCACTCGGGTTGTCAGGGTGAGTACCCTTTCCAGTGTCCTCCTCATCCCTGCATGTGCACCTCAGTTTATGGGCAAAGGGACCTGAAAGCCCTAATGGCCAGCCCTCATCCAGCAGCTATGGGACTGTCATGAAAATCACTTGCACATTCAGCACTTTACACACTGTACAAGTTATTCCACCATGGGAGGCATTGCAGACAAGATCAGGGCTTCACACTGTACAAGCTATTCGACCATGGGAGGCATTGCAGACAAGATCAGGGCTTCACACTGTACTTAGAGGCCGTCCTTTCTCTTGCAGGCCAAGGTGGCGCACAACCGGCGGAAACTAAGTGAGACCGGGGGAGGCCGTCCTGACGTCAAAGAGCTCTCCGACCTCGACCAGCGTGTGGAGCGCATTATGGCAGGCCGGCTGATTGGCCCCGTCGCCAGTGGAGATGCCGACCCTGTTCTGGGCACCAATGGTAAGGGCATCACCTTTTTGACCTCTCTCTTTCCACTTGCGCCTCAGATCAGCATCCTTTGCCACTGTCCGATCAATGCAGTGCATGGCAGCACTCATGCCTCCCTCGCTGCCGCCCTGTCCTCACTCTAAAGCTACTCTTGTGCCTTCCTGCTTTCAGATGGTGAATCGCCAGGTGAGGAGGCGGGCCCTCAAGCTGCCACTGTCAGCGATTCCAAATTCGAGGAGGAGGAAGAGGAAGCCGGCCCATCAGTGCCACCCTCAGCCGCGCCAGCCCATGGCGATGAAGGGGACACGTCTTCCCTGGAGGGGAGCCGGGGGGAAGGGTCGGAGGAGAGTGAAGCTCCGGGGCCCAGCGGGCTGCAGCAACGCGGGAGGGGTGGGGAAGCTCGGCGGACTTCTCCCCAGAGGGTGAGTGCGGCCTCCAGTCCTGCGACGGTGAGCGCAGAGGAGGTGCGGCTCCTGGAGGAAATGGCCGTCCAGGCTGAGCGCAGGCACAATGAGCTCATGGCTGCAGTGGCAAGGATGCCTGACTCCATTGAGTCTTTGTCAAGGAGTGTGCAGCAATTTGGAGCAGCACAGGCCAGGAGTCTACAAGACTTCGCGGCAGGACAGGCGGCTTCGAGCCAAGTGCTCAGTCGTGCCGTCCATTCACTGGCTGTTGTCATGCGGACACAGACCAGGGCCACACGGGCACTAACTGCTGCCACCCTCGCTGGATCAGCCAGGCATCGCCAGGGCACTCGCCGCGCAGCAGCAGCCCAGCAGTCTGTTCTTCAGCTGTTTGCTGCGCATGCTGCAGTGCTGGCCCGTGCGAGTGCCAATGTATCAGGCGACCAGGGAGCACCTGCGATCTGTCAGGTTGGCACCATTCCTGCAGCCGACACTGCCACTCCGCCATTGCAGCTGCCACGAGCCGCTGGACAGACTGCTGCCGCCCAAGCAGAGTTGGAGCAGTCAGCAGCCGGCCCCTCCAGGGCCAGAGCTGGTGCAGGCCGACCCCCAAGGGCATCTGCCGTCTCGCCATCTGACCCTCAGCAGCCTTCCCCCAGCCTTGCTGCAGCCACTGCGCTCCCATTGAGGAGGAGCTGCAGGGCGGGCAGGGGCCAGGCAAGGATGCGAAAGGCATCGCACTCACAGGGCAAAAAGTAGAAGGTCTGCACAAATGCTTTGTGGTTGTTGAAAGGCCGAGACTGCTGTAGTTGTGTTTTTGTAAGGCCGAGACTGGTGTCTTTCTTTGTTTTTGTAAGGCCGAGACTGGTGTCCTTCTTTGTCTTTGTAAGGCCGAGACTGTTAGTTTTGTGTTTTTGGAGGGGGCTTCTCAACATGAGGTTGTAATGTGGGAAGGGCAGAGGTTTGCAATAAATTAATGTTCTTAAATCGCACTGTGCATGGTTTTTTTTGCAAGTCCTGGTTGCCCTGCTCGGCTGAGGGCTTGTGGAGCGGCTACATTCATCTGCTGACATTGGCACAAGCCATTCCCTGAGAGGGGGCCTAGAACCGACATTCAATAAGCCGGCGATGGGCGGCCCTTGCACTTTCTGCCTCCCTCCTGTGCTGGTCCTCCTCAGGTGGTCCTCCAATCTCTGGTGGCAGTGGCTGAGTCCTGCGGATAGCCAGGTTGTGCATCATGCAGCACACGACCACGAAATGGGAGACTCGCTCCGGCGAATATTGTAGGGCTCCACCGGAACGATCCAGACAGCGGAACCGTTGCTTCAGGACGCCGATTGTTTGCTCAATGACGTTCCTGGTCGCTTGATGGCTGTCGTTGTATCCCTCTTCAGCAGGGGTGCTGGGCGCACGGAGCGGGGTCATCAGCCAGGTACACAAAGGATAGCCTTTGTCCCTGAGAAGCCATCCTCGTGGGTGAGACTGGGCCTGGAACATGTCTGCCACAGAAGTCTGGCGCAGGATGAAGGCATCGTGGCTGCTGCCTGGAAAGCGGGCATTGACAGCTAGGATGAGCTGCCTGTGGTCACACACCAGCTGGACGTTGAGCGAATGGTAGCCCTTCCGGTTGCGGTAATCCTCGGAATTCTCCAGAGGTGCCCGCAAAGCCACATGCGTGCAGTCAATGGCGCCCTGCACCATGGGGAAGCCCGCGAATGCTGCAAAGCCCATTGCACGCTGTTGCTGCTTGGCAAGGGCCATGGAGAAGGAGATGAACTGACGTCTCCTTTTGAAAAGGGCATTGGTCACCTGGCGGATGCAGCAATGCACCGCGAACTGGGAGATGTTGGAAATGTCCCCAGTAGCGGATTGGAAGGAGCCGGTGGCATAGAAGTTGAGAGCCACCGTCACCTTCACTGCCACCGACAGAGACGTCCTGCTCCTCAGATGTGGCTGCAGATCATCGCCAAGCAGGTGGCAGATCTCTGTGACCACCTCCCTTCGGAATCGCAGCCTCCGAACACACTGCTCGTCAGACATGTTCAGATAGGAGAACTGCTGGCGGTATACCCTGGGTGGGTAAGGCCTCCGTTCCCGACGCCTGTTGCCCCCTCTCCGTCTAGCCAGGACTGCCACTCTCTCACGGCGTCTGTGAGCCCTTTGGATGCAATGGAGAAGGCCAGCGTTTGCACCCATTGCAGCCCCCATTATATGTTAGCAAACAATGATATGTCAATGAAGGCAAAGACAAGTGGAAAGCTGTGGCCTGAAGCCACAAGTACCTGTCCAAGTGTTGAGCCAAAGCAGAAAGCTCTCTACCTTGGTCTCTCTGCAAAGATCCGTCTCTCAAGAAGGAGTGCTGCGAAATGGCAGCCTTTTCTAGTGCAGGAGGAGTGCCCTTTAATTTGCGCCCCCCGCGCCCCGCATCGACTGAGCACCGTTCCACTCTACCAGTCGCTAGGGGCGCCAGGCACACAAGAGGGCGTCGCGACTGAATTTCCGGTTTGGGGCGCACAAAGGGCGTTGCACGAGGAAATGACGTCAGGATCTGCGCGCGCAGCTGAGCGCGCGCAAAGACTTTGCGCTGCCACTAAATCGTGAGTGAAGTTGGGGAGAGGCGCAGATCGCGCTGCGCCCGGCCGCTAGCCGCCTAGCGCCCGACATCGACGACTCCTAAGGCGCTACCGGCTGGCGCAACCAACTGAATTTCTAGGCCATAATGTCTCAGGCATTTTCACTGTAGCTTTCCACAAAATTGTTTCATTTTATTCTAACTGCCCCGTGTCCTAACTCGCACCAAGTCCCGTTCCCCCATCTCCCCCGTGCTCGCTGACCTACATTGGCTCCCAGTTGAGCAACGTCTCGATTTTAAAATTCTCATCCATGTTTTCAAATCCCTCCATGGCCCTCGCCCCCTCCCTATCTCTGTAACCTCCCCCACAACCCCCCGAGATCTCTGCGCTCCTCCAATTCTGCCCTCTTGCACATCCCTGATTTTAATCGCTCCACCATAGGCGGCCGTGCCTTCAGCTGCCTGAGCATTAAGCTCTGGAATTCCCTCCATAAACCTCTCCGCCTCGCTACCTCTCTTTCCTCCTTTAAGACGCTCCTTAAAACCTACCTCTTTGACCAAGCTTTTTGTTCAGCTGCCCTAATATCTCCGTATGTGGCTCGGTGTCAAAATTGGTTTGATAATCGCTCCTGTGAAGCGCCTTGGGACGTTATACTAGGGTCACCATTACTGAAACTAGTTTTTACAGATGGCCTTAAGAGGTGGAGAGGGGGAAGGATTTAGGGATGTATGCCACAGTGTGGGGCCATGGCGATTGAAGGCACAGCCACCATTGGTGGGGTGAAGGAGCAGGCAGAAAAGGCCAAAGGAATGGAGAGTTCGGGTGATGTAAGTTTTGAGGTTACAGAGATAGGAAGAAGCAAGGCCAGATTTAAACAAAAAGAGGAGCATTTAAATTTGAGGTGTTGGGCACTGGGAGCCAATGTCATAGAGTCATAACGGCACAGAAGGAGGCCATTCGGCCCATCAAGTCTGTGCCGGCTCTCTGTACAGCAATCCAGTCAGTCACATTCCCCCGCTCTATCCCCGTAGCCCTGCAAGTTTATTTCCCTCCAGTGCCTATCCAGTCTCCCCTTGAAAACATTGAGTGTCTCCGCTTCCACCACTTCCGTCGGCAGCGAGTTCCAGGTCCTCACCACTCGCTGCGTAAAAATGTTTTTCCTCACGTCCCCCCTGTATCTGTTGCCCAAAACCTTTAATCTGTGTCCCCTAGTCCTTGTACCATCAACTAGTGGGAACAGCCTTTCCCCGTCTAGCCTATCCAAACCCGTCATCATCTTGTACACCTCTATCAAATCACCCCTCAGCCTCCTTTGCTCTAATGAAAACAAATCCAGCTTCTCCAATCTGTCCTTGTGGCTAAGATCCCCCATCCCCGGAACCATTCTGGTAAATCTCCTCTGCACCCTCTCAAGAGCCTTCACATCCTTCCTTAAAGTGTGATGACCAGAACTGGACGCAATACTCCAGTTGTGGCCTAACCAGCGCTTTATAAATGCAGGTCATCAAGGACAGGGGTAATGGGTGAGCGGGACTTGCTGTGGGATAGCGGGCAGCAGAGCTGCAGTTTACAAAGAGTGGAGGATGGGTGGCCGCCCGGTGGAGCATTGGAATGGTCGAGTCTACAGGTGGCAAAGGGATGGCTGAGCGTTTCAGCAGCAGACAGGCTGTGGCAGGGCGGAGGTGGGCGATGCTACAGAGATGGATGTAGGCGGTCTTTGGGAGGAGAGGATATGGGCTTGGAAACTCAGCTCGGGGTCGAATAGAACGGCAAGTTTAGGAATAATTGTTGCAGCCTGAAACAGTGGCCGGGGAAAAGGATGGAACTAGTGGCAGTGTTTGGAGTTTGTGCAAGGACCGAAGAAGATGACTTTGGTCTTCCCAATACTGGAGGAAATTGTGGCTCATCCAAGACTGGATATGGTGTCATATTTGACCCTGAAATGAGCTTCCGACCACATATCCGCAGCATAACAAAGACCGCCTACTTCCACCTCCGTAACATCGCCCGTCTCCGCCCCTGCCTCAGCTCATCCGCTGCTGAAACCCTCATCCATGCCTTTGTTACCTCCAGACTTGACTATTCCAATGCACTCCTGCCTGGCCTCCCTCGTTCTACCCTACGTAAACTTGAGGTCATCCAAAACTCGGCTGCCCGTGTCCTAACTCGCACCAAGTCCCATTCGCCCATCTCCCCTGTGCTCGCTGACCTACATTGGCTCCCAGTTAAGCAACGCCTCGATTTCAAAACTCTCATCCTTGTTTTCAGACCCCTCCACAGCCTCACCCCTCCTTATCTCTGTTAACTCCTTCAGCCTCACAATCCCCCGAGATATCTGCGCTCCTCTAATTCTGCCTTCTTGAGCATCCCTGATTATAATCGCTCCACCATTGGTGGCCGTGCCTTCTGTTGCCTGGGCCCTAAACTCTGGAATTCCCTGCCTAAACCTCTCCGTCTCGCTGCCTCTCTTTCCTCCTTTAAGACGCTCCTTAAAACCGACCTCTTTGACCAAGCATTTGTTCACCTGCCCTAAATTTATCCTTATGTGGCTTGGTGTCAAATTCTTTGTCTTAAAATACTCCTGTGCCGCGCCTTGGGATGTTTTACTACGTTAAAGGTGCTATATAAATACAAGCTGTTGTTGTTGATATTAGGTAAGCAGTTTGACAATACAGATCAGTGGAGGAGAGGTAGAACTGGGTGTCATCAGCTTATCTGTGGAAGAGGACCCCCTGGTCTGTTGGTGATGTTACAGCATGTAGCTGAGGAAAAGGAGAGGACTAATGATAGATCCTTGGGGGACCCCGGAGGTAACGGTACGGGGGGTGTGGGTGGGGGGTTGGAAGAGGGGCCGTTGCTGGAGTTTCTCTAGTGAGGCTCTGATAGGTATAAGCTGAACCAGGGCAGTCGCACTGAACTGGACAACAGAGGAGAGATGTTGGCAGAGGATGGTGTGGTCAACCATGTCAAAGGCCACAGAGAGGCCGAGGAGGAAGGGGAGGGATAGTGCACCCTGGTCACACTCACAGAGGATGCCATTCGTGACTTTAGTTATGGCTGTTTCAGTGCTGTGGCAGGGACAGAAACCTGATTGGAGACATTCAGTCAGTGAGAAAGATGACGGAGTATTTGGAGGTGACTACATGTTGAAGGACTTGCGGAGAAAGGGAGATTGGAGATCAGATTTTGTCAATGGGGGCGCGTTGGGGGCGGGACTGCTGGTTGTCGGGTTTCAGTCCCGCCCCCAGCGACGTCCGGCCAATCCACGCTATTTTCCCTTGATTGACCTTGTTAAGCCCGCCCCTGCGGGCTTAACCGGCCAATTAAGGGAAAGCCGGTGACAGAGGATGTCAGCGTATGACGCTTCATCTTTTGAAAATTTTTGATAGATGTGTTGTCAGCGTTTGACAGCTTTGAGAAACTGTCAAACACTGACAATCTCTGTTCTAAGGTGAGCCCTTGCACACAGGCACACCAAGACCTCCCTCCTCAGCAGAAATCAGATGGCTGCTACATCTGAGAATGCAGCAGCCATTCTGTTATCTCTGCCATTGAGATGAGGCACCTCCGGATCCCCAAGGGTTGAAGCCTGCAGGAAGAAGCAAAGGTAAGGAAACTTTTTCCAACACTTTACACTCACCTCTCATACTTACCTCTCCACACTTGCACCCATCACTCACCTCCACAGCGGACTTTTTGACCTCTCTCACCCCCGCAGACCCACTGCTCGCCTCGCTGACCCTGGCGAGGTTCACAGCTGTCGGGAAGCTCGCAATTGCAGGCGTAAAATGGGGAAAAGCCTCAAAACTGCCCATTAACTACCTGTTAACAGGCAGTTAATTGGCTCTAGTCCCCTTCCCGCCTCGAGGAGTTGGTTCCCTGCGCGAGTTGGGGACCCGCCTCCCGGGAAGATGGCACGGAGGCGGGATGGGAGCGGGGTTCGGTATAGAAACATAGAAGATAGGAGCAGGAGTAGGCCATTCGGCCCTTCGAGCCTGCTCCGCCATTCAATGAGATCATGGCTGATCATCCCAATTCAGTACCCTGTCCCTGCCTTCTCCCCATATCCCTTGATCCCTTTAGCCTTAAGAAATATGTCCAACTCTTTTTTGAATATATTTAATGAACTGGCCTCCATCGCCCTCTGTGGCAGAGAATTCCACAGGTTCACCACTCCACAGGTTCACCACTCTCTGGGTGAAGAAATTCCTCCTCATTTCAGTCCTAAATGGCTTACCCCTTATCCTTAGACTATGACCCCTGGTTCTGGACTCCCCGGCCATCATAAACAGCCTTCCTGCATCTAGCCTGTCCAGGCCTGACAGAATTTTATAAGTTTCGATGAGATCCCCTCTCAATCTTCTAAACTCCAGTGAGTATAAGCCCAATCGACACAATCTCTCCTCATACGTCATTCCTGCCATCCCAGGTATCAGCCTGGTGAATCTTCGCTGCACTCCTTCTATGGCAAGAACGTCCTTCCTCAGGTAAGGCGACCAAAACTGCACACAATACTCAAGATGTGGTCTCACCAAGGCCCTGTAAACTGTAGCAAGACATCCTTGTTCCTGTACTCGAACCCTCTTGCTACGAAGGCCAACATACCATTTGCCTTCTTAACCGCCTGCTGCACCTGCATGCTTACCTTCAGCGACTGGTGCACAAGAACACCCAGGTCTCTTTGCACTTCCCCTTCTCCCAATCTATTGCCATTCAAATAATAATCTGCCTTCCTGTTTTTGCCACCAAAGTGGATAACCTCACATTTATCCACATTATAGTGCATTTGCCATGTTTCTGCCCAATCACCCAATCTGTCCAAATCGTACTGGAGTTTCACGACATCCTCCTCACAGCTTACCCTCCCACCCAGCTTTGTGTCGTCTGCAAATTTGGAGATATTACATCCAATTCCCTCGTCCAGATCATTAATATATATTGTGAACAGCTGGGGTCCTAGGACCGATCCTTGCGGTACCCCACTAGTCACTGCCTGCCACTTGGAAAACGACCCGTTTATTCCAACTCTTTGCTTTCTGTCCGCCAACCAGTTCTCTATCCAAGTCAATACCTTGCCCCCAATCCCATGTGCCTTAATTTTGCACGCTAATCTCTTATGTGGGACCTTATCGAAAGCCTTCTGAAAGTCCAAATACACCACATCCACTGGTTCTCCCTTATCTATTTTACCA
Organism: Somniosus microcephalus; assembly: GCF_052327205.1. Classification (NCBI taxonomy): domain Eukaryota; kingdom Metazoa; phylum Chordata; class Chondrichthyes; order Squaliformes; family Somniosidae; genus Somniosus; species Somniosus microcephalus. The sequence goes on from NC_141016.1 coordinate 8,152,918, forward strand.
GTTACAGCCTCAAAAAATTCCAGTAGATTAGTCAAGCATGATTTAGCTTTTGTAAATCCATGTTGACTTTGTCCGATCCTGTCACTGCTTACCAAGTGCTCTGCTATTACATCTTTTATAATAGATTCTAGCATTTTCCCCACTACCGATGTCAGGCTTACCAGTCTATAATTCCCCGCTTTTTCTCGACCACCTTTTTTGAATAGTGGGGTAACATTAGCTACCCTCCAATCCATGGGTACTGTTCCAGAGTCTATCGAGTTCTGGAAGATGACCAGCAATGCATCTACTATTTCCAGGGCCACTTCCTTAAGTACCCTGGGATGTAGATTATCAGGCCCTGGGGATTTATCGGCCTTTAGTCCCATCAATTTTCCTAACACCATTTCCCTACAAATACTGATTTCTTTCAGTTCCACCCTTTCATCAGGCCCTATGTTCCCCGGCATCTCTGGGAGGTTATTTGTGTCCTCCTTTGTGAAGACAGAACCAAAGTATGAATTTAGTTGGTCTGCCATTTCTTTGTTTCCCATTATAAATTCCCCTGATTCTGACTGTAAGGGACCTACGCTTGACTTCGCCAATCTTTTTCTCTTCACATATCTATAAAAGCTTTTACAGTCAGTTTTTATGTTCCCTGCTAGCTTACTCATATTCTATTTTCCCTTTCTTAATTAATCATTTTGTCCTCCTTTGTTGAATCCTAAACTGCTCCCAATCCTCAGGATTATTGCTTTTTCTGACCAATTTATATGTCGTCTCCTTGGATCTTATGCTATCCCTAATTTCCCTTGTTAGCCACGGTTGAGTCACCTTTTTTGTTTTATTTTTATGCCAAACTGGGATGAACAAATTCTGTAGCTCATCCATTCGGTCTTTGAATGTTTGCCATTGCCTATCCACCGTCAACCCTTTGAGTGCCATTCCCCAATCAATCCTACCCAACTCGCTCTTCAGACCATCGTAGTTTCCTTTATTTAAATTGAGGACCCTAGTCTCTGAGTCAACTACTTCATTCTCCATCTTAATGAAGAATTCGATCATATTATGATCGCTCAGACCCAAGGGGCCTCATACAACAAGATTGCTAATTAATCCTTTGTCGTTACATAATACCCAGTCTAAGATGGACTGATCTCTGGTTGGCTTCTCGACATATTGGTCCAGGAAACCATCCCGTAAACACTCCAGGAATTCCTCCTCCACAGTATTGTTACTAATTTGGTTGGCCCAATCTATATGTAGATTAAAGTCACCCATAATGACTGCTGTGCCCTTATTGCACGCTTCTTTAATTTCCCTTTTAATGCCATCCCCAACCTCCGCCTTACTGTTGGGAGGTCTATATACCACTCCCACTAATGTTTTTTTCCCCTTAGTATTTCTCAATTCTACCCATACAGATTCCACATCATCAGAGCTAATATCCTTCATTACAATTGTATTAATCCCTTCTTTAACCAGTAATGCTACCCCACCTCCCTTTCCTTTTTGCCTATCTTTCCTGAATATCGAATACCCCTGGATGTTGAGTTCCCAGTCTTGGCCATCCTTGAGCCACGTTTCCGTAATCCCAACCAAATCATATTCGTTTACCTCTATTTGCGCAGCCAATTCATCCACCTTATTACAAATGCTCCTCGCATTAAGACACAAAGCCTTCAGGCTTGTTTTTTTAACGCACTTAGACCTATTAGAATTATTATTTACTGTGGCCACGTTTGATTTAAACCGTTGATTTCTCTGACTGCCACTTTTGTTTTTCTCCTTCCTATCTTTTGCTTTTATCCCTGTTTCCCTTTCCTCTGTCTCCCTGCTCAGGTTCCCAACCCCCTGCCATTTTAGTTTAAACCCCCCCGAACAGTGCTAGCAAACCTCCCCGCAAGGATATTTGTCCCGCTCTGGTTCAGGTGCAACCCGTCCGACTTGTACAAGTCCCACCTTTCCCAGAAGCAGGCCCAGTGATCCAGGAAACTAAAGCCCTCCCTCCTGCACCAACTCTTTAGCCACGCATTCATCTGCTCTACCCTCCTATTCCTATACTCACTAGCACGTGGCACCGGGAGTAATCCAGAGATTACAACCTTTGAGGTCCTGTTCTTTAATCTGCTACCTAGCTCCCTAAATTCTTGCTGCAGGACCTCATCCCTCTTCCTACCCATGTCATTGGTCCCAATGTGAACCACGGCCTCTGACTGTTCACCCTCCCCCTTCAGAATGCCCTGAAGCCGTTCAGTGACATCCTTGACCCTGGCACCAGGGAGGCAACAAACCATCCTGGAGTCACGTCTACAGCCACAGAAACGCCTATCTGTTCCCCTTACGATAGAATCCCCTACCACTATTGCTCTCCCACTCTTTTTCCTCCCTTCCTGAGCAGCAGAAGCACCCCTGGTGCCAGGAAGTTGGCTGCTGCTGCCTTCCTCCGGTAAGTCATCCCCCTCAACAGTATCCAAATCGGTATACCTGTTTGAGAGGGGGATGGCCACAGGGGTCCCCTGCACTACCTGCCTGCCTCTACTGCTCTGCCTGATGGTCACCCATTTCCCTTCTGCCTGTGCAGCCCTTACCTGCGGTGTGACCAACTCACTAAACGTGTTATCCACGACCCTCTCAGCATCGTGAATGCTCCAAAGCCCATCCATCCGCAGCTCCAGCGCCACAATGCGGTCTGCTAGTAGCCGCAGCTGGATGCATTTCTGGCACACGTGGTCATCAGGGACACCGGCAGTATCCCTGAATTCCCACATAGAGCAAGAGGAGCATAACACGGGGCTGGGCTCTCCTGGCATGACTTATCCTTTAATTAATTTAAATTAATTCACTATCACCAATTAAAGATAACTGTAAGGCGCTTGTATGGTTTACCAACAGTCCCTGCTACACCAGAAAAGACCTTAGTAACTATAAACTACAGAGTTAAAGTTTAAGAAAGAGAAATACTCACCAACCAATCACTTACCTGCTCCCTGGTGACGTCACACTCTGATTACTTTTTACCTCTCTCCCCGCTGCTGAGTTAGCCGGGCCTCGCCTCGCTCCTCCTTTTATCTGCCGCCTCGGTACTCTCCTGGTCCGATCTGGTCGGGCCTCGCCTCGCTCCTCCTTTTAACTGCCGCCTCGGTGCACTCCTGGTCCGATCTGGTCGGGCCTCGCCTCGCTCCTCCTTTTATCTGCCGCCTCGGTACTCTCCTGGTCCGATCTGGTCGGGCCTCGCCTCGCTCCTCCTTTTATCTGCCGCCTCGGTACTCTCCTGGTCCGATCTGGTCGGGCCTCGCCTCGCTCCTCGTTTTATCTGCCGCCTCGGTGCTCTCCTGGTCCGATCTGGTCGGGCCTCGCCTCGCTCCTCCTTTTATACTGCCGCCTCGGTGCTCTCCTGGTCCGCGCCCAGTTTCTGCCATTTTTCCCGGCAGTCCTGCCTCCCTACCTGCCTCCCCAGGGCTGGGAAAATTCCCCCCCAGGCTGTAGTTTGCAAGTCCAGAGGGGTCGAAGGTGGGTATTTTGAGGAGGGGGGTTGATGGTGGTTTTGGAAAGGGATGGAGACAGCGCCCGTGGCATGGGCACCGGTTACAGTGTCAGTACTGCAGTGGTGTGTCATCTTCGATTGTGCACTCTATGCTCTAAGGACACTGACCTACCACAGGCTCTTGCCCCACATTTCTCTGTCATGTACAATTACCATTTTGTAACCGTCCCGGGAAATGAGGGTTTGTTGCTTGTACAACCACATTCAGCATCTCTTTTATTATACCTTTCTGTTCCAGGCAAGTAACCCAACAATTTTACTGACCAGAATTCAGATTCTGTGGGCAGAACTAGCAACCTCATTGAAACTGTTCTGAAATCACTGAGTGTGCAATTGCCATATATTTTCTGCTTTAGAAACTGCTTGTTTATTTTCACAGATTATCACACAGTTAGAAGGGCAGTGGACACTCATACAGGGGGTGTCTTCATCATGCTAGATGACCCCTGATCCTTAATTGAAAACATTTGCATGCAAGTTCCTAATTGAAGTAGTAATGTTCCAAAATATTCAGATCATGAATATGCAGAGTGCAATCTTGTTAACCAGTGGTGTAGCTTTTCCCTCCCACCCTCATTCTCAGTGGACTTTTCCAATGATGATATCAGGAACTGAATTGCATCCAAGCTCCTCCCCTTCTCTGTTCAAACTCAATTGAAAACAGAGGGAGAGGAATAATATGTGGAAGGGTAGATTTCCAAAAACTTGGTTTCAATTAGGGATCCATAACTTCTCAGCATTTGAAAAGAAAATTGTTAGGGCTCCCTTTCATGTTTCAAGAAATGTAATCCACAAAGTCCCAACAAGAGACCATTGGGTGGCTGGTGGGTTCCAAAGAACACAAAGCAACTATGAATTTGTTCAGCGAGTTTATGCGGTGAGCTATTGAGGCCTGCAGAATGCAAAGACGCCAGGCTCCACTGCCGGAATGTACTGACTTAGCTCATCTCAGCTGAGATGTCAGTCGAGCCGTTCCAGAAACACAGAAACACAGAAACCCCACAGTGCAGATAGAGGCCATTTCGGCCCATCGAGCCTGCACCGACACATATCCCACCCAATCCCCGTAACCCCTACACCAACACATATCCCACCCTATCCCTGTAACCCCACGTATTTAATCCCCCTAACACTAAGGGTCAATTTATCATAGCCAATCAACCTAACTCGCACATCTTTGGACTGTGGGAGGAAACCGGAGCACCCGGAGAAAACCCACGCAAACACGGGGAGAATGTGCAAACTCCACACAGACAGTCGCCCGAGGCCGGATTCGAACCCGGGTCTCTGGCGCTGTGAGGCAACAGTGCTAACCACTATGCCACCAATTGGCCTGCAGGCGGAAACTGGTCTGCAGACAAAAGCCAAAAGGACAAAGGGGTTGTTTTTTTTTTAATTCGCTTATGGGATGTGGGCGTCGCTGGCAAGGCCAGCATTTATTGCCCATCCCCAGTTGTCCCTTGAGAAGGTGGTGGTGAGCCGCCTTCTTGAACCGCTGCAGTCCCGTGTGGTGAAGGTGCTCCCACGGCGCTGTTAGGGAGGGAGCTCCAGGATTTTGACCCAGCGACGATGAAGGGTTCTAAAATATGTCCTAACCTCGGAGACATTACCACCAGTTCTGAGAGGTCCGGGGGCCTGAGGAGCGCTGGCGGTAAAGAGGCTTGGCAAGCCGGCCAGATGGGCAACCGGCAGATGGCGTCTCCCGAACTGATGCCAAAAAAAAAATCACTCGATTCTTGATCACCGTCGCTTTCCTAACTTCTGTTTTCTCATTCTTAGAAACGTTTCAAGTTGTCGTGAGGGGTAACGGATTTGCTCACGCGCGCAGTGTGGATAAAGTTCTCTGCAGCTTCAAGATTAATGAAACCATGACCCTCAGTAAGTGTCTGACCCGACCTCTGGGAAGTTTGAAACGTTGGGTATTTTGCAAGGACCCTTGATGTCGTCAAATATTTTGTGCAACTTTGTTTGTTTTCCCTCCACTTAAACCCCCCCCCCACAACATGCAAGGTATAGTAGACACCTCCGTCCCCATTGTAAAATCAGGGTGCTCAGATGATATCGCATGATGGCAGTTTATGCTCACCATTTCTTCCCCCCTCGGCCAAATTTTCTCCGTTCCGTTCCTGAAGATGCTAACCCTGAAATTCCTCGGGGCTTCCCGCCAGTCTCCTGCTGTAACTTCTGCACAACCCTCTTCAAAACACCGGATACGTTGGGTGTCTGCTGCTTCTGGGAGTCTCGTAGTTGCCTCGGCAAGGGCGAAACTTCCATTTGCCCGCTCACAAGGCGAATGGCAGGCGGGTGCCGGGGGTGGGGGCAGGGTGGGGCGGGGGGAGCAAGTACTGCCTCAGTCAAAGTTCCCACTTCTAAGCCTCAGTTGGGACCTGGCGTAGCAGTGGCGGTGGAGACCCCAGTAAGAGGACAGGTGAGCCTCACCTGCAAAGGTGCCCTCACCTCCAAAGAGGACAATATTCTTTCAAATTTATCCCGGATCTGTCCCCCTTGCTTGCGGACTGAACGGAAGAGTGCCAGCAATTGGGGGGGGGTAAAAGAGCGGGGTGCGGGGGGTGCGAAAGGGGGTACAACCCCCCCAAGGGCAGCCGGTTGGCCGGATGTCCACTAACATGGGGCTAGCAGGCACCAGAGATGTGCTCAAAGTGGCACTTGCGCCCATCTGCCCCATGCAAATGAGGTGGCCACCACCCTTCCACTGAATCTCCTCACTTCGGTGGGAAAGGATCTGCAGATCTGACCCCAGCCGAACCAACGGATCACCGTCTGTGGAATTCCGGAGCTACTGGGTGCAGGTCCACTGAGGTCAGCAGACGTGTGCCATGCCATCGAGGGAGCTATATTTACTGTTTAAGACTCAATTCTATAAAACTGCTGTCCTAAGTTCATTGAGAGATATCTGGTGACATGAATCAGTCATTCATGAAAGAAAGACTTATGAAATAATACTGAGCGGCGCTGTCCAGGGAGAGTATAAATACTCGGGCACGGGCCCAGCTTGCGCAGGACATTCTTAACAGGAACTAGTGAAGGACACAATTAGACCTCCATGTTGTAAAACAGTTGATTAAAGCTTTGTTTAACGCTTAGACCAAGTGCCTAGTAGTTTTATTACGTCATCTGGTATTCTTTATAATCGATGGTGTAATAAGTGTAGCGGCGAACACTCACAAGGAGTGAATCTCACCAAATTACGGGCTACGCACCAGGACTCTCGAGATGCGGGCAACCCCCAAGGTGCCAGACTCAGCTCAGCGGTCGCATTTTCGCCTCTGGGTTTAAAAAAAAAAAGAATTATGGAAAACCTGTTCTTCGCTGAAGAGGATCGCAAATGTTTTCAAACAAAGTTAAAAGACTTTCCCGGCCCGGAGAACCCTCAAGAACCATCCAGCAGGGTCTAAACTGAACTCTCGCTCCGGTTCCAGTGAAACTGGCCTCGAGTTACTTGAACAGCTTTCTCCTGAATCTCCTCCAATGATGGAATCGCATCGGATGAGGGAGAGCGTTCCAAAAGCTGAAATGTACACATGATGAATGGAGCCAGAGTGATAATTTAAACCAGACTTTTATTTTCAGTCGTCTCAAGACTATTCAAAGTCTGTTGCTGCGCATTGATGACTCTCGTCAGCAGATTACAAGTGATACCGCCAATTTAAGACTGAACTGCGGTTTGATTTAGCCGATGACATTTTCATGAACAATTAGCCTCAACCACCTTCCTGCTCAAGTATTTTTTCCAGTGAATTTTTTGGTGCTCCTCAAGGTGATAGGCACTAGCTTGGGATCCATCTCAGGCAGCCAGCACCAGCCTCAAGCACTTCCAGGTTGGGTATGTGCCAGGTAAAGATCTCTCTACCCCAACATTGTGCTTCCAATCCAGAAAAACGTTGATATTTTTCCATTTCCCACACTAGCCATCCTGTGAACTCGACGTGGGATTTTGAATTGCGGCCAGATTGTGCTGTAGCCTCACATGCACTGGGAACGGGATTCAAACTTCAATTAAACATAGGACCCTAGTCGACAATAACAGAGGAGTCTGTCAATCGTTCATTTTGGCCGAATTCAAAACTAGATCCCAACTGATGAAAGCCCAGCATCGAAGACATTAATCTGCTTAGCAACCATTTCACCTGTTAAAATGCTGTGTTGGCTGTACCTCCTTCTTCTTAGGCAGTCCCCCAGAACCGAGGATGACTTGCTTCCACACTAAAAATGAGTTCTCAGGTGACTGATGAGTCCAATGCGGGACCTACAGTCTCTGTCACAGGTGGGGTAGACGGTGGTTGAAGGGGCGGGTGGGTGGGGTGCTTGGGTTGATGCGCGCTCCTTCCGCTGTTTGCGCTTGGCTTCCGCTTGCTCCAGGCGAAGAGACCCGAAGTGTTCGGCGCCTTCCCGGATGATTCTCCTCCACTTTGTGCGGTCTTAGGCCAGGGATTCCCAGGTGTCGGTGGGGATGTTGCAATTTTTCAAGGAGGCTTTGAGGGTGTCCTTGAAGCGTTTCCTCTGCCCACCTGGGGCTCTCTTGCCGCGTCGGAGCTCCGAGTAGAGCGCTTGTTTTGGGAGTCTCGTATCGGGCATGCGGACAATGTGGTCCATCCATCAGATCTGACCGAGCGTGGCCAAAGCTTCGAGGCTGGGGATGTTGGCCTGAGTAAGAACACTGATGTTGGTGCGTCTATCCTGCCAATGGATTTGCAGGATTTTGCGGAGGCAGCGTTGGTGGTACCTCTCCAGTGCTTTGAGGTGCCTGTTGTACTTGGTCCATGTCTCTGAAGCATACAGGAGGGCGATTATCAAAATCCACGACGAGACCTTGGACAACATGGACCACTTTCCATACCTCGGGAGCCTACTGTCAACAAGAGCAGATGTCGATGACGAAGTCCAACATCGCCTTCAGTGTGCCAGTGCAGCCTTCGGTCACCTGAGGAAGAGAGTGTTTGAAGACCAGGACCTCAAACCCGGCACTAAGCTCATGGTCTACAGAGCAGCAGTGATACCCGCCCTGCTGTATGCTGTACCTCCTTGACAATGTATGCGGTGCTGTGCAATATCATCCAATATTCTAACCCAGGGCGATACCATGCAGCATAATTATGCTACCTGATTGAGCTGTGTAAACTCGAAGGAGGGAGTCAAAGATCTGGAATGAACTCAGTGTAGTGTTGTGCAAAATCGTAAAGACAGCTGTCTTCACTTCTGGCTAATGCCTCCAAAGGGACATTGATGCATCAGAACAGGACAACAAATGAACTGTGGATTTTGAAAGCCACGCTGTGAGGGCAAACTGATGAAATGAGGTGCGAGTGCGACAGGAAATGTGACTCAAGATTGAAATATAATTGGAGGAGATAAAAAGCCAAAAGGGAAGACCTTCAACAACAACAACTTGCATTTATACAGCGCCTTTAACGTAGTAAAACATCCCAGGGCGCTTCACAGGAACATAATCAGACAAAATTTGACACTAAGCAACATAAGGAGATATTAGGACAGGTGACCTAAAGCTTGGTCAAAGAGGCAGGTTTTAAAGAACGTCTTTTAAAGGAGGAGAGAGAGGCGGAGAGGTTTAGGGAGGGAATTCCAGAGCTTAGGGCCCAGGCAGGTGAAGGCACGGCCGTCAATGGTGAAGCGATGGGAATCGGGGGATGCGCAAGAGGCCAGAATTGGAGGAGCGCAGAGATCTCGGGGTGGGGGGGGGGGGTGGTTGTGGGGGCTGGAGGAGGTTACAGACATTGGAAGGGAGAGGGAGGCCATGGAGGGATTTGAAAACAAGGATGAGAATTTTAAAACCGAGGCATCATTTTTGAAATAAAATAAGCTCCCGGGCGTTGTGAAAGAAGCATGGTTGCTGATTGATGCTATAAATTGTCACCATCAACAGTGATGGTTCTTTTGAAGAGAATGGAACAGATTTTCATTGCAAGTAAAGATATACATTTGAGCAGGGATGTTTTGAGAGGTGAGGAAATGAAAGAGAAGCAAAAGCTGAGAGACAACTGCAGGACTAATCTGTTAGATGCAGTAAGATAGATGACCCAAAGTGGCCTCTCGTTCAACAAGTTATTGGCAGTATGTCAAGAGCATGCAATGAATTATAATTGCCGGAAAAATACATTGTGGTTTCTCAGCAATAAAATAGAGCACAATATATGACGCTTTCTCGAAGAAGAATCACAGAGCAACAACTGCAGGCGAATAAATGGAAAACCACATCCTGTTTCTACAATGGCGCTGAGGCAAGATACTGAATAAAACATTTTAACAAAGGAAACAGTTTACTGGCTGGTGAGCCACCTGTCCACCAGGGAATGTGTGTGTGTGTGTGAAATGGTCGTGGCATTCCTCACGAGCACTCAGCAGGGGTCTTTCTCTCTCTTCCAGCTCAGAAGCCTTTGGTGGTCGCAGACACCTATTTGCTCTGTCCCGCGCCAGTGCTACAAGAGGTTGACAGGTACGTTGAGATTTCCCACCACCACCCAAGAACGTTTTGCAGCCAACAAGAGTTCTCGGTACCCCTGGGCGATGGCAATGGTCAGGCAGACCGCAATCAGGGTGGGCTTGCCTGAGTGGCTCAAACTCCCCAAACACACCAAACACCCCAAACTCCCCAAACCACACCAAACCCCCCAAACTCCCCAAACCACACCAAACCCCCCCAAACACACCAAACCACACCAAACCCCCCAAACACCCCAAACCCCCAAACCACACCAAACCCCGCAAACACACCAAACCCCCCAAACACACCAAACCCCCGAAACACCCCAAACTCACCAAACCCCCCAAACACATCAAACCCCCAAACACATCAAACTCCCCAAACACGCCAAACCCCCAAACCCCCCAAACACATCAAACCCCCAAACACATCAAACTCCCCAAACACGCCAAACCCCCCAAACACATCAAACCCCCGAAACTCCCCAAACACACCAAACCCCCAAACACACCAAACCCCCAAACACCGCAAACACATCAAACTCCCCAAACACACCAAACCCCCCACACACATCAAACCACCCAAACTCCCCAAACACACCAAACCCCCAAACACCCCAAACACATCAAACTCCCCAAACACGCCAAACCCCCCAAACACACCAAACCCCCCAAACACACCAAACCCCCCAAACATGCCAAACCCCCAAACTCCCCAAACACACCAAACCCCCAAACACACCAAACCCCCCAAACACATCAAACACACCAAACCCCCCAAACACATCAAACCCCCAAACACACCAAATCCCCCAAACTCCCCAAACACACCAAACACACCAAACCCCCCCAAACACCCCAAACCCCCCAAACACACCAAACACCCCAAACCCCCAAACTCCCCAAACACACCAAACCCCCCAAACACACCAAACCCCCCAAACCCCCAAACTCCCCAAACACACCAAACCCCCCAAACACACCAAACCCCCTAACCACACCAAACCCCCCAAACACATCAAACCCCCCAAACTCCCCAAACACCCCAAACCCCCTAACCACACCAAACCCCCCAAACACACCAAACCCCCTAACCACACCAAACCCCCCAAACACACCAAACACGCCAAACCCCCAAACACACCAAACCCTCTAACCACACCAAACCCCCCAAACACACCAAACCCCCAAACTCCCCATACACCCCAAACTCCCCAAACACACCAAACACACCAAACCCCCCAAACACCCCAAACACCCCAAACACGCCAAACCCCCAAACTCCCCATACACCCCAAACTCCCCAAACACACCAAACACACCAAACACCCCAAACACCCCAAGCCCCCCAAACACACCAAACCCCCCAAACACACCAAACACACCAAACTCCCCAAACACCCCAAACACACCAAACCCCCAAACACACCAAACTCCCCAAACACACCAAACCCCCAAACACACCAAACACACCAAACCCCCAAACACACCAAACACACCAAACACACCAAACCCCCAAACTCCCCAAACACCCCAAACCCCCAAACACGCCAAACCCCCAAACACACCAAACCCCCAAACACACCAAACCCCCCAAACTCCCCAAATACGCCAAACCCCCCAAACACATCAAACCCCCCAAACACACCAAACACAGCAAACCCCCAAACACGCCAAACCCCCAAACTCCCTAAACACACCAAACCCCCAAACACCCCAAAAACCCCAACACCCCCAAACACACCAAACTCCCAAACCACACCAAACCCCCCAAACTCCCCATACACCCCAAACACGCCAATCTCCCCAAACACACCAAGCCCCCAAACACCGCAAACACGCCAAACCTCCAAACTCCCCAAACACACCAAACCTCCAAACACCCCAAACACACCAAACTCCCCAAACACACCAAACCTCCAAACACACCAAACCTCCAAACACACCAAACTCCCCAAACACACCAAACCTCCAAACACCCCAAACACACCAAACTCCCCAAACACACCAAACCCCCAAACACCCCAAACCCCCAAACTCACCAAACACGCCAAACCCCCAAACACACCAAACCCCCAAACTCCCCAAACACACCAAACACGCCAAACCCCCAAACACACCAAACTCCCCAAACTCCCCAAACACGCCAAACTCCCCAAACACGCCAAACTCCCCAAACACGCCAAACTCCCCAAACACACCAAACCCACCAAACACCCCAAACCCCCAAACACACCAAACCCCCAAACACACCAAACACGCCAAACCCCCCAAACACACCAAACCCCCAAACACCCCAAACACGCCAAACCCCCAAACTCCCTAAACACACCAAACCCCCCAAAAACCCCAAACACACCAAACCCCCAAACACGCCAAACTCCCCAAACACACCAAACCCCCCAAACTCCCCAAACACCCCAAACACCCCAACCCCCCAAACACACCAAACCCCCAAACACGCCAAACCCCCAAACTCCCTAAACACACCAAACCCCCAAACACCCCAAAAACCTCAAACCCCCCCAAACACACCAAACCCCCAAACACCCCAAACACGCCAAGCCCCCCAAACACACCAAACACACCAAACTCCCCAAACACACCAAACCCCCAAACCCCCCAAACACACCAAGCCCCCCAAACACACCAAACACACCAAACTCCCCAAACACACCAAACTCCCCAAACACCCCAAACACCCCAAACACCCCAACCCCCCAAACACACCAAACCCCCAAACACGCCAAACCCCCAAACTCCCTAAACACACCAAACCCCCAAACACCCCAAAAACCCCAAACCCCCCCAAACACACCAAACCCCCAAACACCCCAAACACGCCAAGCCCCCCAAACACACCAAACACACCAAACCCCCAAACCCCCCAAACACACCAAGCCCCCCAAACACACCAAACACACCAAACTCCCCAAACACACCAAACACCCCAAACACACCAAACCCCCAAACACACCAAACTCCCCAAACACACCAAACCCCCAAACTCCCCAAACCCCCAAACACCCCAAACACCCAAACCACACCAAACCCCCCAAACACACCAAACACCCCAAACACGCCAAACCCCCAAACTCCCCAAACACACCAAACACACCAAACCCCCAAACCCCCCAAACTCCCCAAATACGCCAAACCCCCAAACCCCCCAAACACATCAAACCCCCCAAACACCCCAAACACGCCAAACCCCCAAACTCCCTAAACACACCAAACCCCCAAACACCCCAAAAACCCAAACACACCAAACCCCCAAACACCCCAAACACGCCAAACCCCCAAACTCCCTAAACACACCAAACGCCCAAGCACCCCAAAAACCCCAAACACACCAAACCCCCAAACCCCCCAAACACACCAAACCCCCAAACCACACCAAACCCCCCAAACACACCAAACCCCCCAAACTCCCCATACACCCCAAACACGCCAATCTCCCCAAACACACCAAGCCCCCAAACACCGCAAACACGCCAAACCTCCAAACTCCCCAAACACACCAAACCTCCAAACACCCCAAACACACCAAACTCCCCAAACACACCAAACCTCCAAACACCCCAAACACACCAAACTCCCCAAACACACCAAACCCCCAAACACCCCAAACTCCCCAAACACACCAAACACGCCAAACCCCCAAACACACCAAACCCCCAAACTCCCCAAACACGCCAAACCCCCAAACCCCCAAACACACCAAACTCCCCAAACACGCCAAACTCCCCAAACACGCCAAACTCCCCAAACACACCAAACCCACCAAACACCCCAAACCCCCAAACACCCCAAACACCCAAACCACACCAAACCCCCAAACCACACCAAACCCCCAAACACACCAAACCCCCAAACTCCCCAAACCCCCAAACACACCAAACCCCCAAACTCCCCAAACACGCCAAACCCCCCAAACACACCAAACCCCCAAACAGCTCAAACACGCCAAACCCCCAAACCACACCAAACCCCCAAACACACCAAACCCCCAAACTCCCCAAACCCCCAAACACACCAAACCCCCAAACTCCCCAAACACGCCAAACCCCCCAAACACACCAAACCCCCAAACAGCTCAAACACGCCAAACCCCCAAACTCCCTAAACACACCAAACCCCCAAACCCCCCAAAAACCCCAAACACGCCAAACTCCCCAAACACACCAAACCCCCCAAACTCCCCAAACACCCCAACCCCCCAAACACACCAAACCCCCAAACACCTCAAACACGCCAAACCCCCAAACTCCCTAAACACACCAAACCCACCAAACACCCCAAACCCCCAAACACCCCAAACACCCCAAACACCCAAACCACACCAAACCCCCAAACACACCAAACCCCCAAACTCCCCAAACACACCAAACACGCCAAACCCCCCAAACACACCAAACCCCCAAACACCCCAAACACGCCAAACCCCCAAACTCCCTAAACACACCAAACCCCCAAACCCCCCAAAAACCCCAAACACACCAAACCCCCAAACACGCCAAACTCCCCAAACACACCAAACCCCCCAAACTCCCCAAACACCCCAAACACCCCAACCCCCCAAACACACCAAACCCCCAAACACGCCAAACCCCCAAACTCCCTAAACACACCAAACCCCCAAACACCCCAAAAACCTCAAACCCCCCCAAACACACCAAACCCCCAAACACCCCAAACACGCCAAGCCCCCCAAACACACCAAACACACCAAACTCCCCAAACACACCAAACCCCCAAACCCCCCAAACACACCAAGCCCCCCAAACACACCAAACACACCAAACTCCCCAAACACACCAAACTCCCCAAACACCCCAAACACCCCAAACACCCCAACCCCCCAAACACACCAAACCCCCAAACACGCCAAACCCCCAAACTCCCTAAACACACCAAACCCCCAAACACCCCAAACACGCCAAGCCCCCCAAACACACCAAACACACCAAACACACCAAACCCCCAAACCCCCCAAACACACCAAGCCCCCCAAACACACCAAACACACCAAACTCCCCAAACACACCAAACACCCCAAACACACCAAACCCCCAAACACACCAAACTCCCCAAACACACCAAACCCCCAAACTCCCCAAACACCCCAAACCCCCAAACACCCCAAACACCCAAACCACACCAAACCCCCCAAACACACCAAACACCCCAAACACGCCAAACCCCCAAACTCCCCAAACACACCAAACACACCAAACCCCCAAACTCCCCAAATACGCCAAACCCCCCAAACACATCAAACCCCCCAAACACCCCAAACACGCCAAACCCCCAAACTCCCTAAACACACCAAACCCCCAAACACCCCAAAAACCCAAACACACCAAACCCCCAAACACCCCAAACACGCCAAACCCCCAAACTCCCTAAACACACCAAACGCCCAAGCACCCCAAAAACCCCAAACACACCAAACCCCCAAACCCCCCAAACACACCAAACCCCCAAACCACACCAAACCCCCCAAACACACCAAACCCCCCAAACTCCCCATACACCCCAAACACGCCAATCTCCCCAAACACACCAAGCCCCCAAACACCGCAAACACGCCAAACCTCCAAACTCCCCAAACACACCAAACCTCCAAACACCCCAAACACACCAAACTCCCCAAACACACCAAACCTCCAAACACCCCAAACACACCAAACTCCCCAAACACACCAAACCCCCAAACACCCCAAACTCCCCAAACACACCAAACACGCCAAACCCCCAAACACACCAAACCCCCAAACTCCCCAAACACGCCAAACCCCCAAACCCCCAAACACACCAAACTCCCCAAACACGCCAAACTCCCCAAACACGCCAAACTCCCCAAACACACCAAACCCACCAAACACCCCAAACCCCCAAACACCCCAAACACCCAAACCACACCAAACCCCCCAAACACACCAAACCCCCAAACACCCAAACCACACCAAACCCCCAAACACACCAAACCCCCAAACTCCCCAAACCCCCAAACACACCAAACCCCCAAACTCCCCAAACACGCCAAACCCCCCAAACACACCAAACCCCCAAACAGCTCAAACACGCCAAACCCCCAAACTCCCTAAACACGCCAAACCCCCAAACCCCCCAAAAACCCCAAACACGCCAAACTCCCCAAACACACCAAACCCCCCAAACTCCCCAAACACCCCAACCCCCCAAACACACCAAACCCCCAAACACCTCAAACACGCCAAACCCCCAAACTCCCTAAACACACCAAACCCCCAAACACCCCAAAAACCCCAAACACACCAAACCCCCCAAACACACCAAACCCCCAAACCACACCAAACCCCCCAAACTCCCCATACACCCCAAACACGCCAATCTCCCCAAACACACCAAGCCCCCAAACACCGCAAACACGCCAAACCTCCAAACTCCCCAAACACACCAAACCTCCAAAC
This sequence comes from Somniosus microcephalus, assembly GCF_052327205.1. Taxonomy (NCBI): domain Eukaryota; kingdom Metazoa; phylum Chordata; class Chondrichthyes; order Squaliformes; family Somniosidae; genus Somniosus; species Somniosus microcephalus. The sequence continues at coordinate 8,169,358 of NC_141016.1, forward strand.
ACACCAAACACCCCAAACACACCAAACTCCCCAAACACACCAAACCTCCAAACACCCCAAACACACCAAACTCCCCAAACACACCAAACCTCCAAACACCCCAAACACACCAAACTCCCCAAACACACCAAACCTCCAAACTCCCCAAACACCCCAAACACACCAAACCCCCAAACACCCCAAACACACCAAACTCCCCAAACACACCAAACTCCCCATACACCCCAAACACGCCAATCTCCCCAAACACACCAAGCCCCCAAACACCGCAAACACGCCAAACCTCCAAACACCCCAAACACACCAACTCCCCAAACACACCAAACCTCCAAACACCCCAAACACACCAAACTCCCCAAAAACACCAAACCTCCAAACTCCCCAAACACCCCAAACACACCAAACACCCCAAACACACCAAACCCCCCAAACACACCAAACCCCCAAACTCCCCAAACACACCAAACACGCCAAACCCCCAAACACGCCAAACTCCCCAAACACGCCAAACTCCCCAAACACGCCAAACTCCCCAAACACGCCAAACCCCCCAAACACACCAAACCCCCCAAACACACCAAACCCCCCAAACACACCAAACCCCCCAAACACACCAAACACACCAAACACACCAAACACACCAAACCCCCAAACTCTCCAAACACCCCAAACCCCCAAACACCCCAAACCACACCAAACCCCCAAACACACCAAACCCACCAAACCCCCAAACTCCCCAAACACACCAAACACGCCAAACCCCCCAAACACACCAAACCCCCAAACACCCCAAACACCCCAAACACCCAAACCACACCAAACCCCCAAACACACCAAACCCCCAAACTCCCCAAACACACCAAACACGCCAAACCCCCCAAACACACCAAACCCCCAAACACGCCAAACCCCCAAACTCCCTAAACACACCAAACCCCCAAACACCCCAAAAACCCCAAACACACCAAACCCCCAAACCACACCAAACCCCCCAAACACACCAAACCCCCCAAACTCCCCATACACCCCAAACACGCCAATCTCCCCAAACACACCAAACCTCCAAACTCCCCAAACACACCAAACCTCCAAACACCCCAAACACACCAAACTCCCCATACACCCCAAACACCTCAAACTCCCCAAACACACCAAACCCCCAAACACCCCAAACACACCAAACCCCCAAACACACCAAACACGCCAAACCACCAAACACACCAACCCCCCAAACACACCAAACCCCCAAACACGCCAAACCCCCAAACACACCAAACCCCCAAACACACCAAACCCCCAAACACACCAAACTCCCCAAACACGCCAAACTCCCCAAACACCCCAAACCCCCCAAACACACCAAACCCTCAAACACACCAAACCCCCCAAACACACCCCACACCCCCAAACACACCAAACTCCCCAAACACGCCAAACCCCCCAACACCCCAAACCCCCCAAACACACCAAACCCTCAAACACACCAAACCCCCCAAACACACCCCACACCCCCAAACACACCAAACTCCCCAAACACCCCAAACCCCCCAACACCCCAAACCCCCCAAACACACCAAACCCTCAAACACACCAAACCCCCCAAACACACCCCACACCCCCAAACACACCAAACTCCCCAAACACGCCAAACCCCCCAACACCCCAAACACACCAAACCCTCAAACACACCAAACCCCCCAAACACACCCCACACCCCCAAACACACCAAACTCCCCAAACCCCCCAACACCCCAAACCCCCCAAACACACCAAACCCTCAAACACACCAAACCCCCCAAACACACCCCACACCCCCAAACACACCAAACTCCCCAAACACGCCAAACACGCCAAACTCCCCAAACACACCAAACCCCCCAAACACACCAAACCCCCCAAACACACCCCACACCCCCAAACACGCCAAACTCCCCAAACACGCCAAACACCCCAAACACGCCAAACTCCCCAAACACACCAAACACCCAAACACAACAAACCCCCCAAACACACCCCACACCCCCAAACACACCAAACCCCCCAAACACACCAAACCCCCCAAACACACCCCACACCCCCAAACACACCAAACCCCCCAAACACACCCCACACCCCCAAACTCCCCAAACTTCCCAGTACACCAGAGAATTAATTTCATATTAATAAGTAGGTAAAAAGTGTGCTTCACAACCCACGTTCCCTCTAAGTTGTCTTTGTTGTGCGCGGTCTGTTTATTTCAATGCGCGGTCCCTTTAAATTTTCGGCACATGCGCGGTATATCAGATGGAAAAGCTTGTGAGCGGCCCACGCGGGACCTTCCGGTTTATTGTGTGGCAGCGCACGTGCGGAGCTTAGAGGGAGCACTGTACACAGCCCCAAGCTAAATCCGCAGGGATAATTCAACCGAAACTGCCCAGCAGGAAACTGACGGGATCGGATCGGCCGCCCATTTACTTTCCATTGACTTGCCCATCCAACCCCGTCGGTTTCCGGCCAGGCGGTTTAAGTTGAAACTATCCGCTCACTTTTCACAAATTACGTCTTCTGTCACCTGGACATAACACTGGGGAGTGCTCCCATTGGACAGGCGGGTAAAGGCACAGTCGAGTGTACCAAGGGTCCCAGCTTCAGTTCCTAGTCCATGCTGAATTGACAAGGCCATCTCTTAATACCACCATGTCTCAACAACAACTTGTATTTATATAGTGCCTTTAACGTAGTAAAACATCCCAAGGCGCTTCATAGGAGTATTATAAGACAAAAAAATTGACACCGATCCACATAAGGATAAATTAGGGCAGGTGACCAAAAGCTTGGTCAAAGAGGTAGGTTTTAAGGAGTGTCTTAAAGGAGGAGAGAGAGGTAGCGAGGCGGAGAGGTTTAGGCAGGGAATTCCAGAGCTTAGGGCCCAGGCAACAGAAGGCACGGCCACCAAAGGTTGAGCGATTATAATCAGGGATGCTCAAGAGGGCAGAATTAGAGGAGCGCAGATATCTCGGGGGGTTGTGGGGCTGAAGGAGATTACAGAGATAGGGAGGGGCGAGGCCATGGAGGGATTGAAAACAAGGATGAGAATTTTGAAATCGAGGCGTTACTTAACCGGGAGTCAATGTAGGTCAGCGAGCACAGGGGTGATGGGCGAACGGGACTTGGTGCGAGCTAGGACATGGGCAGCCGAGTTTTGGATGACCTCAAGTTTACGTAGGGTAGAACATGGGAGGCCAGCCAGGAGTGCGTTGGAATAGTCAAGTCTCGAGGTAACAAAGGCATGGATGAGGGTTTCAGCAGCGGATGAGCTGAGGGAAGGGCGGAGACGGGCAATGTTACGGAGGTGGAAATAGGCGGTCTTTGTTATGCTGCGGATATGTGGTCGGAAGCTTATTTCAGGGTCAAATATGACACCAAGGTTGCGAACAGTGTGGTTCAGTGTGTCTCCCTTATTATCCACTTTTCCCTGCCCACCACTGCCTACCATCCCCACACTCTGCCCCGGGAAACGTTTTCCCAACTAGCTCTTCATCTGCCGTGACATTACTGCTACCCACGAACCACTCGATAGCTTCCTTGGTTCAGCTTTTGATGCTGTCACTCATGGTCACTGACCCACTGCTTCTGCAAAGGTCGCAGGCTTAGGTGCCCCTGGAGCTTGATGGGTCGTTTGCCCATTACCAGATTTTGGATTCATCATGTCAAGAAATACCACATCTCCCTCTCCCTGGCTAAATCCTCCGCTTACTTCAGGATCATCTTCAAGGATTAAAAACAATCCCAGGCTCTGTCTCAATGCCCAACCAGCCTCCTCTGATCCCCTACTCCTGCCCCCTTGTACCCCTCCATTCTCACCTCCAATGCCAAGTGCAGCAAGTTTATGGAATCTATGGGTTCAAATATTGAGACCAATCAGTGCAGCTACTGCATCCCCTTTCCCCTCTCCAGGGACAACATAAGAACATAAGACGTAGGAGCAGGAGTCGGTCATTTGGCCTCTTGAGCCTGCTCCACCATTCAGTAAGATCATGGCTGAACTGATCTTGGCCTCAACTCCACTTCCCTGCCCGCTCCCCATAACCCTTGACTCCCTTATCGTTCAAAAATCTGTCTATCTCCACCTTAAATATATTCAATGACCCAGCCTCCACAGCTCTCTGGGGAAGAGAATTCCAAAGATTCACCACCCTCTGAGAAGAAATTCCTCCTCATTTCCGATTTAAAAGGGTGCCCCCATATTCTGAAATTGTGCCCCCTTGTTCTAGATTCCCCCACGAGGGGAAACATCCTCTCAGCATCTACCATGTCAAGCCCCCTCAGAATCTTATATGTTTCAATAAGATCCCCTCTCATTCTTCTAAACTCCAGTGAGTATAGGCCCAACCTGCTCAACCTTTCTTCATAAGACAACCCCTTCATCTCCGGAATCAACCGAGTGAATCGTCTCTGAACGGCCTCCAATGCAAGTATATCCCTCCTTAAATAAGGAGACCAAAGCTGTACGCAGTACTCCAGATGTGGTCTCACCAACGCCCTGTACAGTTGTAGCAAGACTTCCCTACTTTTATACTCCATTTCCTTTGCAATAAAGGCCAACACTCCATTTGCCTTCCTAATTACTTGCTGTACCTGCATACTGGGCTGGATTTTGTCAATGGGGACGTGATGGAGGCGGGACTCCCACTTTTTGGGTTGTAGTCCCGCCTCTATCGATTTGTGGCCAACCCATGCGATTTTTCTCTTGATTGACCTTGTTAAGCCCACCCAGCGGGCTCAGCAGGCCAATTAAGGGACACCCGGTTACAGGTGACGTTAGGGACTGACATTTAATCTGTCAAGAGCTTTTGACAGATGAAATATCAGCGTTTGACAGCTCTGTGAAGCTGTCAAACACCGACAATCTGACTTCTAACTTGAGTCCTTCTCCACAGACTCAGTTAGAAATCTCTCCAGGACAGAAAGCAGAATGCTGCAACTTTTGACAGCTCGCGGCCATTCTGCTTTCTGTGCCGGTGAGATGAGGGACTCCCGAGACCTGAAGGAAGGAAGCCTGCATTAGTAAGTAAAGGTTAGTAAAACTTATTTAAACACTTTACACACACCAAACACACTTACCTCTGCACTCATGCACCCATCACTCACCTGAACACCGGACATCTCGAACCCTCCAAGCCCTTCAGCCCGACGGTCCGCCTCGCTAACTTGGCGTGGTTTGGAGCCGTCGGGAAGCCCACACTTCAGGGCTAAAAATAGGGATTAGGCCAAAAACTGCCTGTTACCTACCTGTTAACAGGCAGTTAATTGGCACTAATCCCCTTCCCGCCTCGGGGAGGCGGGTCCCAGCACAGGTCGGGCTACCCGCCTCCTGGGAAACGGGCATGGAGGCGGGTTGGGAGCGGGATGGGTTCATGCCCCCCTATTCTGCAATTTTCCCCCACTCCCGCCTCCAAATCCACCTCCACGGGGCTTGGAAATCCGAGCCCACTAACTTTTTGGGCAAGTGTCAAGTGACAAGTTGGGCCTCATTTGTCTGATTCTTTCCAAGTTGCATGCATATTGCATGGAGTGTGTACAAGGTTACTTTGAAGGAGAGAAACCAGCACACGTGTGTGTTTCCAGTCTGTTGTTTGGCAGGGACTTATCTTCCCCATATTTTATACCATTTCCATTGAATTGAAGCCAAAGTTAAACTTCAAAGCCAGGAGCGCTGGCTTGATGTGACTGAATTACAGTAGCTACGGTTCAGATTGAATAAATAGTTTTCAGGGTCTGACTGAGTAAGTTACCCTTCACTTAAGTATTTAAAAATCTGCTTCACACAAGGCTGTTTCATATCTACCCAAGCAAATTGGACTGTTTTCATGAAAAGGTGATCTAGTGAGACTGACAGGATTGGACATGAGCTGCCACGGTATTTTTTTATTAACCAAAAATCGAACAGTTGGCAGGCTGAAAGGGAAAGTTGTGAGCTGCCTGGTACAGTGAGAAACGAAGACAGTAACATCTTTTCTAGTGACATGTTCAAAGACATTTTTCCCCAAGCCCTTTCCCCTTGGTCCTCTTATTGTGAAGGGTTTTCAGTTTAGAATATCCTCCATCCTAAAATATAGACCTCTGCAACGCCTCAAAGATATCTGGAGAGGAGGTAAAACTTGGAATGGACAATTTCGAGTTGTTGGGCCACAGTCAGCTGGCCCTTGACAGGAGTGAAATGAACTAACAGCGAAACAGTTAGAGCTGCAAAAAAAAGTGTTGGGCCGTTGGCACATGCTCCCATGGAGTGGAGGGAAGGGGTTCTACAACTAACCCCACCCCCCAAACCCATGATCGAGTTCTTGACCTCCGTCAAAATCAGCGTATGGGGAAACATCTGCCTTCAGGAGAGGAAGCCCAGTGAGAAGGTAACTCGTCGAGCACAGTTACACCCTGCCCACTACACGGCTGGCTGAAGGTGGCAATGGAAGGATGGGACCAGTTACCCAACTGTCACGGAGCAGTGGGAAGAGTGTAGCAGAGGAAATTAAGCAAAATGTAGCAACTGAGCAATGTGTCATCCAGAGCGAAAGCCGAAGCATCAGGGATGGATGGGAGTCGGGGGTTGCGGGGGGGCGGGGTGGCAAGGGGGCGTGGTGGGAAGGGGGGGAGGGGGGGCGGTGGGGGGAGGGGGGGAAGGAGCCAGAATCAATTAGAAGGAACGCGCAGGCCAAACCTTGGAAAATACTCTCAAAACAATTTTGAAATTATATTTGGATCAGTTCCATGATATGAATATGCCATATGCCATGCTTTGGGATAAAACAGACATCATTCTTTCTGTTGTGTGGGAAAAAAAAACAGCACAAAGTCCAGTAAACCTCTCTTCTCGCCCCTCCCTCCCCCTTCACCGTGGCCTATGTTGGTTACAAATCCCATTAACACCACATGTTTGAGGCTATTATTGCACAAGTTCCATGACAAGCTGGCAGATCCTTTGTTTCATTTGTACGTTATTTGGACGTGTAGTTCAGCATTTTATTTGTTTTGTGGATTGCTTCTCTGAATGGGCTGGACATGTTGAGCGCGGAGCCTGGAAGACTCACAGATCACTTTCAGCGTCTTGTGGAGTCATAGCGGCACAGAAGGAGGCCATTCAGCCCATCGAGTCCACGCTGGCTCTCTGTAGAGCAATCCAGTCAGTCACATTCCCCCGCTCTATCCCCGTAGCCCTGCAAGTTTATTTCCCTCAAGTGCCTATCCAGTCTCCCCATGAAAACATTATGGCCTAGAAATTCAGTTGTTTGCGCCAGCCGCTAGCGCTTTAGGAGGAGGAGATGTGGGGCGCTAGGCAGCAAGCGGCCGGGCGCAGCGCGATCTGCGCCTCTCCCCAACTTCAGTAAAGATTTAGCGGCGACGCAAAGCCTTTGCGCGCGCTCAGCTGCGCGCGCAGATCCTGACGTCATTTCATCGTGCAACGCCCTTTGTGCGCCCCAAACCGGAAATTCAGTGGCGCCGGCCTATTGTGCGCCTGGCGCCCCTAGCGACTGGTAGAGGGGAACGGTTCCCAGTCGCTGCGGGGCGAGGGGGGCGCAAATTACAGGGCACTCCTCCTGCAGTAGAAATGGCAGCCATTTTGCAACACTCCTTCTTTGTGAGAGACGGATCTTTGCAGAGAGACAAAGGTAGAGAGCTTTCTGGTTTGGCTCAACACTCGCACAGGTACTTGTGGCTTCAGGCCACAGCTTTGCACTTGTCTTTAACTTCAGAGCCATAGCATTGATTGGAAACATATAATGGGGGCTGCAATGGGTGCAAACGTTGGCCTTCTCCATAGTCCTGGGCGTTGTACAGATCAAGCAGCAGTGGTCAGGCCTTGCTTCAGGGCTGCAGTGTGCAGGGCGTGGCAGGCAAACAAATCCACCCTCCCCCTTTAAGAGCTCACCGGCGCCAGAGTGTCTGCCGTCAATCAGCAACTTGCCGAACCTGCGCTGCGCCTGCCCTCGGGGGTATCGCCCCGGGTCGCCGGCTTAGCGCCTAATGATAGTCGTGCATCGCCTGTTTTAGCGCAGCAGCAACCTCTTGGGGCGATGCCACTGAATATCGGCGAAGGTGGCGCGAAGTTGCGCCAGGCGCAAACTTTAGCGGCCGCCCGGCTGTAGCGCCCCAAACGTGGCTATACTGAATTTCTAGGCCTGAGTGTCTCCGCTTCCACCACTTCCGTCGGCAGCGAGTTCCAGGTCCTCACCACTCGCTGCGTAAAAAAGTTTTTCCTCACCTCCCCCCTGTATCTCTTGCCCAAAACCTTGAATCTGTGTCCCCTAGTCCTTGTACCATCAACTAGTGGGAACAGCCTTTCCCCGTCTAGCCTATCCAAACCCGTCATCATCTTGTACACCTCGATCAAATCACCCATCAACCTCCTTTGCCCTAATGAAGACAAATCCAGCTTCTCCAACCTGTATAATAGCAAAATACTGCGGATGCTGGAAATCTGAAATAACAACAGAAAATGCTGGAAATACTCAGCAGGCCAGGCAGCATCCGTGGAGAGAGAAACAGAGTTAACGTTTCAGGTCTGGGACCCTTCATCAGAACTCCAACCTGTCCTTGTAGCTAAGATCCCCCATCCCCGGAACCATTCTGGTAAATCTCCTCTGCACCCTCTCAAGGGCCCTTAAAAACTTCCTAAAGTGAGGTGACCAGAACTGGACACAATACTCTTCTTTAGTTAATTCAACACCACTGATGCAGGGCGAATGTTGCCCATTTTTAAAATCTCCTACGTGCAATACTTTACACTCACCAGCATTGAAATTCATCTCCCACTGTTGGGCCCACAGATTTATTGGGCCTGAAAACCTGTGGGCACCTGGATTGCACCCTTTGGTGCCTCTGTTGTTGACCACACCATAATATGCAGTCAGTGGGGTGGCACCTGGATTGCCTGGGGCTGGTGGGCACCTGTGCTATTACAGGCACATCATAGAATAATCGGAATTTATGGCAATGAAGGAGGCCATTCGGTCAAAAAAGAGAGCTCTCCAGCCTAATCCCACTTTCCAGCTCTTGGTCCGTAGCCCTGCAGGTTACGGCACTTCCAAGTGCATATCCAAGTACTTTTTAAGTGCAGTGAGGGTTTCTGCCTTTACCACACTTTCAGGCAGTGGGTTCCAGACCCCCACCACTCTCTGGGTGAAACAAGTTCTCCTCAACTCCCCTCTAATCCTGCAACCAGTTACTTGAAAACTATGGGAACTTGCCATCCCCACACTGCTGGGAACACCAGCACCTGATCACCACCTGGCAGAGGGTGGGGGGAGGAGGAAAGAGAATACCCGGGCCCGCCCCCCTCCCACCGCCGCCCCTCCTGCATTCATAGGCCGCCTTAACAAGCTCCTGGCCTATTTCTCAGTGCCGTTCTGCCAAACTCCCGCTGGAGTTACACCAAGAGTCCACTGGATAACCAAACAAATTTGGCCCCATTTTGTCCAGCTCATTGCGTCAGTTCTGAGCTGCCTTCGACTCCACTGCCATTATTTTGGAATCATCTGCAAATTTGACGACTTTGCGTTGAGTTTCTGAACCTGAACCCCTCGATTAGATTCCAGCCTGTAACTCACTCCCGGGTATCCATCGTTCTATATATAAACCCCCCGAACCCCTCGATTAGATTCCAGCCTGTAACTCACTCCCGGGTATCCATTGTTCTATATATAAACCCCCCGAACCCCTCGATTAGATTCCAGCCTGTAACTCACTCCCGGGTATCCATCGTTCTATATATAAACCCTCTGAGCCCCTCGATTAGATTCCAGCCTGTAACTCACTCCTGGGAATCCATTATTCTATATATAAACCCTCTGAGCCCCTCGATTAGATTCCAGCCTGTAACTCACTCCCGGGTATCCATTATTCTATATATAAATCCTCTGAGCCCCTCGATTAGATTCCAGCCTGTAACTCACTCCCGGGTATCCATTATTATTCTATATATAAACGCTCTGAACCCCTCGATTAGATTCCAGCCTGTAACTCACTCCCGGGTATCCGTTATTCTATATATAAACCCCCTGAACCCCTTGATTAGATTCCAGCCTGTAACTCACTCCCGGGTATCCATCGTTCTATATATAAACCCCCTGAACCCCTCGATTAGATTCCAGCCTGTAACTCACCCCCGGGTATCCATTATTTGTTATATATATAAACCCCCCCAAACCCCTCGATTAGATTCCAGCCTGTAACTCACTCCCGGGTATCCATTATTCTATATATAAACTCCCCGAACCCCTTGATTAGATTCCAGCCTGTAACTCACTCCCGGGTATCCGTTATTCTATATATAAACCCCCTGAACCCCTCGATTAGATTCCAGCCTGCAACTCACTCCCGGGTATCCATCGTTCTATCTATAAACCCCCTGAACCCCTCGATTAGATTCCAGTCTGTAACTCACTCCCGGGTATCCATCGTTCTATATATAAACCCTCTGAACCCCTCGATTAGATTCCAGCCTGTAACTCACTCCCGGGTAGCCATCGTTCTATATATAAACCCTCTGAACCCCTCGATTAGATTCCAGCCTGTAACTCACTCCCGGGTATCCATCGTTCTATATATAAACCCTCTGAACCCCTCGATTAGATTCCAGCCTGTAACTCACTCCCAGGTATCCATCATTCTATATAGAAACCCCCCAAACCCCTCGATTAGATTCCAGCCTGTAACTCACTCCCGGGTGTCCATCATTCTATATATAAACCCCCCGAACCCCTCGATTAGATTCCAGCCCGTAACTCACTCCCAGATGTCCATCATTTTATATATAAACCCCCCAAACCCCTCGATTAGATTCGAGCCTGTAACTCACTCCCGGGTATCCGTTATTCTATATATAAACCATCTGAGCCCCTCGATTAGATTCCAGCCTGTAAGTCACTCCTGGGTATCCGTTATTCTATATATAAACCCTCCGAACCCCTCGATTAGATTCCAGCCTGTAACTCACTCCCGGGTATCCGTTATTCTATATATAACCCTCTGAACCCCTCGATTAGATTCCAGCCTGTAACTCACTCCCGGGTATCCATTATTCTATATATAAACCCCCGAACCCCTCGATTAGATTCCAGCCTGTAACTCACTCCCAGGTATCCATCATTCTATATATGAACCCCCTGAAACCCTCGATTAGATTCCAGCCTGTAACTCACTCCCGGGTATCCATCATTCTATATATAAACCCCCCGAACCCCTCGATTAGATTCCAGCCTGTAACTCACTCCCGGGTGTCCATCATTCTATATATAAACCCCCCGAACCCCTCGATTAGATTCCAGCCTGTAACTCACTCCCGGGTATCCGTTATTCTATATATAAACCCCCCAAACCCCTCGATTAGATTCGAGCCTGTAACTCACTCCCGGGTATCCGTTATTCTATATATAAACCATCTGAGCCCCTCGATTAGATTCCAGCCTGTAAGTCACTCCTGGGTATCCGTTATTCTATATATAAACCCTCCGAACCACTCGATTAGATTCCAGCCTGTAACTCACTCCCGGGTATCCATCGTTCTATATATAAACCCTCTGAACCCCTCGATTAGATTCCAGCCTGTAACTCACTCCCAGGTATCCATCATTCTATATATAAACCCCCCAAACCCCTCGATTAGATTCCAGCCTGTAACTCACTCCCGGGTGTCCATCATTCTATATATAAACCCCCCGAACCCCTCGATTAGATTCCAGCCCGTAACTCACTCCCAGATATCCATCATTTTATATATAAACCCCCCAAACCCCTCGATTAGATTCGAGCCTGTAACTCACTCCCGGGTATCCGTTATTCTATATATAAATCATCTGAGCCCCTCGATTAGATTCCAGCCTGTAAGTCACTCCTGGGTATCCGTTGTTCTATATATAAACCCTCCGAACCCCTCGATTAGATTCCAGCCTGTAACTCACTCCCGGGTATCCGTTATTCTATATATAACCCTCTGAACCCCTCGATTAGATTCCAGCCTGTAACTCACTCCCGGGTATCCATTATTCTATATATAAACCCCCGAACCCCTCGATTAGATTCCAGCCTGTAACTCACTCCCAGGTATCCATCATTCTATATATGAACCCCCTGAAACCCTCGATTAGATTCCAGCCTGTAACTCACTCCCGGATATCCATCATTCTATATATAAACCCCCCGAACCCCTCGATTAGATTCCAGCCTGTAACTCACTCCTGGGTGTCCATCATTCTATATATAAACCCCCCGAACCCCTCGATTAGATTCCAGCCCGTAACTCACTCCCAGATATCCATCATTTTATATATAAACCCCCCAAACCCCTCGATTAGATTCGAGCCTGTAACTCACTCCCGGGTATCCGTTATTCTATATATAAACCATCTGAGCCCCTCGATTAGATTCCAGCCTGTAAGTCACTCCTGGGTATCCGTTGTTCTATATATAAACCCTCCGAACCCCTCGATTAGATTCCAGCCTGTAACTCACTCCCGGGTATCCGTTATTCTATATATAACCCTCTGAACCCCTCGATTAGATTCCAGCCTGTAACTCACTCCCGGGTATCCATTATTCTATATATAAACCCCCGAAACCCTCGATTAGATTCCAGCCTGTAACTCACTCCCAGGTATCCATCATTCTATATATGAACCCCCTGAAACCCTCGATTAGATTCCAGCCTGTAACTCACTCCCGGATATCCATCATTCCATATATAAACCCCCCGAACCCCTCGATTAGATTCCAGCCTGTAACTCACTCCTGGGTGTCCATCATTCTATATATAAACCCCCCGAACCCCTCGATTAGATTCCAGCCCGTAACTCACTCCCAGATATCCATCATTTTATATATAAACCCCCCAAACCCCTCGATTAGATTCCAGCCTGTAACTCACTCCCAGGTATCCATCATTCTATATATGAACCCGCTGAAACCCTCGATTAGATTCCAGCCTGTAACTCACTCCCGGATATCCATCATTCTATATATAATCCCCCGAACCCCTCGATTAGATTCCAGCCTGTAACTCACTCCCGGGTGTCCATCATTCTATATATAAACCCCCCGAACCCCTCGATTAGATTCCAGCCCGTAACTCACTCCCAGATATCCATCATTTTATATATAAACCCCCCAAACCCCTCGATTAGATTCGAGCCTGTAACTCACTCCCGGGTATCCGTTATCCTATATATAAACCATCTGAGCCCCTCGATTAGATTCCAGCCCGTAAGTCACTCCTGGGTATCCGTTATTCTATATATAAACCCTCCGAACCCCTCGATTAGATTCCAGCCTGTAACTCACTCCCGGGTATCCGTTATTCTATATATAACCCTCTGAACCCCTCGATTAGATTCCAGCCTGTAACTCACTCCCGGGTATCCATTATTCTATATATAAACCCCCGAACCCCTCGATTAGATTCCAGCCTGTAACTCACTCCCGGGTATCCGTTATTCTATATATAACCCTCTGAACCCCTCGATTAGATTCCAGCCTGTAACTCACTCCCGGGTATCCATTATTGTATATATAAACCCCCGAACCCCTCGATTAGATTCCAGCCTGTAATTCACTCCCAGGTATCCATCATTCTATATATGAACCCCCCGAACCCCTCGATTAGATTCCAGCCTGTAACTCACTCCCGGGTGTCCATCATTCTATATATAAACCCCCCGAACCCCTCGATTAGATTCCAGCCTGTAACTCACTCCCGGGTATCCGTTATTCTATATATAAACCCCCCAAACCCCTCGATTAGATTCCAGCCTGTAACTCACTCCCGGGTATCCATCGTTCTATATATAAACCCTCTGAACTCCTCGATTAGATTCCAGCCTGTAACTCACTCCCGGGTATCCATCGTTCTATATATAAACCCTCTGAACCCCTCGATTAGATTCCAGCCTGTAACTCACTCCCAGGTATCCATCATTCTATATATAAACCCCCCAAACCCCTCGATTAGATTCCAGCCTGTAACTCACTCCCGGGTGTCCATCATTCTATATATAAACCCCCCGAACCCCTCGATTAGATTCCAGCCCGTAACTCACTCCCAGATATCCATCATTTTATATATAAACCCCCCAAACCCCTCGATTAGATTCGAGCCTGTAACTCACTCCCGGGTATCCGTTATTCTATATATAAACCATCTGAGCCCCTCGATTAGATTCCAGCCTGTAAGTCACTCCTGGGTATCCGTTGTTCTATATATAAACCCTCCGAACCCCTCGATTAGATTCCAGCCTGTAACTCACTCCCGGGTATCCGTTATTCTATATATAACCCTCTGAACCCCTCAATTAGATTCCAGCCTGTAACTCACTCCCGGGTATCCATTATTCTATATATAAACCCCCGAACCCCTCGTTTAGATTCCAGCCTGTAACTCACTCCCAGGTATCCATCATTCTATATATGAACCCCCTGAAACCCTCGATTAGATTCCAGCCTGTAACTCACTCCCGGATATCCATCATTCTATATATAAACCCCCCGAACCCCTCGATTAGATTCCAGCCTGTAACTCACTCCTGGGTGTCCATCATTCTATATATAAACCCCCCGAACCCCTCGATTAGATTCCAGCCTGTAACTCACTCCCGGGTATCCGTTATTCTATATATAAACCCCCCAAACCCCTCGATTAGATTCGAGCCTGTAACTCACTCCCGGGTATCCGTTATTCTATATATAAACTATCTGAGCCCCCCGATTAGATTCCAGCCTGTAACTCACTCCCGGGTATCCGTTATTCTATATATAAACCCTCCGAACCCCTCGATTAGATTCCAGCCTGTAACTCACTCCCGGGTATCCGTTATTCTATATATAAACCCCCCGAACCCCTCGATTAAATTCCAGCATGTAACTCACTCCCAGGTATCCATCATTCTATATATAAACCCTCTGAACCCCTCGATTAGATTCCAGCCTGTAACTCACTCCCAAGTATCCATCATTCTATATATAAACCCTCTGAACCCCTCGATTAGATTCCAACCTGTAACTCACTCCCGGGTGTCCATCGTTCTGTATGTAAACCCTCCGAACCCCTCGATTAGATTCCAGCCTGTAACTCACTCCCGGGTGTCCATCGTTCTGTATGTAAACCCCCCGAACCCCTCGATCAGATTCCGGCCTGTAACTCACTCCCGGGTATCCATTCTATATATAAACCATCTGAGCCCCTCGATTAGATTCCAGCCTGTAACTCACTCTCGGGTATCTGTTATTCTTGATATAAACCATCTGAGCCCCTCGATTAGATTCCAGCCTGTAACTCACTCCGAAGTATCCGCTATTCTATATATAAACCATCCGAACCCCTCAATTAGATTCCAGCCTGTAACTAACTCCCGGGTAACCATTATTCTATATATAAACCATCTGAGCCCCTCGATTAGATTCCAGCCTGTAAATCACTCCCGGGTATCCGTTATTTCTATATATAAACCATCCGAGCCCCTCGATTAGATTCCAGCCTGTAACTCACTCCCGGGTATCCATCATTCTATATATAAGTCCCCCGAACCCCTCGATTAGTTTCTAGCCTGTAACTCACTCCCGGTATCTATTGTCCTATATATAAACCCCCTGAACCCCTCATTTAGATTCCAGCCTGTAACTCATTCCCGGCTATCCATCATTATATATATAAACCATCTGATCCCCTCGATTAGATTCCAGCCTGTAACTCACTCCCGGGTATCCATTATTCTATATATAAACCCTCTGAACCACTCGATTAGATTCCAGCCTGTAACTCACTCCCGGGTATCCGTTATTCTATATATAAACCATCTGAACCCCTCGATTAGATTCCAGCCTGTAACTCACTCCCAGGTATCCATCGTTCTATATATAATCCATCTGAACCCCTCGATTAGATTCCAGCCTGTAACTCACTCCCAGGTATCCATCATTCTATATATAAACCCCCCAAACCCCTCGATTAGATTCCAGCCTGTAACTCACTCCCGGGTGTCCATCATTCTATATATAAACCCCCCGAACCCCTCGATTAGATTCCAGCCTGCAACTCACTCCCGGATATCCATCATTCTATATATAAACCCCCCAAACCCCTCGATTAGATTCGAGCCTGTAACTCACTCCCGGGTATCCGTTATTCTATATATACACTATCTGAGCCCCTCGATTAGATTCCAGCCTGTAACTCACTCCCGGGTATCCGTTATTCTATATATAAACCCTCCGAACCCCTCGGTTAGATTCCAGCCTGTAACTCACTCCCGGGTATCCGTTATTCTATATATAACCCTCTGAACCCCTCGATTAGATTCCAGCCTGTAACTCACTCCCGGGTATCCATCATCATTCTATATATAAACCCCCTGAACCCCTCGATTAGATTCCAGCCTGTAACTCACTCCCGGATATCCATCATTCTATATATAAACCCCCCGAACCCCTCGATTAGATTCCAACCTGTAACTCACTCCCGGATATCCATCATTCTATATATAAACCCCCGAACCCCTCGATTAGATTCCAGCCTGTAACTCACTCCCGGGTGTCCATCATTCTATATATAAACCCCCTGAACCCCTCGATTAGATTCCAGCCTGTAACTCACTCCCGGGTATCCATTATTCTATATATAAACCCTCTGAACTCCTCGATTAGATTCCAGCCTGTAACTCACTCCCAGGTATCCATTATTCTTTATATAAACCCTCTGAACCCCTTGATTAGATTTCAGCCTGTAACTCACTCCCAGGTATCCATCATCATTCTATATATAAACCCTCTGAACCCCTCGATTAGATTCCAGCCTGTAACTCACTCCCAGGTATCCATCATTCTATATATAAACCCTCTGTACTCCTCGATTAGCTTCCACCCTGTAACTCACTCCCAGGTATCCATCATTCTATATATAAACCATTTGAACCCCTCAATTAGATTCCAGCCTTTAACTCAATTCCAGATATTCGTTATTCTATATATAAACCATCTGAACCCCTCGATTAGATTCCAGCCTTTAACTCAATTCCAGATATTCGTTATTCTATATATAAACTTACCGAACCCCTGAGCTGGGGAGAAGGATAGAAATGTAAATAAGGGGTCCCGCTCCTGTGATCTGTGCTGGAGAGCGAGCATGTATGGGCATTGGATGTTGACGCATGGTGTCTCCCAGTCAAACCACCCGCTGATACTCAATGGGCTCAAACCGGAACGATGGCCAGTTGAGCGTGTTTTCGGAGGTGGCTGCTGCCCATGGAGTAGAACCTCAGCACGAGTCAGTCCCTTCAGGGCCTGAGAGCACACAAAACATAGAAAACATAGAAGATAGGAGCAGGAGTAGGCCATTCGGCCCCTCAAGCCTGCTCCGCCATTCAATGAGATCATGGCTGATCATCCAAATTCAGAACCCTGTCCCTGCCTTCTCTCCATATCCCTTGATCCCTTTAGCCTTAAGAAATATATCTAACCCCTTCTTGAATATATTTAATGAATTGGCCTCTACTGCCTTCTGTGGTAGAGAATTCCACAGGTTCACCACTCTCTGGGTGAAGAAATTCCACCTCATCTCTGTCCTAAATGGCTTACCCCTTATCCTTAGACTGTGACACCTGGTTCTGGACTCCCCGACCATCGGGAACATCCTTCCTGCATCTAGTCTGTCTAGTCCTGTTAGAATTTTATAAGTTTCAATGAGATCCCCTCTCATTCTTCTAAACAAAAACAACAGTTGTCTAAGGCATGTGTTTTTCTAAGAATGGACTCGCCTGTGGAAAAGGGCATGTGAGGTGATGCCCAAAGAAGATTTGATCTTATCAAGTGGTCTCACACCGAATCGACCTTGCCCAATTCTGAAGACTTGCTGCTTGCTAATTTTTGAAAAGTCGGACTGTCTGTAGATGACGAGTGAGAATGTGGGCATTTCGCTTTAGTAAGGAGTTAATGAAGGAGCTGGCCCATTGGCTTCATGATGCAGAGTGCTCGGCCATGGTTTCGTTCCCTGCTTTGATGGGTTAAAGATCTTGCAGCTGGAGCCAACTAGTGACAGGGTTGAGGCTCAATGGTGACATTGATACTAACGTGAAGCCACATCTTGTTGCTTGACAGCAGAGTGTTCTGTGGTGAGTGTTGTGGCCTACGATGCGAGAGTCAGAGCTCAGAGTTTGATAGGCATCTCAACAACACAGGCAACTGGTTTTCCACATCTGTCTGTGTCAGCACTCCCATCATGATTTGTTGGACTCAAGACACTGCAGTCAATAGGAAAGTGATCATTAACTGGGTCTGTGCTCAGCTTAAAGCCAGAATGTTGCCCTGTGGGATAAGCCCACGGCCTTCTACTGAGAGATACAGTGCAGTAATTCACCACTGTACTATGCTCAGAGGTAACAGTGTTGTAATTCATCATCACATTGCAGTCCCAGGCCACCTATGATACAGCAATTCTCCTCCTTAACCTGCAGTGGAGTCCAGGACTGTTTTATGTCAAATTTCAGTTCTTTACTTTCCTACATAACTACAGTAACTGCACTTCAAAGCAATTCCTTGTAAGTACTTGAGGTCATCCAAAACTCGGCATCCTAACTCGCACCAAGTCCCGTTCGCCCATCACCCCTGTGCTCGCTGACCTACATTGGCTCCCGGTTAAGCATCGCCTCGATTTTAAAATTCTCATCCTTGTTTTCAAATCTCTCCATGGCCTCGCCCCCTCCCTATCTCTGTAATCACCTCCAGCCCCAGAACCCCCCCCGAGATATCTGCACTCCTCCAATTCTGCCCCTCTTGAACATCCCCGATGATAATCGCTCAACCATTGGCGGCCGTGACTTCAGCTGCCTAAGCTCTGGAATTCCCTCCCTAAACCTTTCCGCCTCTCTACCCCTCTTTCCTCCTTTAAGACGTTCCTGAAAACATACTTCCTTCTGCTCTAATTTCTTATGTGACTCGGTGTCAAATTTTTGCTGTATAACGCTCCTACGAAGGGCCTTGGGACGGTTTATTATGTTAAAGATGCTATATAATTACAGGTTGTTGTTGTATGTGAAGCACTGTGCGACCTTTAGAGATGTGATCAGGCACTGTATAAATCCAAGATCTTTCCTTTTTTTTTTAAATGAGGCTTTTTTATTTCTTGATTCATATTGCGAGTTTAACATAAAACCTTTTGTCTTCTTACAGAGAGGTGTTCTTGCAGGTCAGTATGAACGAGGGTCTTAGCTTCATCTCCAGCTTTGTCACCATCACAACAGTCCACTGTGTGAGTAAAATAGACACGTCTTAGAAACCTTACATTTGATGTAGCCCTTTACGGGGTTTTCCGTCTGCAGAATTTAAGTCATGACATTTTCCTCCCACGCCCCGCCTAAATTGAATTTTCTCTTTCTCCTTTGTGTCAATGCAATAATTTTTAGAAGCAGCAAAAGGCTATTCGGCCCGACAAACCGGTCCCCTTTTAATTGATCTCAACCTTGCCTACACACCTTTTATCTTGAGTTCGGTCATAGATCAACCATGATCTCACTGAATGGTGGAACAGGCTCGAGGGGCTAATTGGCCGTCTCCTGTTCCTATGTTCCACCATATATGTCAAACGTTCCTGTTCCTATATAATAGCAAAATACTGCGGATGCTGGAAATCTGAAATAACAACAGAAAATGTTGGAAATACTCAGCAGGCCAGGCAGCATCCGTGGAGAGAGAAACAGGGTTAACGTTTCAGGTCTGGGACCCTTCATCAGAACTGGAAAAAGTTCCGTGGAATTGCAATTTAATATACTGTATTCACTGCTCACGATGCGGTCTCCTCTACTTTGGGGAGACCAAACGCAGATTGGGCGACCGCTTTGCGGAACACCTCCGTTCAGTCCGTAAGGGTGACCCTGAGCTTCCGGTCGCCTGTCACTTTAATTCTCCACTTCACTCCCACTCTGATCTCTCTGTCCTCGGCCTAATACATTGTTCCAATGAAGCTCAACGTAAGCTCGAGGAACAGCACCTCATCTTTCGATTGGGCACTTTACAGCCTGCCGGACTCAACATTGAGTTCAACAATTTTAGATAATAATCCCTGCCTCCATTTTTCATGCAGTATGATTTTGCCATTCCCATTTGCAACATTTTCACAGCATGTTCTTTCAATTCCTTCCTCCCCTCCTAAACCGCCCCCCCCCCCCCCCCCACCCCCGTCTCTCCACCTGCTTAATATCTGTTACATCTCCAGCTTTTTCCAGTTCTGATGAAGGGCCCCAGACCTGAAACGTTAACTCTGTTTCTCTCTCCACGGATGCTGCCTGGCCTGCTGAGTGTTTCCAGCATTTTCTGTTGTTGTTCCTGTTCCTATGTTCCACCATATATGTCAAACCTGAAACGTTGACTTTATTTCTCTCTTCACCGATGTTGCCTGGCCTACTGAGTTTTTCCAGCGTCTTTTGTTATTTCGGATTTCCAGCACTGCAGTATTTTTTTGCTATCGTATGTCAAACTCTTCTCCCTCCAATATAACAGCTCGTTCCCTCTTGAGCCCTTCCCAAAAGTGAAGAAATTTCCTGGATCAACTTTGCCAATTCCTTTCTATTTCATTCCTGGATAAAGGAACGAATCCAATACTGTTCTCGGGAGCAGAGTGATGGGGTTTGGAATTTCTCCACTTTCACTCCTGTCCATGCAGTGTCTGGTCTTTACTTGTCTCTTCTCTGGGGTAGGGGTAAGAATCAACCTCTCTAACTATAGGGATATTGCAACGGTAAGTGTAATTACTGCGATTGTTGTGTGTGTCTGACTGAATGAGGCAGCTGGTTCCTTGTAATGAGACACAAGCCGGATCAAAGAATACCGTCAGACGCGCCTGCTCGCTCGGTACTCAGCCTTGTGCCTTCTAAAACCCAATCTGCATATGTGAGGGAACTCCCAATTCACGTCTGTCGTCACTAAACAAATACTGGACAGGTCAATCCAGTTAGAAAGAAAAATAAACACTTGCATTTCTTCAACGCCCCTCACAACCTCAGGACATCCCAAAGCACTTTACAGCCAATGAAGTACTTTGGAAGTAACAACAGAAAATGCTGGAAAAACTCAGCAGGTCAGGGTAGCATCTGTGGAGAGAGAAACGGAGTCAACGTTTCAGGTCGAAACCCTTCGTCAGAACTGGAAAAAAGCAGGAAATGGAAAGCAGGTTTAGGGGCTGGGAAAAGGGGGAGGGAATGAAAGGACAAAAGGGAAGGTCAGTGATAGGATAGTACTTTTGAAGTGTAGTCACTATTGTAATATAGGAAACGCGGCAGCCAATTTGCGCACAGCAAGCTCCCACAAACAGCAGTGTGATAATGACTAATCTGCTTTAGTGATGTTGATTGATTGAGGGATAAATATTGGCCCAGGACACCGGGGAGAGCTCCCCTGCTCTTCTTCAAAATAGTGCCATGGGATCTTTTACCTGAGAGGGCAGACAGGGCCTCGGTTTAAAGTCTCATCCAAAAGACGGCACCTCCGACGGTGCGGCACTCCCTCAGCACTGCACTGGAGTGTCAGCCTAGCTTTATGTGCTCAAGTCTCTGGAGTGGGACTTGAACCCACAACCTTCTGACTCAGAGGCGAGAGTGCTGCCCACTGAGTCACGGCTGACACTGCAGTGTCTGCAGTGTGGGACTCACAACTGGGCACCTCTTCTTTGATTGACATTCAGCTCAGGCTTGCCCCTTCAGGATAGATCTACCAGGCACAACCGAGTGTTCAGGAATCTCTCGGGTAGGTTAGTCGGGCCAGAGTGTTGCTGCCCAAAATACAGCACTGATTATGTCCATCATTAACGCCACAGGCTGGAGCATAATGTTCTCCTGACTGAAGAATCTGAATCTGTGGAGGTAACTTAGAGAAAAACTAACGGTCAGGACCCATCGGCCCAGCCCATCTTTTTTAAACAATGATCCTTGCCTCAATCTCATCCAACAGCAGACAGGGGCAGTCAAGTCTGTTTGAGACATTAAAACAATTAAAAAGAGACATTAGAAAGACTTGCATTTATATAGCTCTTTATAACATCTAAGCACTTTACATACGGTGCATTACTTGAAAATAATGCAGGGGCAGTTGATACCGACGTTCCCTGTAATTGTTTTTAGGGTGCACCATCCCTTTAATGAGCCCATTCAAAACTCCGTGAATGCGCGTTTTTTTTCAATTTAAAAGCCGGCTTACCGGCTGCGGGGGACCCCTGGAGCGCTGTGCGGGACCTCTGGAGCGCTGCGCGGGACCCCTGGTGCGCTGCGCGGGACCCCTGTAGCACTGCGCAGGACCCCTGGAGCGCTGCGCAGGACCGCTGGAGCACTGCGCAGGACCCCTGGAGCGCTGCGAAGGACCCCTGGAGCACTGCGCGGGACCCCTAGAGCACTGCGCAGGACCCCTGGAGCACTGCGAGGACCCCTGGAGCGCTGCGCAGGACCCTTGGAGCACTGCGCAGCCTCGCAGCTTAACAGAACATTGGCTGAATTGTGGGCAAAAGACAACAGCCATCTTGTGCAAAACACGATCCCACAAACAGCAGAGAGGTAACTGACCATTAATGCGCTTTTGGTATTATTGCTCGAGAAAGGAACGTTGTGCAGAATACTGGAAGATCTCCCTCCTCCTCTTGAAATTGATTGGCACCCCATCCACCACCTTAAACATTCACTCCCTCCACCACCAGCGTACTGTTGCTGCAGTGTGCACCATCTACAAGATGCGCTGCAGCAACTCGCCAAGGCTTCTTCGGCAGCACCTCCCAAACCTGCGACCACTTCCACCTAGAAGGACAAGGGCAGCAGGCGCATGGAACACCACCACCTCCAAGTTCCCCTCCAAGTCACACATCATCCTGACTTAGAAATATATCGCTGATCCTTCATCATCACTGGGTCAAAATCCTGGAACTCCCTCCCTAACAGCACTGTGGGAGCACCTTCACCACACGGACTGCAGCGGTTCAAGAAGGCGGCTCACCACCACTTTCTCAAGGGCAGTTCGGGATGGGCAATAAATGCTGGCATTGCCAGCGACGCCCACATCCCATAAATGAATTAAAAACATTTTTTAAATAACACCACGGGGTCTTTACCATCCTCTTGAACCACTGGAACTGGCAGACAAGGTTCCAGTTTAACATTTGCTCTGAAGAGTAAAGCTGCCCTCAAATGGGGGTTGAGCCCGTGACCCTCTGACTCATTGGTGAGCGTGTGTGATGAAATATTCCATTCATCACTCATCAGTATTTCTCTGCCTGTGACTGTGGTTGGTTTCAGTTTCATTTCCATTGTATTGTACTGTGTGTAGGGCTCCGCCCATACCTGGCTCCTATGTAAGCTGGCCCAGCCTGCAGCACATCCAGTACGGCAGACCTCTGGATGGAAGATACATGCTCCTCTGTGTGTTACCTTCTAAGTCAATAAAAGCCTTGTTTTGTTTCGCTAACATCAAGTCTCGGATTTATTGAGGCACATCAGCGTGTTACCAAACAAGCCAAGCCGGCACTTAGGCAAAATGACAAGTTATATTAGAGGAAGACAGCCCATTGGATCGACTTTCTTCCTGAGCACCGACCCTACCTCCCCCGTCAGTACAGCAACCAGCTCTTTTTCCAAAGGGGTCCAGTGGGAGCCATTCCAGTTGCTGATCGACCTTTGTGTAAAGGCCTCTGCCCCTTACAACCCTGAACCTGTCTGTGTCCTCTTGTCCTGCTGCCCTGGTATGGCTCTGGGTTGACCGTCTCTATCCTGTTAGGTATTTTATACGCCTCTATAAGAGCTCCCCGTCTGATACATTACACGGTAACCAAACCGACTGGCTCCAAGGATGACACAGGGCCCTTTAATAGGAGAGGCCAGCTCCCACAAAAAGCCATGCAGCTGGTCAACAAGCCAGGCACAGAGCTGTTAGACCAGATGTGGAGATGTAATTTGCTCAAAACGAGGACTTGTTTTTTTTTTATGAGTCTCTTCCTCTTGTGCAGGAGCTGTCTGCCTAATACAATAATTCACTGCGTCAGCTTATAACTAATAAATCCATTGACTCTGCATGTTCCAGTCATCCCATACATTGGGACACCCTAATTCCAGTATATCTCACTCCCCCAATTTCTCTTCGAATTCTCAGAAGTGATGCACAAGTACCGCAAGAGACTATCCCCCTCCAAAACACAAGCAGGATCCGTGCTCTCTTCTAAACTAAGACTGCAACTTATTAGTCATTCTTGAGAAATGTGTGTTTTGCTAAACAGTAGATTAAGCAGTTTATCTACAACCAGACCTGAAGGATTCAGTGCCAAGTGAGATTTTGCATAATGTCAGCTAAATATAGTTGGGTCTGTAGAGCAGATAAACAGATAATCCCTTGCTAGGAGCTGAGTATTCTTCCTTTGCATTGCCACAGACCAGTCCCTAGGGATCATGACAAAGTACAGTGGAACCTCCTACTGTCCATACTCCCATTAACTACCCTTTGTCTGAGATACTGCCTCACTGCACCGCCCGCTTACACCAATCTCTTCCTAAATCAAACTCGCAGCTAAGAAAGATTAAATGCAATTCATTTTATTTGTCACACTTGTCTTCACAACTATGTTGTGATCATCGCTGTAAACACAAAACAATGCACTCAGAACATAGAAAATGTCCTGCAATGTTTATCGACGCAAACAAACCGGGCTCCACTCGTTTTAGAAGAGTTAAGGGAGGTGACTGAAGGCATGGTTGAAGAAGTATTTTTTGAGGAAGCTTTTAAAAAGGTGGGGTGAGAGAGAGAGCAAGGCAGAAACATAAGAACATAAGGAATATGAGCAGGAGTAGGCCATTTGGCCCTTTGAGCCTGCTCTGCCATTCAATAAGATCATGGCTGATCCTCTATCTCATCTCCACTTTCCTGCACTATCCCCATATTCCTTGGTTCCCTTAGTATCCAAAAATCTATCGATCTCTGTCTTGAATATACTCAACGACTGAGGCCTAGAAATTCAGTTGGCGCCGCGCCAGGGCTTTAGTGCCGGAAAGTTAGCGCCGGCGCTAAGTCCCCCTGCGCGCGCCAAAAATTCAGTAGCGCCGCGCCCAAACGGCTGCCGGCGCTACTGAAGGGTGTTTGCGCCTGAAAACTGGCGCTACGCGCCGCATTGCGGCGCTATTCCGGCACTGCGGCGCCCGATGCGGTGCGGCAGGCTCGGGAAGTGCAGGCCTCCTCCTTCAGTTAAGGAGGAGCTGCCTGCACCCGCCCGCTGGCCGGTAAAATCGCCACAAAAATGAGTCCGGCACCTCGGGGAAGTGCCGGGCTCGCAGCCGAGAAGCATCTGTTCCGCGGGGGGGGGGGGGGGGGGGGGGAGTCCGGGGAGGGAAGTGCGGGCAGGCGGCCGGCGGGAAAGCGGCCGGCCGCCGCTCCACCTTTATGCGCCGGCGCAAAATCGTGTAAGACTCTGTTGCCAGAGTCTTAGTTGCGGCTGCCACGGGCGAGACGGCCGCAACTGAATTTCGGCGCTGGGGCCCGTCGGCATGGCAACCGGGACGCTGCGCACACCGATGACGTCATCGGTGCCGGCGCAGCGCTACCGGTCTACCGCCGATTCCAGGGCCCCAGGGAATTTTTAAACTGGCCATAACTCCGGCGCTAGGCCCTCCAGCGCCCCAAATGGGGCGCTAGGCCTACTGAATTTCTAGGCCTGAGTCTCCACAGCCCTCTGGGGTAGAGAATTCCAAAGATTCACCACCCTCTGAGTGAAGAAATTTCTCCTCATCTCAGTCCTAAATGGCTGACCCCTTATTCTGAGACTGTGACCCCTGGTTCTAGACTTCCCAGCCAGGGGAAACACCCTCCCTGCATCAACCCTGTCAAGCCCTGTAAGAATTTTGTATGTTTCAATGAGATCACCTCTCATTCTTCTAAACTCTAGAGAATATAGGCCCAGTCTACTCAATCTCTCCTCATAGGACAATCCCCCCAGCCCAGGAACCAGTCTGGTGAACCTTCGTTGCACTCCCTCTATGGAAAGTATATCCTTCCTTAGAAAGGTTTAGAGGAAAAGAGTTCCAGAGTTTAGGGCCAAGACAGCTGAAAAGCTTAGCTGTCCAGGTGGAGTTGTGGGGGAAAGGATGCACAGAAGGTTGGAAGATCATTGGGCGGGGGGGGGGGGGGGGCACGTGCTTGCAGACAAGGCAGGAGAAGCTTGCAAACATAGAGGCAAGGCAGTGAGGGTGGAGGGGTGGTGGGGGGAGAGGGAGCTTGAAATGAGAACTAGGATTTTGAATTTGATCGATTGGGGAGCCAGTGGATATAGGTGAGGATGAGGTGATTGTGGAGCGGGAATTAGTGAGCCACAGGATGTGTGCAGCCAAGTTTTCGATGAGTTGGAGCTTGTGTAGGGATGGAGCTCGAGAGGTGGGCAAAGAGGGCATGGGAAAAGTTGAGCCTGGATATGATGTGTAATATCATCCACTAATTTCCATTATCCACTAGGGCTGGGAGAATATTGGTGGTTCTACTGTATATTCAAATCTAATAAGCTAAAATATTGAGGATTACACTGTTCCCCCTCCACACAGAATAGTAGATACATGAATGGGCTGCTGCCTACAGCAGTTAGGACTGCTTTAACCGTCAACTTTGAAAATGATTTAGATACAAGAGGATTTGAGTATAAGAGTAAAGACATCTTACTGCAATTATATAGGGCCCTGGTGAGACCACACCTGGAGTATTGTGTACAGTTTTGCTCTCCTTACCTAAGGAAGGATATACCTGCCATAGAGGGAGTGCAACGAAGGTTCACCAGACTGGTTCCTGGGATGGGGGGATTGTCCTATGAGGAGAGATTGAGTAGACTAGGCCTATATTCTTTACAGTTTAGAAGAATGAGAGGTGATCTTATTGAAATATACAACATTCTTACAGGACTTGACAGGGTAGATGCAGGGAGGGTGTTTCCCCTGGCTGGGGAGTCTAGAACCAGGGGTCACAGTCTCAGAATAAGGGGTCGGCCATTTAGGACTGAGATGAGGAGAAATTTCTTCACTCAGAGGGTGGTGAATCTTTGGAATTCTCTACCCCAGAGGGCTGTGGAGGCTCAGTCGTTGAGTATATTCAAGACAGAAATCAATAGATTTTTGAATATTAAGGGAATCAAGGGATATGGGGATAGTGCAGGAAAGTGGAGATGAGGTAGAAGATCAGCCATGATCTTATTGAATGGCGGAGCAGGCTCGAGGGGCCAAATAGCCGACTCCTGCTCCTATTTCTTATGTTCTTGTGTTCTTATAAACATCTATTTGCACAGCTCTGGTCTCCATATTATAAAAAGGATATAGGAGACATTGGAGAAGGTGAAAAAAAAATTACAAGGATGATAGCAGAACTGAGAGGTTGTACCCATCAGGAAAGACTGAACAGGCTGGGGCCCTTTTCTCTAGAAAAGAGAAGGCTGAGGTGTGACCTGATAGAGGTCTTTAAGATTAAGAAAAGGTTCGATAGGGTAGAGATAGAGAAGATGTTTCCACTTGTGGGGGAGACCAGAACTAGGGGGCCATAAATATAATACAATAGCAAAATACTGCAGAAATCTGAAATAACAACAGAAAACACTGGAAAAACTCGGCAGGCCAGGCAGCATCCGTGGAGAGAGAAACAGAGTTAACGTTTCAGGTCAAAGACCTTTCGTCAGAACTGAACTTCGTCCAGTTCTGACGAAAGGCCATAAATATAAGGTAGTCACTAATAAGCCCAGTGAGAAAATCAGGAGAAACTTCTTTACCCAGAGAGTGCTTAGAGTGTGGAGTGGTTGAGGCGAATAGCACAGGTGCATTTAAGGGGAAGCTAGATAAGCACACGAGGGAGAAAGGAATAGAAGGATATGTTGATGGGGTGAGATGAAGAGGGGTGGTAGAAAGCTCATGTGGAGCATAAACACCGGCATGGACCAGTTGGGCTGAATATTCTGGTTCTGTGCTGTAAATTCTATGTAATACTTTGGAATAGGATTGAGTGTTGGAGGTTAAGTACAGATAGGAATGATTAAATCCTGTTTGGGGCTTTGGAACGGCTAGGTGCCATAGAAAGTCATCCCCCACGAAAGGCAACATTGTGGAGTTTCAGTCAAAGCTTTGCAGCTGCCCACAAAAGGCTAAATGGATGGTGTACACAATGGAACGGAGTGCCGGTGGAAGGAAGGGGCTTGATCGGCCAAGTAACCTCCTCCCGCTTCATTGAAGAGAAGGAACGGCAAATGCTGGATGTACACAGCGGGGCGTCCCTTCCTGTCTCCGAAAGGGAAGAGACAGCGCTTAATGTCTCGGCTGCAAACCGCCTTTCATCAGGACAGAGTTCGGGCAAAGGGCCTGCAGCTGAACCCGTTAACCTGCCTCGTCCTCAGGTGCTGGCGGGCCTGCTGCATATTTCCAGAGTTTTGTATTTCTCTTTCCACGCTTTCTCGTGTGGCAACAGAGGCAGAACAATAGGAGTGAGTTTTATTCTGCCACAGGGAGAGATTGCATGCGTGCAGTCAAATTACAGTCAGCTGCTCAGCTTGGCCCCGGCCTGCCTAATGGCAGCTCCGTTTCACATCCCAGCTTGAAGCTTGAGGTAGAGGTTTTTTTTTGTTTTGCTTTCGCCTTAAGAAGTTACGATCTTTTGTGATTAAAATCACATGCGATTCCACTCCAAATCTCCCGTTTAAATCCCAGGCACGAGGGTGCCCAGAAGTCACATGATATCATCTATGAAACAAAAACACCATGACTGTACACCCCCCCACCCCCCCATGAGTCACTTTTGTGTGCAACGTGCCTTATAAATGGACAGCGGCCCCTTTAGTTTGTTGGGCTGGGCGGGGGGGAGGTAATACAAAACTGCACGGGCCTCCTTAAAAGGGCAACATCTGGCTTCCAACCTCGTTCTGCATATTACGGAATGCAGCGTTAAGTTAAACCCTGCTCTCACTGTAATCGGGCTGTACACTGTTAATTGCCTTTGCTGCAGTCAAGATTCAGGCTCCCTGGTGGGGCCCACCACAAGCTGCCTTTGTTTTGAACCATGGATTGCACCGTGTAAAATATTCCGGTCACGATTTTCACATTCAGCATTTGGGTCAGATTCAGCCTTTTGGAATTTGGCAGCTCAACGGATTTTATTTGGGGACGCAGAGCGGGAGGGAAAAATTGCTGTCAGTTAAAGGCAGAGGGAATGTGGCTACGTCCTCTCCAGCGCCCTTTCCCGCTCACATAATTTCCAGGGGAAAAAAGCAGGACACACCCAAGAAACATTTGGAACGTTGGCTCCATTGGAGTCAGACGGACGTATACGTCACCGGCCTTGTGCACCTTCAGGGAAATTTCCTTTACTCTTGTAGTGTCAGCTGTGGCTCAGTGGGTAGCACTCTCTCTCGCCTCTGGGTCAGAAAGTTGCGGGTTCAAGTCCCACTCCAGAGACTTGAGTGCATGATCTAGGCTGACACTCCTAGTGCAGTGCTGAGGGAGTGCAACACTGTCGGAGACATTAAACCGAGGCCCCGTCTGCTCTCTCAGGTGGATGTGAAAGATCCCATGGCACGATGTCGAAGAAGAGCAGGGGAGTTATCCCCGGTGTCCTGGCTGACGTAAGAAAACTACTAGGCACTTGGTCAAAGCTTTAATCAACTGTTTTACAACATGGAGGTCTAGTTGTGTCCTTCACTAGTTCCTGTTAAGAATGTCCTGAGCAAGCTGGGCCCGTGCTCCGAGTATTTTATACTCTCCCTGGACAGCGCCACCCGCAGGCCGCTCAGTATTATTTCATAAGTCTTTCTTTCATGAATGACTGATTCATGTCACTGGCCAATATTTATCCCTCAATCAACATCACAAAAACAGATTACCTGGTCATTATCACTCGCTATTTGTGGGAGCTTGCTGTGCGTGAATTGGCTCCCGCGTTTCCCACATTACAACAGTGACTGCACTTCAAAAAGTACTTCATTGGCTGCAAAGCGCTTTGAGACGTCCGGTGGTCGTGAAAGGTGCTATAGAAATGCAAGTCTCTCTTCAGGCAACAACTTGAATTTTTCAACCAAATATGCAAAAAATTGGGCAAAACCCTTTTAAGGGGACTGCTCAGGAAATAAATGAAAAGTAAAATAAACAAAGAAAAGAAAACTGCAAATGCTGGAAATAGATCTGACCGAGAAATGGAAGCTTAATGCTTTGGGCAGATTTAATCCAGCCTGTATTTTCGGAGGTGCCGTCCTGTGGGTGTTACTGTGGGTGTCACTGGCAGGGCTGGTACTTAGTGCCCATGCCTGGTACCCCCTGAGAAAGTGCGTTACTCCCACCCTGCGACTCCAGCTGAGAGACTTGGAACATTTACACGGTCGGGTCTCATTGAAATGTTTTAGGCAAGCTCCCGTCTGAGCGGGTGTACGCAGGCAGCTTGGTAATGGGGTGGGGTGCGAGGGGGGGGGGGGGTGCACGGGGGGTTGTAATCTACTGGCTCCTCGGTATCCAAGCTGAAGGTCAGGCCCTGAGGTGGAGGAAGGTGGATGTGGTGGGCGGGGGGCGGTCACTGAGCAGGCGGTGGGCTTGAAGAGCATTCACGCTGCTCCTGGGCCCCACAAAAATCCCAGCAGACTATCTTTTGGGGCCATTTCCCGAGCAGTCGCCAGTGGCTCCTTTAAGGGGCGCTGGATAGGATGCTCAACGCCTGGTGCCAACGGGCAACACGTCAACACCTCGCCCGTTGGCACACGGAATTGGCATCGGGTAAGACCCTGATTTAAACCTGTTGGTAATCCTGCCATGCGTATCGTGCAGGGTGTGGGTGGAGAGCTTGCCACCCATTTTGAGCCCACCGCCCACTCTGAAAATCGCAATGGAAGGGGGCGGTTTCAATCTTCACGTGCTGGCCGCCCCACTTCCCAGGGCAAACAGGGCGGGTGACCCACGATGTCCAGGACCACAGCCATTAGCCTTCCGTACCTATTCATTGTCCCCGGATTTGGCGTATTTAATGACAAGTCTTCTCGTTTGACTTTAACAATGTTATGGTTCGAAAAAACTGTGGGTTTCTTTGATGCTGTGAGTTAATCCCACTTCCGTTTTGAAAACTGATGGCTGGAGAGTAATCCAATAGCTGCTAGCAGCCCCCAGAGAGAGGGAGAAGACAGCCGAGAGGGGGGAAAAAACCAGCCACTATTACTGAAAGGCTCCTCTTGGTAATGGCTGCCACTGTTCCCTTCAAAGACAATTCTGAAGAAGGTGGAATATGTGCAGCTACAAAGAAAAAGAAACAGAGAGGCCATCACAAAGAAGTAAAATTGTCATTTTAAAACGCACGCTCTCCCTTCCCCTGCTTTATCACAGACCTTAAATTAACCCACATTATTTGGCCAGGGATGCAGTTTAGCAACACAAATCCTGGGCTAGTGCCATGGCTGTTTTCCAATCTGTTTGCTGTGCGTCGGGAAGGCCAGAATCAAGGAATGTAATCGAAAAGGCTGGTTTGATGGCTTTTTTTCGCCAGCGGTAGTTATTGCCACCCTTTCATTTGCTAGAGTTCCTTTACCCCAAAATGATTAAAGCTCTACATGTGTATGCAAACTTTCAAACTTCCTGTCTCAAAGCCAGCCAACATGTTCATTTTTTCAGACCCCCACAAAAAAACCCACAAGGATTTTTGCAGCTTGTCTTTCCCACTCAAGATTTAACTCCTTAAATTCTCTTTCCAAAGTTCATTTCATAAGCTCAGAAATCTTGGTCCCTGGTGCGGGCTGCATTTGACTGATCTCGCCCAGAGTGGTCTCACCACAATCGGCTTCAGTGGTTTAACCTAGGGGAGATGGGGAGCTGGCTAGGATTCCCATTCCTGCTCGCTTTTTTAAGACCCCCTTTGCTACAACATCGTAGGAGTGGACATTGGGTGAAGACAGCGACAACAACTTGCATTTATATAGCGCCTTTAATGTAGTAAAACGTCCCAAGGCCATTTCCTAGGAGCAGTATCAAACACTGAGCCACATAAGGAGATTCTGGGAGAGGTGACCAAAAACTTGGTCAAAAAGTTAGTGATGTAAGAAAACTACTAGGCACTTGGTCTAAGCGTTAAACAAAGCTTTAATCAACTGTTTTACAACATGGAGGTCTAGTTGTGTCCTTCACTAGTTCCTGTTAAGAATGTCCTGCGCAAGCTGGGCCTGTGCCCGAGTATTTATACTCTCCCTGGACAGTGCCACCCACAGGCCACTCAGTTGATTCATGTCAGTTAGATTTTAAGAAAGACTTGCATTTCTATAGCGCCTTTCACGACCTCAGGACAATCCAAAGTGCTTTACAACCAATGAAATATAGACACTGTTGTAATATAGGAAATGTGGCAGCCAATTGCGCACAGCAAGCTCCCACAATTTGATAATGACCAGATAATCTGTTTTTTTTGTTTTGTTGGTTGAGGGATAACTATTGGCCCCAGGATACCGGGGATAACTCCCCCTGCTCTTCTTCGAAATAGTGCCGTGGGATCTTTGATGTCCACCTGAGAGAGCAGACGGGGCGTCGGTTTATCTGAAAGACGGCACCTCCGACAGTGCATCAGCACTGCACTGGAGTGTCAGCCTAACTTTACTGTGCTCAAGTCTCTGGAGTGGGACTTGAACCCACAACCTTCTGACCCTAGAGGCGAGAGAGAGTGCTGCCCACTGAGCCACGGCTGACAAATCTTTAGGAGGGGAGAGAGGCGGAGAGGCTTAGGGATTGGGCTGAGCTGTGATGCCCCTAGCAGCTGAGTAGCTTGCCAATGATGCTCACCATCCAGGCTCACATATGAAGAAAATCTAAGTGCCCCTCACCTACTGACCAGGAGCAGGAAACTCCATCCAGCTGAGGTCGGTGGGATTGAATGAACTGAGCAATAGCGAAGGCTCCCTTCTCTCCTGCTCAAGCAGGCAGGGCCCTTTCCTCAGGGAACTGGGCAGACAATAACTGGATAAATACTTGAAGGGAAAAAACTTACAGGGGCTATGGGGAAAGAGCAGGGGGAGTGGGATTAATTGGATAGCTCTACCAAAGAGCCAGCACATGCACGATGGGCCGAATGGCCTCCTTCTGTGCTGTATCATTCTGTGATGCTATGCGAATGCATGAATTTGGACCAAACAGGGGGCTCAAACAAAGAGACCTCTGCAAAGGGATATACTGTATAGACAGGCTAAGTGAGTGGGCAAACATTTGGCAGATGGAGTATAATGTGGGAAAGTGTGAGGTTATCCACTTTGGCAGGAAAAATAAAAAAGCAAACTATTATTTAAATGGAGAGAGATTACAAAATGCTACAGTTCAGAGGGACCTGGGGGTCCTTGTGCATGAAACACAAAAGGTTAGCATGCAGGTACAGCAAGTAATCAAAAAGGCAAATGGAATGTTGGCTTTTATTACAAGGGGGTTGGAGTATAAAAGCAGGGAAGTCCTGCTACAACTGTACAAGGTATTGGTGAGACCGCACCTTGAGTACTGTGTAGAGTTTTGGTCTCCTTATTTAAGGAAGGATATACTTGCATTGGAGGCAGTTCAGAGACGATTCACTAGGTTAATTCCAGAGATGAGGGGGTTGACTTATGAAGAAAGGTTGAGCAGGTTGGGCCTATAAACATTGGAATTTAGAAGAATGAGAGGGGATCTTATTGAAACATATAAGATTCTGAGGGGGCTCGACAGGGTAGATGCAGAGAGGATGTTTCCCCTTGTGGGGAAATCTAGAACTCGGGGGCATAGTTTCAGAATAAAGGGTCGCCCTTTTAGAACTGAGACGAGGAGGAATTTCTTCTCTCAGAGGGTCGTAAATCTGTGGAATTCTCTGCCCCAGAGAGCTGTGGAGGCGGGGTCATTAAATACATTTAAGGTGGAGATAGACAGATTTTTGCAAGATAAGGGAGTGAAGGGTTATGGGGAGTGGGCGGAGAAGAGGCTTTGAGCCCAAGATCAGCCATGATCTTATTGAATGGCGGGGCAGGCTCGAGGGGCCAAGTGGCCTATTTCTTATGTTTCTTATGTTCTTAGTGAAAACAAGACATGCCTGAGCCACGTTTCAGTGTCTGATTTACATCGTGACCGGGCTGACTAACAAGGACATTTCCTTAGCGTTTCACTCGGGAATGACTAATCAAGCTCTCCCTTTCTGTTTTCATTGCAGTCAGATGGGACAATTCTGGCGATCGCACTCTTAATCCTGTTCCTGCTCCTGGCACTGGCCTTGCTCTGGTGGTTTTGGCCTCTGTGCTGTACTGTGGTAAGTCCTGGAATCAATCCAGCGTAGTCCAATCTAATTGTGTAAGCCACACGTCACTTACTACCCAGCTGTGAGTGACAGGAGACAAATTCATTCTCTGAACTGACAAAACAAATGTGTCATACAGAAAAAAAGAACACACGCAGGATAGTCATGTGATTTGTGCGAGAAAAAGAAAAACAAGGGTCCTTGGAAAGCGTGGACAACCCATGTTACAACCAAGACCCTTTCTGGGCAACAGACCAAAGTGTTTTCTAATTGGAAATGTTGCAACTTAAGAAATGTTCTGGGGTACTGCCCAACTGGGGTCAACATCACATCAGTAGTATAAACAGGACAGAAAAAGTGGTTGACTGGACCCGATCATCTTAGCTAATGAACTGGGACCCCCTGGCCAAGGGCTCCAGCAATCAAATAGTCTTTGAACTTGGCTTTCAGAGACTGCTTCGCTTGCAGGAAGCAAGCTGGTCGCTCTATAAAGGCATTCCATTCCTAACAGTGCCAGGGCTAGCAGCCAAGAGCTGTTTAAGAATTCCGCATTGAAACAAAAGAAAAATAGTAGGTGTGAGGGTGACCGCACGGCCCTGCAGCAAGCGGGAGAGCCAGACCACGAGGGCGTTCCAGGCAGAGGACATCTCGATAAGCTGAATCACCTCAAGTCAGAATAGGATTAAACGTTACTTTAAAAAAGGAGGAAAATCATAGAATGATACAGCACAGAAGGAGGCCAATCGGCCCATCGCGCCTGTGCCAGCTCTTTGAAAGAGCTACCCAATTAATCCCACTCCCCGGTTCTTTCCCCACAGCCCTGCAAATGTTTTCCTCCTTCAAGTATTTATCCAATTCCCTTTTGAAAGTTACTATTGAATCTGCTTCCATCACCCTTTCAGGCAGCGCGTTCCAGATCACAACAACTTGCTGCGTAAAAAAATGTTTCCTCATTTCCCCTCTGGTTCTTTTGCCAATCACCTTAAATCTGTGCCCTCTGGTTACCGACCCTTCAGCCATTGGAAACAGTTTCTCTTTATTTACTCTCTCTAAATCCCTCATGATTTTGAACACCTCTATCTATTTTCCTCTTGGTCTTCTCTGCTCCAAGGAAAACAGCCCCAGCTTCTCCAGCCCCTCCACATAACTGAAGTCTCTCATCCCTGGTACCATTCTAGCAAACGAGAGGGTACAGAAAAGATTGACGAGAATGATTCCAGGGATGAGGGACTTCAGTTATGTGGAGAGACTGGAGAAGCTGGGGTTGTTCCCCTTAGAGCAGAGAAGGTTGAGAGGAGATTTGATAGAGGTGTTCACAATCATGAGGGGTCTGGACACGAGTAGAGAGAGAGAAACTGTTCCCATTGGCGGAAGGGTCGAGAACCAGAGGACACAGATTTAAGGTGATTGGCAGGAGAACCAAAGGCAACATGAGGAAAAACTTTTTACGCAGCGAGTGGTTGGGATCGGGAATGCACTGCCTGAAAGGGTGGTGGAGGCAGACTCAATCGTGGCTTTCAAAAGGGAGTTGGATAATTACCTGAAGGAAAGAAATTTGCAGGGCTACGGGGAAAGGGCGGGGGAGTGGGACTAGCTGAAGTGCTCTTGCAGAGAACCGGCACAGGCTCGACTGGCTGAATGGCCTCCTTCTGTGCTGTAACCATTCTATGATTACTATGATTCTACGATTCTAAATCTCTTCTGCAAAAATGATGCCAACAGTCGGCAAGCAGACCCCGCACATGGATTCAGGCTGGCAGCCACTCCCCATGGCGCTGGTCATGCATGGCCATTCCCATTGAACAACCGTTTGGTAGCACTAATGGAAAAAAAAAGCAGAGGAAACACAGGAAAGGAAAAATTTGCAGGGCTACGGGGGCAGTGGGACTTATTAGACAGCTCTTTCAGAGAGCCGGCACAGTCACGAAGGGCCGAGTGGCCTCCTTCTGTGCTGTATCATTCTATGACTCAGAGCGTAAAGCCCAGCAAGAAAAAATAGGAGAAAACTGGTGCCAAAGCAGCCTTAAAACTGAGTCTTCTCACTTTACTTTGAAACGAGCTTCTGTTCAGAGCGGATCCCCTCGACACTTTGGATGCGTTTGGTGTGTGTGTTTTTTTTGGGGGGGGGGGGGGGGGCGGCTGAGATTAGGAGATTGCAATGCACGGGTGTGATGACCAGAAACGGGCTCAGAAGGTCCAATAGGCTCACTGCCACATCATGGAACTCCCTGTTCGAGAACTGTGCCCCAGTGTACCAGGAATGCTCTGATACGCCAAAGGGGCGGAGACTCAGAGTGAAGGGTCTCTGTCACTTTTTGTCCCATAACTGACGTGAAAGTTGGCCCTAGAGTTGTGTGGCCTATGAACGATTGTGCTGTCATTCCTGACTCACCTGGAGATTAGAATTGATTTCTCCTGTGCTCGCTGACCTACATTGGCTCCCAGTTAAACAACTCCTCGATTTTAAAATTCTCATCCTAGTTTTCAAATCCCTCCATGGCCTCGCCCCCTCCCTATCTCTCTAATCTCCTCCAGCCCCACAACACCCCCGCAACCCCCCCCCCCCCCCCGAGAGCTCTGCGCTCCTCCAATTCTGCCCTCTTGAACATCCCTGATTATAATCGCTCAACCTTTGGTGGCCGTGTCTTCAGCTGCCTAGGCCCTAAGCTCTGGAATTCCCTCCCTCAACCTCTCCGCCTCTCTACCTCTCCTCCTTTAAGACGCTCCTTAAAACCAACCTCTTTGACGAAGCTTTTGGGTCACCTGCCCTAATATCTCCTTATGTGGCTCGGTGTCAAATTTTGTTTCATAATCGCTCCTGTGAAGCGCCTTGGGATGTTTTACTACATTAAAGGCGCTATATGAATGTAAATTGGTTTTGTTAACTTTTACGTTTAATGACACAAAAGAAACCGTAAAAATATAATTTTGAAATGATTCGTGCCTCTGAATCAGCTGGAGTGAGATTTCCCAGCGAGCCGATCTTCCCCAGCACCAATAGTTGCCTAGGAAACAGGAGCTGGACCCCAATAGACTTCACACATACAAGGTGACAACCCTGGCTGGCAAAAGGTGTACTCCCCAACTTAGAATTACAATGACATACTGTTCAAAGAGCAGATTGCTGATACAATTCAACACCCCAAAAAATGTCTAATAAATCCAGACAGATCCTTCAACAGAGAGTGTGAAATATTCTGATTATTTTGCTCATTCACCGCTGCCAGACACAGCAGCGGCTGAAGTTACCCGGTTTTCACTACTGTTCTTTTACTGTGCACGTACTTTTCAAATCGAATGCTTGAGCCGACATCTCAGCAGGTTTGTAATCTACTTTTCCCTCTCTTCTCGTGTCTTGTTCCAGATTATTAAAGAGCCCCCTCCACCACCCTCGGATGATGAGGTAAGTGCTGCATTCTCTCTTCTCACTTCGCGGGGCCTGTGCGCACCTCTGGGTACAGAGGCGTAGTGGTAGCGTTACTGGGCGAGCAATCCAGAGAGCAGTTTGGGGTTCATTTGAATTCAGTAACAAAGCTGGTACCAGTAAAAGTGACCATGAATTGTTGTAAAAAACCCAACTGGTTCACTAATGTCCCTTTAGGGAAGAAAACCTGCCGTCTTCACCTGGTCTGGGCCTATATGTGACTCCAGTCCCACACCAACGACCCTCTGAAGTGGCCCAGCGATGAAGGGATAATTACTAGTCCTAGCCCCTTTAGGGCTACCCTGGATCAGGCGTATTCCTCAGACGTTCACTTTCAACTAAAGTTTGAGGTAGCTAATTATCTCTAGTCATGTTTCTGCTGACCCCTGCAATTCTTACGGTCACCTCAGCTGGCAGCATTACAGAATCATGTCTCCTCTCTAGATGTTCTAAGTTTACCATAAAAAACCGGTGTGACGGCAGGTGTGTTTTTTACTTGATGTCATTTTTACGAAGGCAGATGTTTGTGCTTCTTTACGAGGTGTAAATTAGAACACCTTATGCAGGGTGAACCATTGTTTCGTTCCCAAAGGTCAGCCTGTCGGGAGCCTTTTACCTTTTGTTTCAATAAGGTTATTGATTCAGTGTCAACAACTGTCTTACCTCAATAGCCAGAGTGCTTTCACAGCTATTTCATCGTTCGGTTTCTAAATTTCCAAACCCAGCTTGTCATGTTTTAATAACACCAGAATTATTTCATAAGATAATGTATTTTTCTGAATAGGTTTTATGGCTTATTCCTTCACAGCGAGCCACTCCGCTGCTAGCGATGGGCAACAAATGCCGGCCTTGCCTCTGATTCCCGCGTCCCGAGAATGAATAGCAAAGTCTTTTTTTAAAACTGGGAATCCGAGGTGAAGGGGGACCCCCAAGGTTCACTGGGCAGCTCACCGCCTGGGTTGCAAAGAGTAGGAGGCAAGTCAAGATAAATCAGGAATGGCCATCATGATGCGACGTTTGGGTTTGGCTTGGAAAAGCCTGAGGGAGGTGGAGAGTTCCACACTTTGTGGGGCATAGAAACATAGAAGGTAGGAGCAGGAGTAGGCCATTCGGCCCCTCGAGCCTGTTCCGCCATTTAATGCGATCATGGCTGATCATCCAAATTCAGTACCCTGTCCCTGCCTTCTCCCCATATCCCTTGATCCCTTTAGCCTCAAGAAATATATCTAACTCCTTCTTGAACATATTTAATGAATTGGACTCAACTGCCTTGTGTGGTAGAGAATTCCACAGGTTCACCACTCTCTGGGTGAAGAAATTCCTCATCTCAGTCCTAAATGGCTTACCCCTTATCCTTAGACTGTGACCCCTGGTTCTGGACTCCCCCGCCATTGGGAACATCCTTCCTGCATCCAGTCTGTCTAGCCCTGTCAGAATTTTATAAGTTTCAATGAGATCCCCTCTCATTCTTCTAAACTCCAGCGAGTACAAGCCCAATCGACCCAATCTCTCCTCATACGTCATTCCTGCCATCCCAGGTATCAGTCTGGTGAATCTTCGCTGCACTCCCTCCATGGCAAGAACATCCTTCCTCAGATAAGGTGATCAAAACTGCACACAATACTCAAGGTGTGGTCTCACCAAGGCCCTGTACAACTGCAGCAAGACATCCTTGTTCCTGTACTCGAACCCTCTCGCTACGAAGGCCAATATACCATTTGCCTTCTTAACCGCTTGCTGCACCTGCATGCTTACCTTCAGCGGGTGGGTTCTCCGATTTGGGGTTGGCTGGGCAATAAGGGGCACGCAAAATGCCCCTCCAAACTTTCAATCACTTTCAGTGGCCGGGTAATCAAGATCAGCCCGGTCTATGATTTCTTGACCAACACTCCCTGTTCACCGCACAACCTGCTCAGGGAATTAGCACTTCGAGTTCACTGCAGTGAGGATGAAAGGCGAGCAGTGTATTTGAAATTCCCGCTGCACACAAGTAACGAAGGCATTGGCCTTTAACTTCCATGTTTTATATTAAAAACAACACAATTGTTGCCAAATTTCAAGTTTCTGATACACACCTGTATAGTAACAAAGCATTGAGCTTCTGGGAAGGTCTGTCATGTTGTAAGCTGACGATTTTTTCTTTCATTGTTTCTGCGCGAGCCTGTTCCCGATTATTGTTTTAACTTTCAATACACAACAGGTGACAGGTTGACAGTCCGCCCACAGCTGGGACCTTTTGTTACTCCGTCTGATACTCCACACATGTGCAGTAAAGTTGGCAGGCTTTACGCCAGTGTTACATACTAACGTTTTATCGAGGGCCAACATCCCAAGCAGTGTCTTCCTTGCCTGAGGGTCACTCTCAGGAATGCTGAAGCATGCTTCACCATGGATTAATGATTTGTGCCGGCAATTCCCCACATGCTGAGCTATTGGTTTAAAATAGTTGCAAAGTAACCCGGAACTTGCCAACAGGAGAAACAAAAGCTGTAGGACTGATCTGGTTGTTTTTCTTTTAATTAATTCACGGGATGTGGGCGTCGCTGGCAAGGCCAGCATTTATTGCCCACCCCTAATTGCCCTTGAGAAGGTGGTGGTGAGCCACCGCCTTGAACCGCTGCAGTCCGTGTGGTGAAGGTGCTCCCACAGTGCTGTTAGGGAGGGAGTTCCAGGATTTTGACCCAGTGATGATGAAGGAACGGCCGATATATTTCCAAGTCAGGATGGTGTGTGACTTGGAGGGGAACTTGGAGGTGGTGGTGTTCCCATGCACCTGCTGCCCGTGTCCTTCTAAAAGGTAGATGTCGCGGGTTTGGGAGGTGCTGCCGAAGAAGCCTTTCCTCATCTAACTCTCTCAGCATAACCCTCTATTCCCGTCTCCCTCATATGCTTATTTAGCCTCCCCTTAAATGCATCTATACTATTCGCTTCAACCACTCCCTGTGGTAGCGAGTTCCACATTCTCACCACTCTTTGGGTAAAGAAATTTCTTCTGAATTCCCTATTTGATTTCTTGGTGACTATCTTATATTGATGGCCTCTAGTTTTGCTCTTCCCCCACAAGTGCAAACATTCTCTCTGTGTCGACTCTTATCAAAACCTTTCATAATTTTAAAGACCTCTATTAGAGAAAAGAGACCCAGCCTGTTCATCCTTTCTAGATATTGCAGATTCTTATTTTTAATAAGTCTAAGTCTCTTTAATATTGAGAAATATTTAATAAAGTTATTCGGATCTTCCCCAGCTGGCCTACCCCTGTCCACAGCTGGGATGGCCTTGTTTCCTCAGATC
The DNA here is from genome assembly GCF_052327205.1 of Somniosus microcephalus. Taxonomy (NCBI): domain Eukaryota; kingdom Metazoa; phylum Chordata; class Chondrichthyes; order Squaliformes; family Somniosidae; genus Somniosus; species Somniosus microcephalus. The sequence continues at coordinate 8,210,324 of NC_141016.1, forward strand.
GTTCCTTTAATGATAATGGGCCGACACCAAGCAGTGCCCCTGATAAAAGCCGTGGATGGGAGGACAGAGTATCAGGATTTAGGAGTGTGGGTGGGAGGAGACAGCAGCTGGACTCAGGTTGCCCAACAACTCCGAGCTTCAGTTAGGAGGAGATGCCGGTCTTTTGCTTCATGCACATCCAACAGATTTAACGGTGCTTAAGAGTGACGAGCGAAATCCTTTCCCGTGCTGAAGCATCAGACCTTGTTTAGGAGCACTGTGCTGCTCATCCGATCAATACTGCTGAACCCCCACTGACCATTCCAAGTAAACACGGGCAGGAGCTGTGGCTTTAGCAAGGACACAATGCTCACCACAAGCGAATGATCACAATTAATTTTCAGTAATATCAAAGCAGACACCAAAACACCAGCCAAGATCCCACTATCTTTTTTTTATTCGTTCCTGGGATGTGGGCGTCGCTGGGCAAGGCCGGCATTTATTGCCCATCCCTAATTGCCCTCGAGAAGGTGGTGGTGAGCCGCCTTCTTGAACCGCTGCAGTACGTGTGGTGAAGGTGCTCCCATAGTGCTGTTAGGGAGGGAGTTTCAGGATTTTGACTCAGCGACGATGAAGGAATGGAAGATATATGTCCAAGTCGGGATGGTGTGTGACTTGGAGGGGAACTTGGAGGTAGTGGTGTTCCCATGCTCCTGCTGCCCTTGTCCTTCTAGGTGGTGGAGGTTGCGGGTTTGGGAGGTGCTGCCGAAGAAGCTGTAGCCTGTGTCTGGCGAGTGAGGACGGTCCTTTTTTTTTCACTCCGAGCCAACACTGTCGATTCTGTTTCTCAGTTGCACACAGATCCCTGTCCCTCAGGCTCCCAAAAGTTCCATTGTATAGTTTTTGACTTAAAAGCAAGTGTTTACATCGAGTCTACAGCACAGGAACATGCCATTCAGCCCAACTGGTTGATGTTTTATGCTCCACACGAGCCTCTACTCCTTTCTCCCTCGTGTTCATCCAGCTTCCCCTTAAATACGTCAGTGTTATTCGCCTCAACTGCTCCTCTTAGTAGCGAGTTCCAGATTCTCACCACTCTCTGGGTAAAGAAATTTCCCCCTTGAAAGCTTAATGATGCATTTAATCTAAAGAAAGGCTCCAGTGCTTTGTTTTCAAGCAGAAAACTGTAGCAGCAGCAGCACAAATCCCCCACAGAGATCGGCACTGCTCCCTCTCCTGTGCAGAAAGGATCCAAGAACGATTTAATTACACGTTTGCACACTGTGGCTAAAGCCATTCTGAATTTCAGGCAATATGTGCAGAGAACAGCATGGAGTGGCAGCGGGCGGGGGGAGAGGGGGACAGATTTCCTTTGCGCTCGAGATGCAGTAAAATTGTAAATCTTTATAAACAACTTTATGGTTTCAATACACGGGGGCACGGAGCAGACCTTCACCCACAGGGTGGGGCTTTATAGAAAAATAAAGCGTGACATTGGGCCCATCAGCCTAAGGCCTTGGCTCTACTGCTTCTTATTACATATTACATTCGATCAAGTCTTTGGAGAGAGCTCAGCGTACAACATTAGCGAAAAACTGCAGCCAATATTTTCAGTTTTGATTGTAATACACAATGGCCTAGAAATTCACTTGCTTGCGCCACCAGTTTGCGCCCAAAGAGGCCACTCAGAGGCTTTAGCGCCTCTGGCCACAACCACCACGATATTTAGCAGGGCGCTAATGGCGGCATTAGCCTGTAGCGCTGCGCCGCCACCGATGACGTCATCGGTGTGCGCAGCGCCCCGCTATCGCCCCGCTGGCCATATTTGGTCGCGCCCGCCTCCTCTGCGCCGGCCGCAAATAGCGACCGGTACACAGGGGCCTACCTGTGGCGGTAGTGGGGCGAGTTAAGGTGGAGGTGCGGCCGGCCGCTTTTTCGGCGGCCGCCTGCCCGCACCTCCGTCCCCGGCCTCCTACACCACCCCCCCCCCCCCCCCCCCCGCGGCATTGCCGGCTGTTTCCCGAGAGCCTGGCACTTCTCCTTGGTGCCGGGCTCATTTGCCGGCACTCGCGAGCGGGGATCGGGTTGTTGCAGGCACCTCCCCCTTAACAGTGAGAGGAAGGCCTGCAGTACCGCAGCGTGCCGTGCCGCAGCGGGTGGCGCTGCGGCACTTTGCGCGCCGATATTCAGTTTCAGCGCCCCAAGTGGGGCGCCGAAACCCTTGTTTAGCGGCCGGCTTCCACTTGGGGCGCTGAAACTGAATATCCCGATGGCGCAAGTGGCTCCGCGCGCAGCGGTAATTCCGGCGCCCAGGCGAGCTGGGCGCCCCAAACTGAATTTTTAGCCCAATAATCCTTAACTAGTGGGGGTGGGGGTTAGGGGAAAAGGGGTGAAAATAATCTTCTTTTCATTCACTTTACTTCCCAACAGCCCTTCCCCTTCGCCCGGCACCTTCCCGTGCAAGCGCAGGAGATGCAACACCTGCTCTTTCACCTCCTCCCTTCCCACTGTCCAGGGCCCCAAACACCCCTTCCAGGTGAAACAGCGATTTACTTGTACTTCTTGCAATTTAGTACACTGTATTCGCTGCTCACGATGCGGTCTCCTCTACATTGGGGAGACCAAACGCAGATTGGGCGACCACTTTGCGGAACACCTCTGTTCAGTCCTTAAGCGTGACCCCGAGCTTCCAGTCGCCTGTCACTTTAATTCTCCGCTCCACTCCCACTCTGACCTCTCTGGCCTCGGCCTCTTACACTGTTGCAATGAAGCTCAACGTAAGCTCGAGGAACAGCACCTCATCTTTCGATTAGGCACTTTATAGCCTTCTGGACTCAACATTGAGTTCAGCAATTTCAGACCATAACCCCTGCCCCCATATAACTCAAGGTGGTTTTGTTGGAGTCTTGACAAGTCACTATGTTTCAGTATCCGCCTCATTTACCAGAAGAGCGACTCCTTCTATTTCTCCCGCTAACTAAGAAGCCGTTTCCTCTGTTATCTACTTGGCCTAAATGATCAATACAATTGCGCTCTCTTATTCGTCTTCAGCAATATACAACACACATACACCAAAAAACTTGGGAATAATTCTTGGTAAACGGCCATGTTACGCACCCGCTTTACCCCATCACTTCCTGCATCATCGCCGTCCCTTCATCGTCGCTGGGTGAAAATCCTGGAACTCCCTCCCTAACAGCACTGTGGGAGTACCTTCACCACACGGGACTGTAGCGGTTCAAGAAGGTGGCTCACCACCACCTTCTCAAGGGCAATTAGGGATGGGCAATAAATGCTGGCCTTGCCAGCGACGCACACATCCCGTGAATGAATAAATGAAAAAAATAAATCATCTTATATACCGCAGAGCCAGCAATCATTGACCAATTGTTCGGCAGTGTCCTGAGTATCTCCAGCCCCACTGGAGGTGGGGAAGTCAGAGCTATTTATTGGCTGTTGCCCATCAAACAAAGCAGCACGCACCCTGGCCGCGATCTTACCTGAGGAGGCACGTTGGGGGCGGGTCTGCTGGTTTTTGAGTTTCAGTCCCGCTCCCAGCGACGTCTGACGATCCTGGCACTATTTTCCCCTGATTGGCCTTGTTAAGCCCACCCTGCGGGCATGCCGGACAATTAAGGGAAAGACGGTGTCAGATGACGTCAGGGCATGATGCTTCCTCTGCCGGTTCTGTTAAAGTGACAGGCACCACACTTGTTTGACAGATGAATTGTCAGTGTTTGACAGCATTGAGGTGCTGTCAAACACTGACAATCACTGTCCAAAAGTGAGCCCTTGCAACTAGGCTCACCAATGACTCTCTCCTTAGGAGATAACAGATGGCAGCTGCATATGAGATTGCAGAAGCCATCTGTCAATTCTCCCGATCAGATGAGGCTTCAAAGAAACATCAAATCTTGTCACCTGCAGATACATATAAACAGAATAAAAATATTTCTCACTACATTCTCTCACCTGTCATATTTACCTGTGCACCATTGCACCCATCACACTACCTCTGCAGCTGTCATTTGCACACTTACACTGCAGCAGATCCACAGCTCACCTCGCTGACCCTAGCGGGGTTTCCCACTGTCGGGAAGCCCGCATCAGCAGGCTGAAAATAGGGAAAAACCTCTTAACTGCCTGTTAACTACCTGTGAACTGGCAGTTCATTGGCTCTAATCCCCTTCCCCCCTGTGTGAGTCGGGGACCCGCCTCCCAGGAAGATGGTTCGGAGGCAGGCTGGGAGCGGGGTTGGGACCCGCTCCCAATTTTTCCCATTTTCCCAGCAGTCCCGCCTCCAAACCCGCCTCCTCAGGGCTGGTAAAATCCAGCCCAGAGAACTTCTGCTAACCCCACACTACAGTTTGCACTCAAAAGCTACACCCTTTGTTTTATCTTCTCACTGTTAATGAAGCACATTATTTTCTCGATTCTGGCCTTGCCTACATGTGAAAGATATAATGCACATAACGCATAAACTGTAAACTTGATACCCAGCCAAGGAAACACATTCCTCTTTCACGTCTTTGTTCAGGCTGTAATGCCCTCTGTATGGTTGACTATCTTGGCAACACTGACCATCTAGACTTGCAAATGAAGAACAAAGGCTTCAAAAAGACACCAGAGGACCACCCACTGCTACCTCTTGCACAGTAATACCAGGATCCAGAACCAGGGATACAGAACAGACTGTGCCACCACTTAATGATGTGTGTTTATTACAAAACCACTCCCGGTGCTACAGCGGCAGACACTTGGGCACAACTTCATCACCGGCACTTTGCTGTACTAACCTCGCTCATCGTAAACCGGGATCCACAACATCTTGAACGACTTAATTTCCAGGGAGATGGTTAGGAAGTTTGTTTTATTTCCACTCTAATTTTCTCTGCCCGCTTTCCTGGACTGTGGCACTGGAAGTGGTCCAGCACATTACTTGCAGAACGGACGTGTAATTGACAAATGAACTTCGATATAGAGATGTACAAGGTGGTACATTTTGGTAGGAGGAATAAGGAGGCCCCGAACTCCTTGGAAAATAAGGGGGGGAATTGGCTTGCGCACCCTTTGCTAGTTTTAGCGCCCCGAAAAAGTTAGCACCCCTGACATGAATCTTATCATTCATGTGGAAATGACTTACGTAAATAATACTGGGCGGCCTGCTGGTGGCGCTGTCCAGGGAGAGTATAAATACTCAGGACATTCTTTAACAGGAACTAGTGAAGGACACAACTAGACCTCCATGTTGTAAAACAGTTGATTAAAACTTTGTTTAACGCTTAGACCAAGTGCCTAGTAGTTTTCTTACGTCAAACCCCCGGGGCCGAAATTGAGTGGTAGCGCCCCAAGCAGGAGGCGGGACTCTACTGGAAGAGCTCCCCCTCCCTCTTGGGGTGCTCCCATTGAATATCACAGCGCTACTTGCAACAGCGCCACCTGCGTCGGCACATAGCATCGCGGTACTGCAGGCCTCCCTCCCCTGATTAAAGGGGAGGGGCCTAGCGCAGCAGGCACCGGGGCCCTGCTGGACCACCGGGGAGCAGGGTGCCGGGAAAAGAGTGCCGGCACTCAAGGAGCACCGGGCTGCCCGATCGCCGCCGGCCCCCCGCAGCAGGAGGCCAGAGGGGGCAGATACTGGCAGGTGGCCCAAAAAGAAATTGCCACCCGGCACCTGCCCTTTAATTATCGCCGCCCCGGCCGCAGACACGCCCCCCTGACCCTGTCGGACATGGTGTCTGGCGTTAGGTCAGGGGGCACGAGCCACGCTTGCAACTGGGGCGCGAGTGGGGCGCTGCGCACGGCGATGACGTCATTGCCAGAGGCGCAGTGCTGCAGGGCGCTATCGGCTACCGCTGCCTCTAACCTCCCCCTGAATTCCGCCTTAAATGGGCGACCCCTTATTCTGAAACTATGCCCCCAATTCTAGATTCCCCCACGAGGGGAAACATCCTCCCTGCATCTACCTTGTCGAGTCCCCTCAGAATCTTATATGTTACAATAAGATCACCTCTCATTCTTCTAAATTCCAATGAGTATAGGCCCAACCTGCTCAACCTTTCTTCATAAGGACAACCCCTCTGGTTACCGACCCTTCTGCCACTGGCAATAGTTTCTTCTTGTTCACTTAAAACCATTCATGATTTTGAACACCTCTAGCAAATCTCCTCTTAACCTTCTCTGCTCTAAGGAGAACTGCTCAACCAAAGAGCCAGCACAAGCACGATGGGCCGAACGGCCACCTTCTGTGCTGCATCATTCTATGATTCGATGAATTCAATCTGCCACTTTTTTTGCCTATTCAGCCATCTTATCAATGTCCCCTGACAATTTTCTTTGGTCCTCAGAACTACTAGCGGAGGAATTCAATGTCAGTAAATGTGAGGTGGGGAATTTTGATTTTAAAAAAAAGTAATAATTAGACTTTGGAGGTTCGGGTTCACAAGACTTTAAAAACAGCATCTCAAGTAGATAAGGTCATTAAAGAAAAGAGACTGGAATACTGGGCTTTCTACAGAATATAAAAGTTGAGATGTAATGATGAATCCGCAGAAAACCTTTGTAAATTGGAGTACTGTGTGCAGTTTTGGGCACTACACTATAAGAAGGATGTTGAGGCAATAGAGAGGGTATGTTGCAGATTCACTAGGATGCTGTCTGGTATGAGGAAATACAAATATGAAGACCGAGCTAAAAAATTGAGCTGTTTCCTTTACAACGGAGGGGTTTATTGTGTGATTTGATGTTTAATGGTGTTTGAAATTACGAGGGAATGGTACAGAGTAGATAGAAACAGACTGTCACCAGAGAGTGAGGGGTCTAAGAACGAGGGGACATAGATACAAGATTAAATGTAAGAGACAGAGAGCAGGAGGAATTCTTTTACACGGAGGGTTGCGAGGCTGTGGAATGCATTACCAGGGTTAGTGATAGAGTAGAAATATGGTAAATCTCTATAAATCACCGGTTAGGCCTCAGCTAGGGCATTGCATCCAATTCTGGGCACCACACTTTAGGAAGGATGTCAAGGCCTTGGAGAGGGTGCGGAGGAGATTTACCAGAATGGTACCGGGGATGAGGGACTTCAGTTATGTGGAGAGCCTGGAGAAGCTGGGGTTGTTCTCCTTAGAGCAGAGAAGGTTAAGGGGAGATTTAATAGAGGTGTTCAAAATCACGAGCGGTTTTGATAGAGTAAATAAGGAGAAACTGTTTCCATTGGCAGGAGGGTCGGTAACCAGGGGACACAGATTGAAGGTAATTGGCAGAAAATCCAGGGGGGAAATTAGGAGAATTTTTTTTCCGCAGCGAGTTGTTGTGATCTGGAATGCGCTGCCTGAAAGGGCGGTGGAAGCAGATTCAATAGTAACTTTCAAAAGGGAATTGAATAAATACTTGAAAAGGAGAAATTCGCAGGGCTGTGGGGAATGAACAGGGAAGTGAGACTAATTGGCGTATATTCGCTGGAGTTTAGAAGAATGAGAGGGGATCTCATTGAAACTTATAAAATTCTAACAGGACTAGACAGACTAGATGCAGGAAGGATGTTCCCGATGGCAGGGGAGTCCAGAACCAGGGGTCACAGTCTAAGGATAAGGAGTAAGCCATTTAGGACTGAGATGAGGAGGAATTTCTTCACCCAGAGCATGGTGAACCTGTGGAATTCTCTACCACAGAGGGCCGTTGAGGCCAATTCGTTAAATATATTCAAGAAGGAGTTAGATATATTTCTTAAGGCTAAAGGGATCAAGGGGTATGGGGAGAAAGCAGGGACAGGGTACTGAATCAGCCATGATCTCATTGAATGGTGGAGCAGGCTCGAGGGGCCGAATGGCCTACTCCTATCTTCTATGTTTCTATTGGGTGGCTCTTTCAAAGAGCTGGCACAGGCGCGATGGGCCAAATGGCCTCCTCCTGTGCTATATGATTCTATGATTGTTTCATTTTTGTAGTTCAGAAAGGCAACTGCAACATTCCAAGGGCTGTGATTGCATTGCACTCTGAGGAATTTGGAAATTAAAGCCTTGCCAAAGGCATTAATCCTTGCACTTTCCAGCCCAGTCCCACATGGTCCGTGCAATGACAGGAGGGAATTGGGGATTGGATTTCTTGAAGTGTCCAAAAGGCAAATTACTCAATTTAGCCCCGGGAATCATGTAGAATTGTTATTTCTGCACAGATTGGCAGCCAGGCTAGACTGGGCCGCTGTCGTGGGTACGGTGCTTTTTGAGACTTATGCCCTCTTTAGTGCAGGTTCGTCGGCTTCTCCTGTGGGTAATTTGGGTATTCGATGAGGGGCTTGAGTGTTGTAGGACTGCAGGAAGAAGCCCACACTGAATGATGCTTCTCCAGTTGCAGCCAGAAGCCATCTCTCTCTCTCGTGTGTTGACTGACAAGGTGCTCATAGCTGTTTCATTCAATAGTTTGTGGGGAAAGAGAGGGTTGTTGAGATACCGCGGCAAACGTGGGAGTCGAGACCAGAGCTAGTAAAACAGAACAGCTTTTTATTTCAGCCGCATGGCAAAACAGGAACTGGAAGAGCCCGCGCCTGACTTAAATACACCCCAGACAGGAAGTGCTCCCGGCAGCCTGTCCCTGTGGGAAACAAGTTGCTGGAGGAAAGGGCCCCCGGTTGGGGGCGTCTGCTTAAACTGGTCCACGTACGCGGTGAAGGGGCAGCCTTCCAGGAGGAACCTGAAATGGCGGACCGACAGGTGGAGCGCGAGAAGCTCGCGGTCGAAAGTGGAGTATTTGACCTCCGGGGGGCGCAGTTGGCGGCTGTAGAAGGCAAGTGGCTGCCACGCGCCATTAACCCACTGCTCGAACACGGCCCCGACGGCGTGACTCGCACCTACACAAAACCAGATGAAGAATTTTAGGGAGGGTCTTTATAGCCATCACAAAGAGAAAAACCTTCAGCTACTCCTATCCCGGGTGGAAAGGAGCCTCCCCCCACACAACTCATTTCAAACTTCTCGGTACAACTAGTGTTAGATGCACCTCCTTCTGTAGTGAAACATCGACCCTGTGGCGACACGCCACCACTGGACACAATCCGCTCACGGCGGTACGGACAGTTTAAGCAGACGCCCCCAACCGGGGGCCCTTTCCTCCAGCAACTTGTTTCCCACAGGGACAGGCTGCCGGGAGCACTTCCTGTCTGGGGAGTATTTAAGTCAGGCGCGGGCTCTTCCAGTTCCTGTTTTGCCATGCGGCTGAAATAAAAAGCTGTTCTGTTTTACTAGCTCTGGTCTCGACTCCCACGTTTGCCGCGGTATCTCAACACTGGTGACCCCGACGCTCAGGACGAATCCTAAGCTAGCATGGCGGATACAAACGCAGTCACGGTTAAATTACCAGACTTTTGGGAAAACTTGGCCGAAGCCTGGTTCATTCAAGCCGAGTCCAGATTCCGGCTGAAAGGCATCACAGGCGACACCACGAAGTACGACTACCTCGTCTCCTCGCTCACGTACGCTACCGTCCCCAAAGTTTGGGCAGCGCTGCAGGACCCACCACAGACTGGCAAGTACGAACATCTGAAGGCTGCGCTCCTTAAAAAATTTCAAACGTCCTCTTACCAGCGCCACTGCCAACTCCTTGACCTCCCCAGTCTCGGAGACGCTTCACCATCAGACCTGCTTTCCCACATGCTGTCCCTCGCGGACGACAAGCCCCCCGGCGCCCTCTTTCGCACGCTTTTCATTCGGCAGCTTCCCGCCAGCATCCGCCCGCTCATTGTGGAGTCCGGCTCCACGGACCTGAATGACATAGCAGAAAAGGCCGACCGGCTGCTCTCTGCACAGTCACGCCCGACCTCGCGGCAACGATCACGTCGGGGTCACCAGTGTTGAGATACCGCGGCAAATGTGGGAGTCGAGACCAGAGCTAGTAAAACAGAACAGCTTTTTATTTCAGCCGCATGGCAAAACAGGAACTGGAAGAGCCCGCGCCTGACTTAAATACTCCCCAGACAGGAAGTGCTCCCGGCAGCCTGTCCCTGTGGGAAACAAGTTACTGGAGGAAAGGGCCCCCGGTTGGGGGCGTCTGCTTAAACTGTCCGTACCGCCGTGAGCGGATTGTGTCCAGTGGTGGCGTGTCGCCACAGAGTCGATGTTTCACTACAGAAGGAAGTGCACCTAACACTAGTTGTACCGAGAAGTTTGAAATGAGTTGTGTGGGGGGAGGCTCCTTTCCATCCGGGATAGGAGTAGCTGAAGGTTTTTCTCTTTGTGATGGCTATAAAGACCCTCCCTAAAATTCTTCATCTGGTTTCGTGTAGGTGCGAGTCTATAAGACAAGCTCCCACTCCACTCAGGTACATGTTGTCCACCGACCACATTCTGGAGCAAGGTGCTGCACTGAGGCTTGGACGCATCCTCAGGGATTTTCCAGTTTTGAAGTCTTATCATAATCATAATCATAATCAACTTTATTGTCATTGTTAGTGCACAAGCGCAGTACAACGAAATGTAGGCTTGCGGCTCCCGAGAGTGTACATTTAGATTAAGACATTTAAACATTCAACATTCATTTGGCTTGTAATACATTAACATAAACATAACCATAATAAAGTGCATTGGCAGATGTGCAGGCTTTAGAGTTTATTTGTGGAGTTCAGTAGGATGACAGCCCTGGGAAAGAAGCTGTTCCTAAATCTGGTCGTACGGGTGCGAATGCATCTGTAGCATCTCCCAGATGGCAGGAGGGCGAACAGACTGTGGCTGGGGTGGGTAGGGTCTTTGATGATGGACCGTGACCTCCGTAAACAGCGTTTCTGGTATATGTGCTCTATGGTCGGTAGCCGGGTGCCGGTAATGCGTTGGGCAGTTTTGACTACCCGCTGCAGGGCTTTCCGGTCATAGTAGCTACAGCTGCCATACCATACTGTGATACAGTTCGTCAGGATGCTCTCTATTGTGCAGTGGTAAAAGTTAGAGAGGATCAGGGGTGACAGGTTTGAGTTTGAGTAGGAGATCGTGCTTGATTTAGAAGAAAGACGTGCATTTATATCGCGCCTTTCACAACCTCAGGTCATCCCAAAGTGCTTTACAGCCAATGAAGTACTTATGAAGTGTAGTCACTGTTGTAATGTAGGAAACGCAGCAGGCAATTTGTGCACAGCAAGATCCCACAAACAGCAATGCGATAATGACCAGGTAATCTGTTTTTAGTGATGTTGATTGAGGGATAAACATTAGCCAGGACACCGGGGAGAACTCCCCCGCTCCCCCCCCCCCCGCTCTTCTTCGAATAGCCTTGGTTTAGCGTCTCGTCTGAGAAACGGCACCTCTGACAGTGCAGCACTCCCTCAGTACGGCACTGAAGAGTCAGCCCGGATTATGCGCTCATGTCGCTGGAGTAGGGCTTGAATCCAAAACCAACTGACTCAGAGCAGAGAAGCCACTGAGCCAAAGATGACATCCAGTTAAGGATACAGAGAGGAGAAAAAGTGTGCAAGGTGAGATATTTGTTGCTTCGGAAGAGGAAAGTTCAGAGGACTATAGTGTCAATAAAATATCACCGAGGATTGATGAAGATTGCACTTGCTTTGGAGATACCATCTGATGAGACTGATGGATGAACTGGTCAAACACTGCCAGTCACACTCGAGGTAAACCCATGATCTATGATAGCCGTTAGCTGATTGGTGGGTTGCAGACACTGTTCAATATTTGCAAAGCTAAAAACGTCATTTATTTTGATTAAATACAGGGCAAGAGACAGTGTCACAAGTGGCAGACATTTATTATTCATAAAATGCAGTCCAGTTAATTGAAGTGATCAATTTTTAATTATACAGCAGTCAGTGCGAAGGGAAGTAAGAGGGTGAATAGATTAGAAGAAAGGTCAGCTCTTGTGTCACATGCCAGGTGATTTGAGCGGTCAAATTCTCCCCCCAAAAAATATATTGTACAGTATAAGTGCTGAATATGAATTGACTTTCACAAAGTGCCAAGATCTGTTAGCTTTAACGATGCAAATTAAAAGGCAAGTCCATCGCCTCAGATGACATATGAAATAACCACAAACATGCAGTCATTTAGTTTCACAGTCTTGGAATAAAACTACACATGGGAATTGTTGTAAGAAACACATTATACGCAGGAAGTGGAAATCTCACTGTAGCCCCATTAAAATGACCTGTTAAAACCATTAAGCAACTCTTCAGTTTGTTGAATTTTTGCCTTTTGCCTACAAAAATATTTAACTTAATACAGTAACACATGTGTGTCATGCTATACAGATCTCACAAAAATTAGGCATTCGAATAACAACATAAGGAATTTTAGAAGCAAAGGGCAGTGAACCCCAACAAGCCTGCCCCCTTTCGGGCCACTCCAGAGACTTGAGCACAATAATCCAGGCTGACACTCCAGTGCAGTGCTGAGGGAGTGCTGCGCTGTCCGAGGTGCGGTCTTTTGGATGAGACGTTAAACCGAGGCCTCTCCTGCTCTCTCAGGTGGATGTAAAAGATCCCGTGGCACTATATTGAAGAAGAGCAGGGGGAGTTCTCCCCCGGTGTCCTGGGCCAATATTTATCCCTCAACCAACATCACTAAAACAGATTATCTGGTCATTATCACATTGCTGTTTGTGGGAGCTTGCTGTGCGCAAAAATGTCTGCTGCATTTCCTACATTACAACAGTGACTCCAATTCAAAAGTACTTAATTGGCTGTACAGCGCTTTGGGACGTCCTGTGGTCGTGAAAGGCGCTATAGAAATGCAAGTCTTCCTTTTTTTCATCTGCCCTGCATCTCACTATTATCCTCAAACCTTCCTCTTTCCAGGAACAGATCTTAGTGCCTTTTGAAGCCAAGTTCATAGCTTTTTTTAAATGGTGTACTCTTGGATTCAACTGAAATGGCAGAAAAATTGGATGGCTGTTGGTGTCTTGCCTTTAACTGTTTCAGTATGCCTTGTAAATAGAATCGAATGTGGTATTTACTTTATGGGCTGGTGACATCTAGGGGCAGAATATCAATAATGCAGTCACCTCTATTTCTATTCCATTGGCAAGCTGCCCAAATTGGATTACTTAGCTCCAGTTGCATTGTCAGCCACCCCAATTACACCTTTGGCCAGCGTGGCTGGATAGAACACGGCTTGTGACCTTCCAATTAAATATTGGGAAGACCGAAGCCATTGTTTTCGGTCCCCGCCACAAACTCCGTTCCCGAGCCACTGACTCCATCCCTCTCCCTAACATCTGTCTGAGGCTGAACCACACTGTTCGCAACCTTGGGGTCGTATTTGACCCTGAAATGAGCTTCCGACCGCATATTCACAGCATAACAAAGACCGCCTACTTCCACCTCCGTAACATCGCCAGTCTCCGCCCCTGCCTCAGCTCATCCGCTGCTGAAACCCTCATCCATGCCTTTGTTGTCTCTAGACTTGACTATTCCAACGCACTCCTGGCTGGCCTCCCACATTCCACCCTCTGTAAACTTGAGGTCATCCAAAACTCGGCTGCACGTGTCCTAACTCGCACCAAGTCCCATTCGCCCATCACCCCTGTGCTCGCTGACCTACATTGGCTCCCGGTCAAGCAGCGCCTCGATTTCAAAATTCTCATCCTTGTTTTCAAATCCCTCCATGGCCTCGCCCATCCCTATCTCTGTAATCTCCTTCAGCCCCTCAACCCCCCTGAGATATCTGCGCTCCTCTAATCCTGCCCTCTTGAGCATCCCTGATTATAATCGCTCAACCTTTGGTGGCCGTGCCTTCTGTTGCCTGGGTCCTAAGCTCTGGAAATCCCTGCCTAAACCTGTCCGCCTCGCTACCTCTCTTTCCTCCTTTAAGACGCTCCTTAAAACCTACCTCTTTGACCAAGCTTTTGGTCATCTGCCCTAATTTGTCCTTATGTGGATCGGTGTCAAATTTTTTGTCTTAAAATACTCCTGTGCAGCGCCTTGGGATGTTTAACTACGTTAAAGGCGCTATATAAATACAGGTTGTTGTTGTTGAACAGCTAAATGGACAAACAGTGTTGGTTGCATGTTGTAGAGGCATCATTGTACATTACTGTGAAGGGAGCAATCAGGGGCATAAGTTATTTTTTTTCCTATCGGTAATAACTGGAAGTATTTATTATGAATCTGAGTGTGAGTTGATGCTTGCCTATTGTCGGTTGGGTCTACCTGGTCTCACTAGCTGAAACAAGCGACAATGACCACACAGAAGAAAAGACCAAGCTTAAGACAGTGCATGAAGACAGGTTTAACACATGTAAAAGACATGAAGACATGAGTTGATCACAGTGATTCATTAAGGCTGGATCAACTTTTTCTCCTCCCAAAATAAACTTTATTCATGAACAATGCAAAATATATACAAGTACAGTCCAATAAATATTCTGTACAGGTCCTAAACACAGTTGAAAGGCACGCTGAGATACATTCACTTTTTATCCATATCATTACGCTGTTTGTGGAGCTTGCTGTTACACATTGTCTGCTGCGTTTCCTACATTACAACAGTCACTACACTTCAAAAAGTACTTTTTTGGCTGTAAAGCGCTTTGGGACGTCCTGAGGTCGTGAAAGGCATTACAAAAATGCAAGTTATTTCTTTTCTTAATGTAATAGACAGCATGCAACATAATTCCACCAGGAGTCCTCTTCCTGTCACATGTTACAAAGCCACACTGTAATGGCAATGGGTGGCTGTGGCAAGGCAAACTCAAAGGTGGAAGGTCACCCACACGTACAAACGTGCGGTCGTACTTTACCGACTATAAAATACACGTTGTGAGTGTCATAGAATAGAATCATAGAAATTTACGGCCCATCGTGTCCGCGCCGGCCAACAAAGAGCTATCCAGCCTAATCCCACTTTCCAGCACTTGGTCCGTACCCTGTAGGTTACGGCAACTCAAGTGCATATCCAAGCACTTTTTAAATGTGGGGAGGGTTTCTGCCTCTACCACCCTTTCAGGCAGTGGGTTCCAGACCCCCACCACCCTCTGGGTGAATAAATTTTCCCTCAAATCCCCTCTAAACCTCCTACCAATTACTTTAAATCTATGCCACCTGGTAAGGGAAATAGGTCATTCCCTATCCACTCTATCTAGGCCCCTCATAATTTTATGCACCTCAATTAGGTCTCCCCTCAGCCTCCTCTGTTCCAAAGAAAACAAACCCAGCCTATCCAATCTTTCCTCGTAGCTAAAATTCCCCAGTCCAGGCAACATGCTGGTAAATCTCCTCTGCACCCTCTCTAGTGCAATCACATCTTTCCTGTAATGTGTATGTGAGCTGTTGTTATTCTGCAGCCTACAGTGAAATGTCTAGATGTCACTGTTGGTCAAATAATGTGGTGAAATATCATAGTGCATCAATGTTCGGGCAGTGCAATTCGCCAGACATCAGCCTTCTCTCCTCGGGGACAGAATTAAAATCTAGCCCAGACTGGTTGGGCAAAGCTGATCTCATTCTGTGTTGACTACAGTTTTGGTCGCCTTATCTGAGGAAGGATGTTCTTGCCATGGAGGGGGTGCAGCGAAGATTCACCAGACTGATACCTGGGATGGCAGGAATGACATATGAAGAGAGATTGGGTCGATTGGGCTTGTATTCGCTAGAGTTTAGAAGAATGAGAGGGGATCTCATTGAAACATAAAATTCTAACAGGACTAGACAGACTAGATGCAGGAAGGATGTTCCCGATGGTGGGGTTGTCCAGAACCAGGGGTCACAGTCTAAGGATAAGGGGTAAGCCATTTAGGACTGAGATGAGGAGGAATTTCTTCACCCAGAGAGTGGTGAACCTGTGGAATTCTCTATCACAGAAGGCCGTTGAGGCCAATTCATTAAATATATTCAAGAAGGAGTTAGATATATTTCTTAAGGCTAAAGGGATCAAGGGATTTGGGGAGAAAGCAGGGACAGGGTACTGAATTTGGATGATCAGCCATGATCTCATTAAATGGTGGAGCAGGCTCGAGGGGCCGAATGGCCTACTCCTGCTCCTATCTTCTATGTTCCTATGGCCTAGAAATTGGCCTGAGGCGCCCAAGCGGCGCAAAGTTCACCTGGGCGCTGGAATTTGCGCCGCGATCGCCACATTAGCGATCGCCGCAAATTCAGTTGAAGTGCCCCTAGAGGGAGACGGGGCGCGGCTCGAGGCGCCCCGCGTCCCTCTTAGGGCGCTGAAAGTGAATTTCGCGGCACAGCACGCTGCGGTACTGCAGGCCTTCCTCCCACTGTTAAGGGGGAGGGGCCTGCAATAGCGCGAGCCCCGATCGCGAGTGCCGGCAAAAGAGCCCGGCACCAAGGAGAAGTGCCGGGCTCTCGGGAAGCAGCCGGCAATGCCGCGGGGGGGGGGGGGGAACCAGGAGGCCGGGGACGGAGGTGCTGGCAGGCGGCCGCCGAAAAAGCGGCCGCCCCGCATCTCCACCTTAACTTGCGCCTCTGCCGGCGCAGCAAGGCCCCGTGAACCAGGCGCGGGTAGCGAATGGCGCTACAGCGGCGTTCGCTACCAAATATCGCGATCGTGGTGCAAATGGGGTGCTGCGCACACCGATGACGCCATCGGTGGCGGCGCAGCGCAAAAGGCTAACGCCACCATTAGCGCCCCTGCTGAATATCGCGGGAGGCGCAGCCAGTGGCGCTACAGCCACTGACTGCCTCTTTAGGCGCTAACAGGTGGCGCTACTCACCCAATTTTTCCCCCTATGTTTCTATAGCGTGTTACCCCGAAATGGCTTTGGCCACAGAGCCAATGTACAAAAACTGCTCCGAATTTGGCAATTGATAAATTTGCAATTTCAGAGAGCGACAGGACGGCTGGCGTGACTAATGGAAGAATATGTCACACTGTCACAACAGGGGGCTGGTGTTCGGACATTGAGTGAAGGTGCGTTGTTGGGGCAGAATTAAGGGGGATTAACCATTCTATGCCTGAGCCCGGAGAGGTTGATGTGAACAGCGGTTGCCTGAAATGGAAACTCTTCCACTTCCCAGCACCGCCATCCCCAAAGGCGCTGACGTAAGAAAACTACTAGGCACTTGGTCTGAGTATTAAACAAGGCTTTAATCAACTGTTTTACAACATGGAGATCTAGTTGTGTCCTTCACTAGTTCCTGTTAAAGAATGTCCTGAGCAAGCTGGGCCCGTGCCCGAGTATTTATACTCTCCCTGGACAGCGCCACCAGCAGGCCGCTCAGTATTATTTCATAAGTCATTTCCACATGAATGACAAGATTCATGTCAGGCGCTATGTAAATGCAAGTCTTTCTTTTCATCTTGATGAGCACAAGATTCACTGGGGAAAAAAGGTTGAAAGAAAAAACACACGAAGGCAACTAACAGTGTGCACCTATGGGAACTTGCTGTTCTTGTTCAGATAGGAACACAAACTACTTTATCTCCGCTAAGAAAGTATGAAAAGCGTAGATTAGGTATATATTCTAAAGAACATCATACACATAGGACTTGGGTATGCATTTTGAAGCGTTTATACTCATTGGTGACAACCATTTCTTTCTCAAGTCTTAGTCATCTTCTCAGGGATGTGTTTAATACTGTGAGCCGTTGTGGTTTATCTCCATGACACAACTGCGTGGAAACAGAGACCTGATGCTGGCATGGCTGTGCGAGGTGGATGCTGGTGTGAGAGACCCAATACTGAAGTAACGAGAGTGGCCCTGCGCGTCATAACAGAACGTGTTATTATACAAAGAATAGGCAGGGGACGTTAGCCATATTGATGAGAGAGAAGTACTAACCTTGAAACTTAAAAACATCGAAAAATCGGAGCAGGAGTCGGCCATTCAGCCCCTCGAGCCTGATCCGCCATTCAATATGATCATGGCTGATCCTCTATCTCAATACCATATTCCCGCTCTCTTCCCATACCCCTTGATGCCTTTTGTGTCTAGAAATCTATCTACCTCCTTCTTAAATCTATTCAGTGACTTGGCCTCCACAGCCTTCTGTGGTAGAAAATTCCACAGGTTCACCACCCTCTGAGTGAAGAAATTTCTCCTCATCTCAGTCCTAAATGTCCTACCCCGTATTCTGAGACTGTGACCCCGCATTCTAGACCCCCCAGCCAGGGGAAACATCCTCCCTGCATCCAGTCTGTCTAGCCCTGTCAGAATTGTATACGTTTCCACGAGATCCCCTCTCATTCTTCTAAACTCTAGTGAATACAGGCCTAGTCGACCCAGTCTCTCCTCATACGACAGTCCTGCCATCCCAGGAATCAGCCTGGTGAACCTTCGCTGCACTCCCTCTATGGCAAGTATATCCTTTCTTAGGTAAGGAGATCAAAACTGCACACAGTACTCCAGGTGTGGTCTCACCAAGCCCCTGTACAACTGTAGTAAGACATCCTTGCTCCTGTACTCAAATCCTCTTGCAATGAAGGCCAACATACCATTTGCCTTCCTAACTGCTTGCTGCACCTGCATGTTTGCTTTCAGTGACTGGTGCACAAGGACACCCAGGTCCCTTTGTACATCAACATTTCCCAATCTATCACCATTTAAATAAAACTCTACCTTTCTGTTTTTCCTACCGAAGTGGATAACTTCACATTTATCCACGTTATACTGCATGGTGATGAAATGGTTCCCAGATGGGAAGACTGTGTGGGAGATCAAACACAAGATGATGATAGGTAGGAGGACCTGGTTGGAAAATGGACAGACTGGCATAGGAAAGAGCACAACGGTGGGATCTTTCGGCCCAGAAATTAGCCTGTGCCCGTTTTTTCCGGCAACCGGCACACACCTCCCCGCCCCGAACCGAGAGGCCTTGGGATCGATGGGAATTGGTCCTCAGGTCTCATCGGCACAGTCAGTGCGACCTCCCGGAACCGGTTGTATCTCCACAGGCAGCTCGCGCCGTGTGGAGATATCAGTGCTGGGGGGCCATCTGTCTCGCTGGCAGTGGTCCTCAGATATCTGCAGACAGCTCCAAGGGTTAGAAACATAGAAACATAGAAGATAGGAGCAGGAGTAGGCCATTCGGCCCTTCGAGCCTGCTCCGCCATTCAATGAGATCATGGCTGATCATCCAAATTCAGTACCCTGTCCCTGCCTTCTCCCCATATCCCTTGATCCCTTTAGCCTTAAGAAATATATCCAACTCTTTCTTGAATATATTTAATGAACTGGCCTCCACCGCCCTCTGTGGCAGAGAATTCCACAGGTTCACCACTCTCTGGGTGAAGAGATTCCTCCTCATTTCAGTCCTAAATGGCTTACCCCTTATCCTTAGACTATGACCCCTGGTTCTGGACTCCCCGGCCATCAGGAACATCCTTCCTGCATCTAGTCTGTCCAGGCCTGACAGAATTTTATAGGTTTCGATGAGATCCCCTCTCAATCTTCTAAACTCCAGTGAGTATAAGCCCAATCGACACAATCTCTCCTCATACGTCATTCCTGCTATCCCAGGTATCAGCCTGGTGAATCTTCGCTGAACTCCTTCCATGGCATGAACGCCCTTCCTCAGGTAAGGCGACCAAAACTGCACACAATATTCAAGGTGTGGTGTCACCAAGGCCCTGTAAACTGTAGCAAGACATCCTTGTTCCTGTACTCGAACCCTCTTGCTACGAAGGCCAACATGCCATTTGCCTTCTTAACCACCTGCTGCACCTGCATGCTTACCCTCAGCGACTGGTGCACAAGAACACCCAGGTCTCTTTGCACTTCCCCTTCTCCCAACCTATTGCCATTCAAATAATAATCTCCCTTCCTGTTTTTGCTACCAAAGTGGATAACCTCACATTTATCCACATTATAGTGCATTTGCCATGTTTCTGCCCAATCACCCAACCTGTCCAAATCGTACTGGAGTTTCACGACATCCTCCTCACAGCATACCCTCCCACCCAGCCTTGTGTCGTCTGCAAATTTGGAGATATTACATCCAATTCCCTCGTCCAGATCATTAATATATATTGTGAACAGCTGGGGTCCTAGGACCGATCCTTGCGGTACCCCACTAGTGCCTGCCACTCGGATAACGACCCATTTATTCCAACTCTTTGCTTTCTGTCCGCCAACCAGTTCTCTATCCAAGTCAATACCTCGCCCCCAATCCCATGTGCCTTAATTTTGCACGCTAATCTCTTATGCGGGACCTTATCGAAAGCCTTCTGAAAGTCCGAATACACCACAACCACTGGTTCTCCCTTATCTATTTTACCAGTTACATCCTCAAAAAATTCCAGTAGATTAGTCAAGCACGATTTACCTTTTGTAAATCCATGTTGACTTTGTCCGATCCGGTCACTGTTTTCCAAGTGCTCTGCTATTACATCTTTTATAATGGACTCTAGCATTTTCCCCACTACCGATGTCAGGCTTACCGGTCTGATGACTCTTCAAATTGCTGCAGCTTTCTTGCAGTATACAAGACCATTATCAAGGGATATGGGTGGGAAAGTGGAGTTGAGGTCAAAGATCAGCCATGATCTTATTGAATAGCGGAGCAGGCTCGAGGGGCCGTATGGCCGACTCCTGCTCCTAATTCTGATGTTCTTATATCATTATGCAGGGTCTGTCATCTAATGTTCTCTGCATGGAATCCTCGACATATTGTAATACTCTTCCGTTGATGGTGTCTCTGCAGCCCTCTGATATGGAGAGGCTGAAGAGTATCACTGTTTACATTTTATCAAACAGTTAATTTAAATAGAACAAATTATTAGCAGCTGCCTGGTGTTCAAAATAGCCAGCTGTAATGATGATGCATTTTAGCTATGGGGAAAGATTGGAGAGGCCGGGTTTGTTTTCTTTGGAACAGAGGAGGCTGAGGGGAGATTTAATTGAGGTGTATAAAATTATGAGGGGCCTAGGTAGAGGTGATAGTTTCCCTTAGCAGAAGGGTCAATAACCAGGGGGCATAGATTTAAAGTAATTGGTAGGAGGATTAGAGGGGATTTGAGGAGAAATATTTTCACCCAGAGGGTGGTGGGGGTCTGGAACTCACTGCCTGAAAGGGTGGGAGAGGCAGAGACCCTCATCACATTTAAAAAGTACTTGGATATGCACTTGAAGTGCCGTAACCTACAGGGCTACGGACCAAGAGCTGGAAAGTGGGATTAGGCTGGATATATCTTTGTCGGCCGGCACGGACACGATGGGCCGAATGGCCTCCTTCTTGCTGTAAATTTCT
Source organism: Somniosus microcephalus (assembly GCF_052327205.1). Classification (NCBI taxonomy): domain Eukaryota; kingdom Metazoa; phylum Chordata; class Chondrichthyes; order Squaliformes; family Somniosidae; genus Somniosus; species Somniosus microcephalus. The sequence continues at coordinate 8,231,440 of NC_141016.1, forward strand.
ATGATTCTATGCAGTAAAAACCCAGGTATATGAGCAGGTATTCCACCAGGAAAATGAAATAAAATACTACAACATGGAATTAGAGATATTCCAAAAGTAAATTAAGACCATCTGTCCACACCTTAACTTCGACCATAAACCATCTGCTGAATTTTCCAGCATCCCTCCCATGAATGATAATACTTTCAGGCACATTTACTGGTAGGTTTGGCCATTAGGACACATGGGGGGAAAAATTGAGTCGCGCCCCCTTTGGGGCACTAACTTCGCCGGGGTAGCGCCCCAAGAGGGAAGCGGGGCGCTACTGGAAGCGCAACACCTCCCTCTTGGGGCGCTGCGAGGGAATAAGAACATAAGAAGTAGGAGCAGGAGTAGGCCATATGGCCCCTCGGGCCTGCTCCGCCATTCAATAGGATCATGGCTGATCCGAACTTAGACTCACGTCCACTTCCCTGCCCTCTCCCCGTAACCCCAGCTAGGAAACTGTCTATCTCCGTTTTAAATTTATTTAATGTCGCAGCTTCCACAGCTCTCTGAGGTAGCAAATTCCATAGATTTACTACCCTCTGAGTGAAGAAGTTTCTCCTCATCTCAGTTTTGAAAGGGCAGCCCCTTATTCTAAGATTATGCCCCCTAGTTCTAGTCTCACCCATCAGTGGAAACACCCTCACCGCATCCACCCGATCAAGCCCCCTCACAATCTTATATGTTTCGATAAGATCGCCTCTCATTCTTCTGAATTCCAATGAGTAGAGGCCCAACCTACTCAACCTTTCCTCATACGTCAACCCCCTCATCTCCAGAATCAACCGAGTGAACCTTCTCTGAACCGCCTCGAGAGCAAGTATATCTTTTCTTAAATATGGAAACCACGCGGTATTGCAGGCCTTCCTCCCCTTCTTAAAGGGGAGGGGCCTTGCGCAGCGCGACCCGGGGCCCAGCTGAGCCACCAGGGATCGGAGTGCCGGCAAAAGAGCCCGGCACTCAAGAGAAGTGCCGGGATCACGGAGCGCAGCCGGCACTCCGCGGGGGGGGGGGGCGGCGGGTCAGGAGGCCGGGGACGGCAGCGGAGGCAGGTGCTAACGGGAGGCGCAAAGCAACCAAATTTTTCCACCATGAGCTTTGAAAGGACTCAGTGGCTGTGAAGTTGACCCCTAGGTGTGGTTCAACTTGTGGCCTTCAACGGGGTGTTCTAGACTATCCAGCTAGCTGTGTAAGATATTAGTAGGACAAGTGAAAGATTGTTTTCTAATGAATTATATATGGGTTAGCCAAAATGGATGTTGGGTCTTCAAGCTGAGGGAAGAAAGAGCAGTAAGTTATATGTCCATAGTGTCTCAGTGGCAAGATGCTGAGCAGTGAGATACTGTAGATGTGGACATGGAACCTGCATTGAATGAGATGGGATATAAAACCTCACTCTTATTCTCATGGCTGATTGTGTGTTCTATGTAACATCAGTTTGTGCAGTCTCAGTCCAGTCTTCCAAGTCAACCAGGCTCAGCCTTTCTTCATTCCTGCTCGCCAGATGTTGGCAGCTGTCACCAGCCATCAGTTAGAGAGTGTAGGAGGTTGAAACGTCAGGCTAACATTGCAGGGAGCAGCCCCCTCTCCACCCTTGAGGTTGTAGTTAAGGGTTAATGCCGTAGCTGTCCCATGAGGGTCATCTCATTCCGCTCAATGCTGAAAAAGGCCCAGTCGCCAACAAGGAGAAAAAATGTGAATCTGAATCTGTGGGAGTGCAACGAAGGTTCACCAGACTGATTCCTGGGATGGAGGGATTGTCCTATGAGGAGAGATTGAGTAGACTAGGCCTATATTCTCTAGAGTTTAGAAGAATGAGAGGTGATCTCATTGAAACATAAAAAATTCTTCCCGGGCTTGATAGGGTAGATGCAGGGAGGATGTTTCCCCTGGCTGGGGAGTCTAGAACCAGGGGTCACAGTCTCAGAATAAGGGGTCGGCCATTTAGGACTGAGATGAGGAGAAATTTCTTCACTCAGAGGGTGGTGAATCTTTGGAATTCTCTACCCCAGAGGGCTGTGGAGGCTCAGTCGTTGAGTATATTCAAGACAGAGATTGATAGATTTTTGAATATTAAGGGAATCGAGGGATATGGGGATAGTGCAGGAAAGTGGAGATGAGGTAGAAGATCAGCCATGATCTTATTGAATGGCGGAACAGGCTCGAGTGGCCAAATGGCCGACTCCTGCTCCTATTTCTTATGTTCTTATGAATTGCAGTCTGGTGTGTGACTCATGTGCCACAATCCAGAAGTGAACACTCTCTATCCAGCTTCCTCCTGGAGGGCAGCCTTCAGCCTTTGTTTGGTGCATAATGTACCACCATAATGTGCTGTGCCAGGGAATGGTACAACGTTGGCTTTACACTTGCAATCTATTGGGCAGATGTCAATTTGACGCTCCATTAGGCATAGAGTTTCTCGTTCCACTATTGAACGGCCAGAGGGATTGCTTCTGTACGACGAACACTGCTCGGTTCCTGCAGCTTCCTGTCCCCCCTCCTCCAGACACTAAGATGTGGTACTTATTTTATGAAACGCAGAAGGATGAAAGGTTGAGTCAGGGGGAAGTTGTGGTGGTGGCAGAGAGGTGGAGGATTGTTCGCAGTGGCAATGTGTAGACATGTGGGAAACACCGCTCCCTTTGATGCAGTGGACTTGGAGGCCCTGCAGGGAGATGCAGCAATGGAGGGGTGGGGGGGGCGTTGGTCTTATTTGGGGTTGAAGGCTGCCCTCCAGGAGGAAGCTGGATAGAAAGTGTTCACTTGTACGCATCCAGCATACCCCACTGCTCAGAGTCTGGACATTGAGATAAATCTTGCTGCTTCAAGCCCAAAACCTTCTGACCTCAAGTTCGGTGCTTGTCAACTAATCTACCCTATGATCTCCTAGTGGCAATACGTGTGGCAGTACGGGCATTGTAGGAAGTCACACAACACCAGGTTATAGTCCAACAGCTTTATTTGAAATCACAAGCTTTCGGAGCGCTGCTCCTTCGTCAGGTGAAGTGCGGGCATTGGTTGAGGTGGAGATGTCCACTGTTCTAGTTCTTTGACTACAGGATTTGTATGGTTAATACATGGAGCAGAAATATAAATAAGTTAATAAATGACAGAAGGTTCTATATGTCCTTTTATTTGTAACAGAGCTCCCGCTGGATTAAGCTGAATCTACAATAGAGCAGATAGTCAGTACACAAAGGGATAACGAGAGCCTGTGTAAATATACTTTTTAAAAGTCAGAAAAAATAAACTTGAAGAAAAAATTTTGTTTTTAAAATGAATCTCCTGCTTTGGGGTGTAAACACAGAGAGTGATTGCAAAACCCACCAAGTGTTTTGAATGTTCTCTGGCCTGCCTGAATGGCAATGACATCAGGGTTCTTCCTGTTTTGATTCTTGCTGATCCCCCCGCTCCCGAAGAGGACACACAGTAGCTCACACTCACACTCACACACACACACACACAAACATTCGCACGCACACACTGACACACACACACTCACACACACTCACACACACTCGCACGCACACTCACACACAAACACACTCACACACACACATTCACACTCGCATGCACTCACACACACAGAAACACAAACACTCACACGCACACACTGACACAAACACTCACGCACACTCACAAACACTCACACACACTCACACACCCAAACACACGCACACACACACTGACACACACACACTCACAAGCACTCACACTCACGCACACACACAAACACTCACACACACACACACACAAACACACACACACTCATACACAAACACACGCACACACAGTCACACACTCTCACACACACTCACACTCACACACACTCACATTCACGCACTCACACTCACGCACACACTCACACGCACACACACACACAAACACATGCACACACAGTCACACACACACACACTCTCACACACACACACACAGTCACACTCACACACACTCACGCACACACTCACACACAAACACACTCACACACAAACACACACACACACAAACACTTGCACGCACACTCTCACACACTCACACACACACGCACACACACACACAAACACTATGTTGTGCACGAGTTCAACAAACTCAGGTAGTTTTTTTTCTTTCTGCTGTCATGTGGCTGAAAGCCCCGTTTGGCTGTGGGTTCCGAGTGCAGAGGTTGGGCCGATGTCAGTCTTTAAGGATCTGCTTTTGGGGAACTTTTGAAAGCTGCGGCATTTCCTCTTGTCTGATTTCCAGCAAGGATTAGGCCAGTTGCTCGCTCCGACAGAGCAGCAGCTTCATCTCCACATGTTCCCCGCTGCCTGCTAATCATTCTCCCTCTCTCTCTTGCAGGAAGATTCGGATTCAGAAGGATTGCCCAAGAAGAAATGGCCAACTGTCGACGCCTCGTATTACGGGGGCCGAGGTGTGGGAGGGATTAAAAGAATGGAGGTAAAGAGTTACCAGTGGCCCCCTTTTTTAAAACGTGCGATCCACCAGAGAGACTGGCAGAAAGTAAACTGTTCTGTTTTCAAAGTAAATGAATCGAGTCACTTCTCCTGGTTGAAATTTGAAGCCCGCATGTCAGGTCTTTGGGACTCCTCTTTAATTCAAATCGAAAATTACCCAAAGTCCCAATCTCAAAAAGATGTTCACGCTGCAGTTTAGTGCGATTACCTGCAGAGATTTTAAGGGGTACGCAGTGCAATAGTTCCACAACAGAATTCGTCCCAAGAGCGACCTCAAAGAGATATTCTTGTCAACTGAAGCGCGCTCTCTCTCGAGTTCATTTGTAAACAACCGTCGCCGTATCCTTAAGGACCACTCCTTTCCTTCTGGGCAAACGCGTTTTCTTTTATGAAGACAGCGGCCGCTTTAACAGTCAAACGTAAAGAGAAGGAGGATGAAGCTCGGGCTCGCGTTCCCAATAATCTCGGTTGAGTTATTTTTCCAACAGCTTGTAACTGTTGAATTTCACTGTCACTTGCTTGAGCTTCCCATCACATATCAATTTCTCTTTAATAAAGACGCCAGTAACAGCAACGTAAATCACACACTGCCCTGCCAAGAACCAGCCCGAGTATGCGGATGGCGAAAGGCCCATTTATAAGAGCTCTGAAAGCACTCGATGAAGTAATGATGACTTGTGACGGCCCAACATATTGCTCAGAAACGTGACCCGGGGGAGGGGGAGGGGCAGCGGGAGGGGGAGGGGGCAGCGGGAGGGGGCGGGGTGGGACAGCAGGAGGGGGAGAGGCAGCGGGAGGGGGAGGGGAGGGGCAGCGGGAGGGAGAGGGGGCAGGGGGAGGGGGCAGCGGGAGGGGGAGGGGAGGAGGCAGCAGGAGGGGAGGGGGAGGGGGAGGGGCAGCGGAAGGGGGGCAGCGGGAGGGGGAGGGGAGGAGGCAGCAGGAGGGGAGGGGGAGGGGGAGGGGCAGCGGGAGGGGGAGGGGCAGCGGGGGGAGGGGCGGGGCAGTGGGAGGGGGAGGGGGGGGCAGTGGGAGGGGCAGCGGGAGGGGGAGGGGAGGAGGTAGGGGGAGGCATGGGGAGGAGGGGCAGTGGGGGGGGAGGGGGAGGGGCAGTGGGAGGGGAAGGGGGGAGGGGAGGGGGTGGGGGAGGGGAAGACTTTAGGAAAACAATTTAAAATGGATGACTGGATCAACTCAGACCACAATATTCAGACGGGAAAAAATATCGGGGTCTCCTTCACTTCTCTTCCAAGGCAAAGGGGTGTTGGGTTGGGCCGGAAGATCGTTTGACAGGATTACTGAGATGTTTGTTAACATTATTACAGTCACATGACTCCCCCTTCCTGTGTCAATACCCCTCCCCCTCCTCCTCCTCCTCCCCCAGAGTTCTTTTCCTCTGTTGTTAGAAGTCCTTTGCCCTTACCCACCTTCAGGAAGTTTCTGGTAATCTTCCTCGGACCTGGAGCAATAACTCAGACTTTATTTAGGCGCCACCAACATTAATTACCATCTGCCCCTCGTCATTTTTTTTTTATCCCCTCCAATTCTATCCTGAAGACATGGGGCCGATTTTAACCCCACTCGCTCAGCAGAAACCTGGCGGGTCTTGTTGACGGCTCTCTGGGCTTCACTTTGCTTAGTTGGTGACTGGATCATTGTGTTCGAATCTCATGATCAAAAACCTCTGGTCTCTGTGTACGGTGTCTTCCAGACAGAAAGCATTGACCAGCAAGTGTAGACAGCGACTCCGTAAGGCCATTAACAAATCTGGCCTTAAAGACAGGGCCTTTGTGTGAGACAGGAAGCATTGACTGAACAAGCACATTTATAATGGTCCAGGAAGTGAAGCCATTAGGGCGGGCGGTTAAAATCGCCCTGGGCTCTCACCTGTCCGAAAGCCGCCATGATCACAACATCTGCAATTTTAACCCGCTCTCCTGAGCAGGCGGCAGGGACAGGCGCCCGGGGCCAACGGGGTCCTTCTTTGCATAGGCATGTTGCGGCCCCGCTGACATCATCGAGACCCGACTGTAATTTTAACTCAGGCCTGAGCGGGGAATCCACCCGGAGTTAAACATCGGGGGATTGACTCCTTGTTGAAGTACAGGTGTGGGATGCAGAAATGCTCGACGGATGTTCCTGACACAGAACCAGGCCATGTCGCATTTCTACCTGGCAGTGTTTACAAATTCTTCTGCGGCCTTGCTCTACCCTAACTCTCTAACCTCCGGGCATAGTTGTAGTTGTACAGGGCTTTGGTGAGACCACACCTTGAGTATTGTGTGCAGATAATTGCAGGGGACTGATCTCTCTCACTGTCATTAGTGATGCTGCAAAAAAAAACCTTCAAGACTATTTGATGGATTTTTATATCTATTGTCCCTTTAACCGATTGATGGATCTTCCTTTCGTGCACCATTTATCACACTACTGAGTTGCTGACTTCAGCTTTGCCCTTTGTCCAGCTGTCACAACAAGCCCCTCGCTCCCCTCCTCCCAGCACCTGGCAATTGCCTCTTGACCCAAACTACTGGCGCGCACAAGCGGGGATTTCTTTTCACCTCAGGCTTGACATTTTTCCAGGTGCGCTGGGGAGAGAAGGGATCGACGGAAGAAGGAGCCAAACTGGAGAAAGCCAAAAATGCCAGAGTTAAGATGCCGGACCAAGAGTACGAGTTCTCGGAGTTGGGAATGCACAACAATAACGGGGGTCGTAAGTCGAACTCCCCCAGAAAATGGTACTCGCCAATCAAGGTAACATTGCCGCAGATTATTGCAGTTCTGATATGAGCTGTTTGGAGTGAGGAAATGGGGGGAGGGGGACAGATTCTCGCAAAGTAGGCTGAGAACCTAACTTCTGCAAGAGATAAAATCTGATGGAGGGGTTATTAAGATCTGTGTTGAAGGCACTGCTGCAGGAGAGGAGGAGGCGGCCAGAAGTGCGACCTCTCAGTTTAGGGTCAGACACAAACGAGGCTTTTAGAAGAGAATTGCGTTCGTTACTTTGGCGATCAGGGCTATTGGAGACGGTGCGCGGAGAGTTAAAAGGTGAGAACAGGGTCCGATGTGTGTGTGTGTCGGGACATGAAATGCCTCATACAACAGCTCAAACTTCTGCTGAAATACCTGGGGGCGGAGGGGTGGGGGGAGTGAGGTTACAGGTGTTAAAAAGCAAGGGGAAAAATTGGGTAGCACCCCAAAAAAGTTAGTGCCCCCCGCGGCCGATTTTCCCAGGTAGCGCCCTGAGAGGGAGAGGAGGGGCGCTACTGGAAGCGCCCCGCGACCCTCTTGGGGCGCTGCGAGCCCAATACCGCGGCACGTCGCGCCGCAGTACTGCAGGCCTTCCTCGCCTGATTAAAGGGGAGGGGCCTGGCGCAGCGCGTCCCGGTGCCCAGCTGGGCCACCAAGGCTCGGGAGTGCCGGCAAACAGAGCGCAGCCCTCAAGAGGAGTGTCGGGCTCACGGAGAGCAGCCGGCACCCTGCGGGGGGCTTCACGGGGGGCCGGGGACAGCAATGGGGGGGGGGACAGTTAACAGGAGGCGCAAATCAATTGAATTTAGCCCCCAAAGTTCTTAAATGGACTAGACATTTTCTGTTTCAGCGACATATGCCAAATAAATGATGTTCACTAATCATTCGAAGGGATTCGATAGCTTGCGCTTCTCTTCAGAAGACAGGCAACGACAATGTTTCTTTACTTGATAGTTAAAATGCACAGTGCGAGGCACATTAAGAAAGGTCAGTGTCACCCGTGTTTCCACTTGTTGGGGAGACTAAAACTAGGAGGCCATAAATATTCGTTACCAAGAGGGGATTCAAGAGTCTTTACCCAGAGTGTGGCGAGAATGTGGAACCCGCTACCACAGGGAGTGGTTAAGGCGAATAGCATCGATGCCTTTAAGGGGAGGCTAGATAAGCACATGAGGGAGAAAGGAATAGAAGGATATGGTGATACAGTTCTTTTTTTATTCGTTCATGGGACCTGCCCATCCCTAGTTGCCCCTTGGGCAGGTGGTGGTGAGCCGCCTTCTTGAACCGCTGCAGTCCCGTGTGGTGAAGGTACTCCCACAGTGCTGTTAGGGAGGGAGTTCCAGGATTTTGACCCAG